>NC_092780.1:14568275-14871571 GCF_047496795.1 Chiloscyllium punctatum | reverse complement strand
ATGTGTGTGGTGTGTGTGTGTGGTGTGTGTGTGTGGTGTGTGTATATGTATATGTGTGTTTGTGTGGTGTGTGTATATGTGTGTGTGTGTGGTGTATAGTGTGTGTGTGCGTGGTGTGTGTGTATGTGGTGTGTATGGTGTGTGTGCGTGGTGTGTATGTATGTGGTGTGTGTGTGTGTGGTGTGTGCGTGTGTATGTGTGTGTGTGGTGTGTATGTGTGTGTGTGGTGTGTGTATGTGTGTGTATGTGTGTTTGTGTGGTGTGTGTATGTGTGTTTTTGTGGTGTGTGTATGTGTGTTTTTGTGGTGTGTGTATGTGTGTATGTGTGTTTGTGTGGTCTGTGTATATGTGTGTGTGTGGTGTGTGTGTGGTGTGTGGTGTATGGTGTGTGTGTGGTGTATGGTGTGTGTGTGCGTGGTGTGTGGGGGTGTGTGTAGTGTGTGGGGGTGTGTGTAGTGTGTGTGTATGTGGTGTGTGTGTGGTGTGTGTATATGTGTGTGTGTGTGTGTGGTGTCTGTATATATGTGTGTGTGTGTGTATGGTGTGTGTATATGTGTGTGTGTGTGTGTGTGTGGTGTCTGTATATATGTGTGTGTGTGTGTATGGTGTGTGTATATATGTGTGTGTGTGTGTGTGTGTGTGTGTGGTGTCTGTATATATGTGTGTGTGTGTGTATGGTGTGTGTATATATGTGTGTGTGTGTGTGTGTGTGTGTTCCTGAAGGCTGTAGCATTCCCACGCAGAACATGAGGTGCTGTTCTTGCAGCTTGTGCTGAGCCCCGCTGGAGCACTGCAGCAAGCCTGAGGCAGAGATGTGGGCCAGGGACAAGGTGGTGTGTTGAAGTGGCAGGCAACTGGCAGCTCAGGGTCATTTTTATGGAAAAAGATGCAAAGTGGGCACCTCATCTGCAATTCGTCTCCCCAGTGTAGGGCAGACCACACTATGAGAGCATCGAATACAGTGGACTAGATTGAATGAAGTGAAGGTAAATCGCTGGTTCATCTGGAAGGTGTGTTTGGGGCTTTGGATGGTGGGGATGGAGGAAGTAAACAGGCAGGTGACAAACTTTATGCAATTGCATGGAAGGTGCTGTGGGGCTGTAGGAAGTTGTTCGGACCAAAGTGTCCCACAGGAGATGATCCCTCCAGAAGTCTGACAATGGAGGGGACGGTGGTGGTGGATAGGGATGGTTCAGGTCTTTTGCCCAAGAAGAAGCAGAGAGGCCTGAGACCAGCCTGATGGGGGATGGACGTGTTAAGGGGTTGCACATCCACAGTGACGAGAAGGTGGCTGGAGCTCACAAACTGGAAGTTCTGAAACTGGTGTAAAGTGTCAGAAAAATTGCATATGCAAGTGGGAAGGGACTGGACAAGGGGAGAAGGAATCGAGATGAGGTAGGAAGGGGTGAGTTCTGTTGGGCAGGAACAGACAGAAACAAGGGGCAGTCCAGTTTGTGGATTTTTGAAAGGAGGTCGAACTGAGTTGTATGGGGCTGGGGGTCTATGAGATTGTGTGGCAGTTGCGGATCAGGGCGCAGAGATCACCAGATGAAATGAGATTAATGATCATGATGTACACAATAGCCTGGTACATAGCCTGGGTTGTGGTCAGGGTTGGGGGGTGGGGGCGGTTGGCAGGGGGGGTTGGGGGCTGTGCTTGTGGAATATAGGAGGAGGTGTATAGATCATTCAACAACAGCAGGACCCTTGTCGGCAAGTTTGATAACCAAGTCAGGATCTGAGAGCACAGAGTGCACTCTGTTCAGAGAGAAAGTGGTTTGAATGATTGAGGGTGGGCAGAGAAATTAAGGTGACCAATGTCACGTCTCCAGTTCTTGACAAAGAGGTTGAATGCAGGAGAAAGGCCAGAGGGAGGGTTCCAGGTTGGGGGAGAGTGTTGGAGATCAGCGAAGGCACCTGTGGGACAAGGAAAGAACTCTTTTCCAAAGAATTGGACGCAGAGGCAGAGGCAATGGAAGAAAAGTTCAATATCATGTCGTGCCTGAAAATCCATTGAGGTGAGGGCACAGGGGGATAAAACTAAGATCTTTGCTGAGTCTAGAACATCCAGTGTCAGAAAGCAGAAGGTCAGAAGGGATAATAAATAGACGACAGGAGGTGGGGTTAGGAGACAGGATGGAGTAAGAGGACCTGTTTTAGTGATGGTCATTGAAGGATAGCTCTGAGCCAAGGTGCCTGGGTTAACCATCTTGTTCTTCTTCAAAAGAGTGCCATGGAATCTTTTCCATCCACTTGAGTGAGCAGGCGAAGTCTTGATTTAACATTGCATCCAAAAGGTAGCACCTTTAATTCATCCAGCGCTACTATGGGGCAGCAACCTGGATATTTGTGCTTAAGTTGCTTATCTAGGACTTGAGCTGAAAATGTGTTGCTGGAAAAGCGCAGCAGGTCAGGCAGCATCCAAGGAACAGGAGAATCGATGTTTCGGGCATCAGCCCTTCTTCAGGAATGAGGAAAGTGTTCCTGAAGAAGGGCTGATGCCCGAAACATCGATTCTCCTGTTCCTTGGATGCTGCCTGACCTGCTGCGCTTTTCCAGCAACACACTTTCAGCTCTGATCTCCAGCATCTGCAGTCCTCACTTTCTCCTATCTAGGACTTGAACCTACAACTTTCAGATCCAAAGATGTGGTATCCACTGAGTGCAGTCACTGAGAGAAAAGGCTAAGAAGCGTCCACTGTTCAGCGGGATTTGTCTTCATAGAAAGTGTTTTTGGACAGTTCTTTTTGTGTTGGGGAGAAAAGACTAGAATCGAACGTTATTGTAACAAGTTCCATGTTTCATCGCAAATGTTTTTTACCTTATAATTATTGTAAACTGTGGTGCAATCCTGCCAAATAAACAATGATATAGAGTTGAAAATTGGCACTAAAGACAGTTGAAATTTTTAAGTGCCACTTCGCAAATGTTTCATTTGAAAGTACATTCCCACAACAACTACTGCTCAGCTGTCTCTCTGGAAGATTTCAATGCAGTGTAATTTATAAGGTACTTCAGTGTCTCTTCGTGTTTGCAGCCTGTGATAACGTAGTCTCAGCAAATAGGTGTCATGCTTACAATTCAGGAAAGTCTCAGCATTAAAGTGTGCCGTTTCAGTCCTAATGCCTCAGGAACTGGGACAGCTATGGAGTTAAGGATAGACTGGGGGCTGTAATTTCCCAAGCGGGGGATGTTCACCGGATGCATTTTTTTTGTGAAGGAGGTGTTCTTTAACCACAAACATCATCATTTTTAAATCCAAAGCAGCCTTGTGTGTTTGCCATTCGAACATGCTGAGCAAAGGACGGCTATTTATTCACGGAGAGAGAAGGAAGACGAGCAGGTGTGTTGCCTCAAGCCATTTGTGTGCACCTTCAAGCTGCCAGCTCAGGAGCAGTGTAGCAGAAGCTTGGGAAAAGGTCATTACCCTACTCAGTCATTTGGATTTTGCTTGCAGCAGGGAGCATTCAGAAGGAAAGGATGACAGGAAAGAAACTTCTAAAACTGTGGGTAAGAAGAGAAGCAATGAATGGAAGAGAGCTGAAGTAAAAGGAAGAAGTGCTGGAACTGTGGGCAGAAAAGCTCTCAGTGTTGGTCCACTTACCTCTTTGAAGTAGCAATACATTATTTTTAACTTAAACTTGTCGGAGGCTAAGAATAGAATAGAATATCCTTTGTTGTCACGTCAGAAGGGTTAAATGGGATGAATGACCTACTTCTACACTGTAATAATTCTGTTATGTCGACTCAACCGGTCCAAGCTTTCCATTAAAAACAACTCCTACATCCCAGGAATTGGTCAAATTAACTTCAGCGGCAAATGTCTAATTGTTTTAAATAAAGTAAATACTGTGTTTCAGTCACATATTGACTAAGGCTTAAAACGTTAAGTACAATACACTAATCTCTCTGTTTAACAAGGGAAAAACAATGAATTTTGGTCTGGGATATTCCAAGTAGATCATGTTTGATGTGTGAAGCATATCGATAATTGAGCAGACTGAATTGTCTTAAGGTCCAGGGGAGATGGAACTGAAACTGCTCGCTTTGTGGAGTGTCCATCTTGGGTGTCCTAAGATTTTGATAGCTTGTATTTTGGATGACTGATCTCTCCGGTTCATGAAAGAACAGTCAGAAGAATGGAAACCAATCTGAAAGGAAGCAGAGGGTAGAGATAAGTGGTTGGCAAGATGAAATGAGTGAAGTGTCACAGGGACCAGTTCTGGGACGTCCATCATTTATAGTCTATATCAATGCCTTGGGTGAAGGGACTGCGTGCATGAATTGCTAAACTTGCTGATGACACAAAGATAGATAGGAGAGTAAATTATGAGGATACAAAGAGACAACAAAGCGATTTAAATAGGTTTAGTGAGCGAACAGAAAATTGGCAGATGGAGTATAATGTAAGAGATTGTGACTTTTTCCACTTTGACAGGAAGAATAGAAAATCAGTACATTATTTAAATGGAGGGAGATTGCAGAACACTGCAGTACAGAGGGATCTGGATATTCTCATACATGAATTACAAAAGTTAGTATGCAGATGCAGCAGTGATTAGGAAGATAATCAGAATGTCGTTATTTATTACAAGGAGAATGGAATATAAAAGCAGGGATGCTTTGCTACAATTGTATAGGACATTTGTCAGACTGCATTTGGAATTCTGCGTACAGTGTTAATCTCCTTACTTGAGAAAGTGTGTACTTTATTTAAAACTATTAGAAGTTTGCCGCTGAAGTTAATTTGACCAATTTCTGGGACGTAGGGGTTATTTTTAATGGAAAGGTTAGACAGGTTGAGTCTATGTAACAGAATTGTTACAGTGTAGACGTAGGCCATTCGTACCATCATGCCTGGACTGGAATATTCCTCAGAATTTAAAAGAATTAAGTGATCAAATGGGAAGAGTTTATTTTCTTTCAAATCATTGTTGGTCTGTGAAATTCTTTTCCCCAGAAAACAAGTGACTGCAGGATCATTGAATATTATTAAGGCTTAGTTAGATAGATTGTTGATTAACAAGGCAGCCAAAGAGTATAACCGATAGTCAGGAAAGTGAGAACACAAGCAGAATGCCAAGATATTATCAAATGGCAAAGCAGGTCTGAGGGGCTGAATGGCCCTCAACTCTTGTTCTTAACTGGTATTTTCTTATCGAAGTATGGATGAGTTCTTGATGGAACTAAATTATGGGACTACAGGAACAGACGGAATGGAAAAGTTTTTGGTTGTTCAGTAATATATAGAGGTTTATAAAATCATGAAGAGCATGAATAGGATAAATAAACAAAGTCTCTTCCCTGAGGTGGGGTGAGTCCAGAGCTAGAGGACATAAGTTTAGGGTGAGGGGGAAGATATAAAAGAGACCTAAGAGGCAATATTTTCATGCAGAGGGTGGTGCGTGTATGGAATGAGCTGGCAGAGGAGGTGGTGGAGGCCGATACCTTTGCAACCTTTAAAAGGCATTTGGATGGGTATATGAATAGGAAGAGTTTGAAGGGATATGGGCTGGGTGTTGGCAGGTGGGACTAGATTAGGTTGGGATATCTGGTCAGCATGGACAAGTTGGATCAAAGGGTCTGTTTCTGTGCTGTACATCTCTGTGATTCTATGACTTTAAAGACTCAATGGTTTAATTGGACTCCCTCTGTACCATTATAATGGCACTAATGGAATTTATATATGTAAGTGTGTCTATGTGTATTGCTCCTCAAGCTTTTTACCATGGAGAGCCTGACAATAAGCTTTACAATTTTGTTCCAATTTCTGAAGTGCTCTGACTGAGTTTGTTTTCCCCAGCACCAAATCACCCGTAGTATTTGTTCATCACTTAACCACCACCAGTAAACCATCCATGTTTCCAACTGATTAATGTACATGCATTGCCTGTTAAGGGCAATGCAGACCAACAACTATGGGGGGAGCGAAGTAGGGGCAATATATAACATGTCTTGGAGTTATTATGATCATACTTTGACACACCTCTGGGGTAGGTGGGACTCACAGCCAGGCCTCTTGAATTAGAGGTATGGACAATACAGGACCATAAAGAAAAGTTGCCTTTGTTCCAGAAGGCTGCTGTCTCAGGTGGGGGTTTAACCTCAAGCAAGGGAACAGATTGAGAAGAAGCATCCTTCATGGTAACTTCAGCCAGTGCAGGAGTTGAACCTGTACTGTTAGCATCACACTGCAGTTCATTCCAGCCAACTGAGCTAACTAAGCCCCTATAATCATTTCTAGCTACAACCAAACAATTCCCTTCACTAGGCTAATGGGTTTAAGTGGTTGTTGTGACACATATTATCACTGAGTCACCAGATGCAAATAGGAGTCCAGGATGTTTGCTGCTGGGGTGTATGTATAAAGCTGCTGGCTGGAAATATAGTTGGTTGCAACAGTTCCCACAGTGAAACAGTTCTGTGCAAATTTCTCTTCAGATTCTAGTATGTGTTGTGGCCGGTTGGTGTCAAAGCTATTGGAATCACTCCCGAGCTCAAATGTGACTGAAAATTGGGGAAGAGAGAAAGAAATATTATTTTTATCTAGCAATATAAAATAAGATATTTAATACTGCTATGACTGTAACAAAAGAAAAGTTGGAATTGCAGAATGTCACTGTGGAGTATTGCTGAGTATCTACATTTATCGTCCAGGTTCTGTTACTGTGTGTTATTGTGGAGAATTGTCTATGTTTATCACCCAGGTTCTGTTACTGTATTTTACTGTGGAGTATTGTTGAGTGTCTACGTTTATCACCCAGGTTCTGTTACTGTGGAGTATTGTTGAGTATCTATGTGTATCACCCAGGTTATCATCAAAGTTCTAACAGCTGCAAAGCAAAATGTTCTTTGTTCTGCTACAACAGCCATTTCAACAAAACACTTTTTTGCTGGTTGTACCAATGTGATGTTTTCTGTATTCTGCTGTCCATACCATCTCTTCTGCATGAGTGCCAATTGGAACCAAGTTAAGCATCGTGGGTTGCATGTTTTGCATCATGAGCTCATGCACATTAGGAAATGAGTTGTGATAAGCAATCATTTGCATTCATTGAGTACCTTTAACCCAGTATCCCTGAAGTGCTTCACAGAACAAAATTTGACACTGAGCCACATTCAGAGGTATTCAGGGAGATGATCAAATGCTTGGTCAAAGAGGTAGATTGTAAAGTGCATCTTAAAAGAGGGATGTGAATTAGAGAGACGGAGAGGTTAAGGGAAGCAATTTTGAAGTTTACAGCCTTGGCAACATTGGTACATCAGCCAGTGATGAGATGATTAAATAAAAGACATACAAGCATCTGGAAGTAAGGCAACTAGATATTTAATAGGATTGTGGCTGTGCAGGAGGTTACAGAGATAATGAATTGTGAGGCCACTGAGCAATTTGAGAGCAGAAATAAGAATTTTGAAATTGAGACATTGCTTAACTAGGATCGATGGTGAGTTAGCAAACACAGAGGGCGAGTGACTGAACTCAGGTTTCTGAATGATGAAAGAGTGGATGCTGGCCAGCGGCCGTTTTGGAATGCTCAAATCTGGAGGCAGCAAGGGACTTTGTTTTCAGATGATGTTGACAAGGGGGCAACATGTAGTTGAGAAATAGAAACATACGATTAAGAATTTCCTGTAAGACAGCACTTACAACAGGAAGAAACTGGCTTGAGCTCTTTCTATTCCAGGATCTAAATTGTCTTTAAACTTTTTAATCCACAATTACTCTTTTAAGCTTTATAAAGGTTAGGGCCACACATCTAAGTGGTACAATGATTAAAGGTAACTAAAATGTAATGTATTGGTCCTTATGTGGTGGCTCAGTGGTTAGAACTGCTGCCTCACAGCGCCAGGGACCCAGGTTCGATTCCAGCCTTGGGTGACTGTCTGTGTGGAGTTTGCACATTCTGCATTAGTCAGGGGAAAATGGGTCTGGGTGGTTTACTCTTCGGAGGGTCAGTGTGGACTTGTTGGGCCGAAGGGCCTATTTCCGCACTGTAGGGAATCTAATCTAATCTTATGGTGCAAAACTGTGTCTTTACAAGAGTGTTACAAGTAACTTTAAAGTCACTTTGGCATCACAAGTCCTTCAAAGTCATCAACATTTTATTCAGATGCTTTAGCAAATCATCAGCCATCCTTCACACATCTGAAAAACCTTCAAAGTCTATTGGCAGCCAATGCCAATGGGAATTACTAATTTTATGACGAGATACCTTGCGTTTATTTTCACTTGTTAAAATAACATAGTCCTGTTAGTAAACTGTATGCTGAAATGTCTTGGTTAAGTTTAAGATATTGAAAGATGATGATGCATTTACAGAAAATGGGGATATATCAGTGGTTCCCATCATAAGTTGCTGATTGAGGTTATGTATGTTCTCATTTCTTGTCTGCAGTGGGATAGTTGTTCTTGCTGCAATGTACTAGAATATATTTCCTGGGTGGAGTACAAGCTGGAAGCTACAGTTGGAAGGATTGCATTAACACAACCAAATCTAACCAGTTTAACATCCAATAGTTAATTAGCTGACTGTGCAAGGCATATGCAATATCTCCAGGGTTTGTCCTGGGGTCTACCTCATCAATGCACCTTCGTTTGAAATGTTCTTTCAGTTTTCAGTTTCTTTTTGACCTTTGTGGCTGACAATGATAATCTTGCCCTTTTTTTAATCTAATATTAATTGAGCTTAGTCAGTCCCCAAAGTAACTTATCGAGGTTCTGCACAGTTGTTAAATAAAGCAATTGCAAAACTGCTTTATTTTCATTGAGCTAGAACTCATCAAAATAAACTACAGCTAAAAAGCTGAAACACTTTTCAGAAGGAGTACTAAATTAAAGAGATTGGCCTTGGAATAATTTATGGCTTTTACAAACGAAATTTAAAAATGGCTTTAGGTTGTTAAGTGACTGCAATAAGTGATTGACAGAGTGATGCAGAGTGTTTCTGCTTCAGTCAAGAAACAAAGCTGATTTAAATCTGATATTTTCCAGACTGTAAATATTATTTATCTTTTCAAAATTAAGTAGATGTCAAGAATAGAGGTTTTGTAACTATATATTAGGATTACTGTGAGTTTTGCTTGGCATTGGATACATGGATTGTGCAGATGTCAGAAATTTCTGAAATAAAAACCAGACCTCAAAACTCTTGTTTTTAAAACAAACACGTAAATCTTTAAAAGTGGGATTACAGGATATTTTTTTTTAATGGAAACGTTTGCACACTAGAGCAAGCATATCATGATGCCCGTACACAATGATGAATAGGATAGTGGTTGGCTTTGGATTCTTCACTAGAAGAGAGTTCTAATAATCCCATAATGAAAGCACAACCAGGATGTACCAGAACAGCCACACGTAGAATCATAGAGTCATAGAGCTTTACAGCATGGAAGCAGACCCTTTGGTCCAACAAAAAAGGAGGTAACTTTAATTCCCAAATATCAGGATGGGTTGGTTCGCATGGAATGGCCAATGATTAGGACTAAGTTGACTTGAACTAAAAGATCAAAGGAGCTGCACCTACAATTAGTGTATTGTGGGAGATTGTGTCCATACTATCACAGAATTGTACAACCTTAGAGGAGGCCAGTCAGGCCATCATGCCTCTACTAGCCCTTCAAATGAATATCATTACCTACTGCTTTTTCTCCATAACTTTCCATGTTATTTCTCTCAAAATAATCATCCAATATCTTCAATTAAACCTGTCTCCGCTTCACTCCCAGGCAACACATTTCATACCCTTTAGTACTCACTGAGTGAAAATGTTTTCTTTTACCTTGCATTGGTTCTTCTGAAAATTACTTTAAGCTCTATCTGTGCTTCCTCCATTTGTTATTTGAGATGGGTGGAAATACAGGTTATGTACCTGTGACGTACATTCCCAATAAGTACCACTCCCTATTGAAATTATCAGTATCTCCTGTAAATACAGGTAATTTTCAGTATTTGGAGCATTGAAGAGTTAAGTCTGTGATCACCAGCTAAGCCTGAATGCCATACACTGAGAGCTGGTTACAATCTTGAATACTTTGCCACAGTTGGTGATACAAGTAAATTATTTCAGAATACAGAAGGGTATGGAGCGGAGGGGAGAGAATGTGGCAAACTGGGACAAAGGCAACTCATCTCTGAGTGGGACATTAAAGCCGGAATAGCCAAGAAGGGCTGACTGGCCTTCTGTCTTTGAGTTTATTTTCTTTTGTCTTCAGCTCTGTCCTCTGAGATGGGGACACATGAGGCAATATGGTTTCTCAGCAGCAAAGCAGACTGCTGCTGACCTCACCCTTTGCCTGTATTGCAATCTGATTCTGTCCATTTTTAGGCTTGGCCAGGATTATTCACTGTGTCGGCAACATCCCTATCGGCTGAGATCATTTTGGAAGGTCATGAAATGTGGAATTTTCGGAGAAAAGAGAGTCTTAGGCCAGGAGATTGTCAAAAAGCAAATGGTGTGTTTCTTAGTATAAATGGATCACACGCTGACTGAGATGCTGTTGGTTTAACTTGCATTTTTTTTGTAGAAGGAGAAAGCTATGATGAATATTAATGCGATATGTTACATTTCAAAATGGATTACATGCTCCTGACTGTAATTGTTTTCTTTTGTCAGGAAGAATTCAGTTCGAAGCTGCATTTCCATCTGATTAGCGCAGCCTTTGAACAAAGATGGGTCTTTGGCTAATTTTCTGTCAGAATCTATTTCAGCAGATCTTTATTTTGCAGTATTTGTACTGCGGCTGCTAACTAATATTTGGAACAGAGCCGAGGTAAAAGGCTGACTACAAGCAAATAGTAGCAAGTGTAGACAGTCTGTGGGTTGATAATTCTGTAATCACCTGTCTGCTTGGTTCGGGAATGGAATTCCGAACCCAGATAATGGCTTTTCTGTGCAGGCGTGTGCCACAGAGACTGATGCACCTGCCTTTGTAATTAAATACACTGAAAGGCAATCCGATATTGCGTGTTTCTGTTGGGAGGAAGGAAAGGAGCTGACAGGGAAACCAAACAGGCAGCTCTGTGTTCCACGGGAGCACAAAACGCTATCTGTGTTGTGGACCGCAGTTTGCGAGAGGGTGAGGGCAGCCCTCTCTCCAGCGAGTGAAGTTTTGCTCTTGCCACCTATCATTGAGAATGGTAGTGGCCTGTTCCCATGGAAAGAGTAAGTTGCTGTGGCATTACGCACACGGTGAGCTGGCACTACAGAGGGTGTTAGTCAAAGCCCCAATGTGCTTTCCACCATACGACTAGCACACGTTGGGAGGATTTACAGGTTAATGTTCAACCTGTTTGGCTGCCTTATGGATGTGCCTTCCTTGGCCATTAATTCCTGGGGTCAGATTCGAAACTAGAGCTTGTGGTCTCAAAGCAGAGATGCTACCCATTGTACCATAAGGCCACATATACAGGGTGGCTATCTGCTCAAAGTAACTATTGCACTGGCTTTAAGCTCTTCTTTGAAGCATCTCCCAAGCACATGGATACTGTTGTCCCCCTCCCCTACCCCAGTTAAATCTACAATTCTATCTTGTCCACGAGCATTGACTGCTGCTGTTCTAGAGTCTTATGAATCTCCATTAGAGAAAGGAAAGACTTGCATTTAGGTGGTACCTTTCACGTGGACACGTTTCAAAACATTTTATTTTTTCGACATGTACACGTTATTGTATTAGAGGAAATGCGGCAGCAACCTTACAGCAAACTCCCACACCCATCACTCCCGATTTTGTGATCTTAACTAAAGGTTAAATATTAGTGAGGACATCAGAGACGACTCCCCTTCCGTTCACGTGCCATGGGATTTGTTTTAGATCTTCCTAGGAGATACAGGAGGAATTCAGACTCTCACTGTGAAGTCAATGGGAAATAAAATGACCTGAGAGTGGAAAACAAACAGCCAATCCATTATGACCCATTTTGCACTACCTCCTGAGGCCAATTTCATCTCCTTTGATTCACCTGGTTTCAAATCTTTAATACAAAGTGATTGAAGCCCCTAAGAGTTAAAAAGCCTCACTAGCAAAGTATGAGATATTGGTGAAGTCACATCTGAAATATTGTGGACACTTTTGGTCTCCTTCACTAAGGAAGGAATGACTTGCCTTAGAGAGAGTACAACAAAGGTTCACTAAATTGATTCCAGGAAAGAAAGGATGCTCTGAAGAGAGATTGAAAAGATTTTCCTTAAAGCTGAGGAAGAAAAGATGCAATCTTACCAAAGAATATAACATTCATTCGAGATTTGAGGGGGTAGATTGTGGGATATGGGAGTCTAGGACAAGGGGTCACAGCCTCAGTCTAAGGAGTTAGACCTTTAGAACTGAACTGATAAGAAATCTTATAACCCAAAGATTATTTGAAATTCTCCACCCTAAAGAACTGTGGATGCTCAGTACTCAGGACAGAGATCACACATCTCTGAATACTGAGAGAATCAGGCTATGGGGATAGGGTGAAAGATTGGTGTTGAAATAGAAGATTTAAAAAGATCTATTTTAATGGGGAGTAGGCTGGAGAAGTCCAATTCCATTAACTTGTCCCTATTTCTTATTATAGAGTCATAGAATCCCGAAAGTGTGGAAGCAGGCCATTCAGTCCATTGAGTCCAACTGACCTTCCCCACAAGACCTATCCAGGTTACAAGAACCCTGCATTTCCCATGGTTAATCCCCCTAGCCTGCACACCTGTGGACACTATGGGCTATTTAGCATGGCCAATCTACCTAACCTGCACATCTTAAGACTGTAGGAAGAAACCGGAACACCCAGAAGAATCCCACGCAGACACGGGGCGAATGTGCCAACTCTCCGCAGGCAGTGTCTTTGATAGATGCTCCTGTTGCTTCAACAGATGAGCACTCAGCTGAAAATAAAAGCTTTCTGGTCTAGAATGGCAATAGGTAAATCTTGACTTGCCTAACAGATTGAAAATACTGAATATGAAGATAGTGTTGATGGAACGGATTGATGCATTGGTTTGTTTGTCCTGAACTTGACTTGACTCTGTCTTCCTCAAATGTTAAAATTATTTGATGGCAAAGGCTTGCCCATTTGCGTTTTCCAAAGTTGTTTTGCTTTTCCCTGCCTATTGAGATCAACCTTGCAAACTCTGAAATTGGCTTTCAGAATTCCTTGATATCTAAGGTTGGGATATCCCATGCTTTGGGTTCCTGTTCTCAGCTGGCTGGAGAGCTTTTGGCATCCAGGAACATTCCATACCAACCACATGACTGGCACAATGAAGCTGACCTCAGAGGAGCATGCTCTCGAAGCAGGGTATGCAGCACTTCACAAGGACATCATGCTGAGGTTGTACAGGACATGGTGAGGCCTCTTCTGGAGTACTGTGTACAGTTACAGTCACTCTGTTATTGGAAGGCTATCATTAAGCTGGAGAGGGTTCAGAAAAGATTTACTAGGATGTTGCCAGGAATGGAAGGTCTGAGTTGTAAGGAGAGACTGGAAAGAGTCACAGAGTTATAGAGATGTACAGCATGGAAACAGACCCTTTGGTCCAACTCGTTGACATATCCGAAATTAATCAAGGACCATTTGCCAGCATTTGGGGTGGCACGGTGGCTCAGCGGCTGGCACTGCTGCCTCACAGCGCCAGGACCTCGATTCCACCCTCAGGCATCTGTCTGTGTGGAGTTTGCACATTCTCCCTGTGTCTGTGTGGGTTTCCTCTGGGTGCTCTGGTTTCCTCCCAACATCCAAAGATGTACAGGTCAGGTGAATTGGCCATTGTAAATTGCCCATAGTGTTAGGTGCGTTAGTCAAAAGGAAATGGGTCAGTGTGGACTTGTTGGGCCGAAGGGCCAATTTCCACGCTGTAGGGAATCTAATCTAATCTATTTGGCCCATATCCCTCTTAAACCCTTCCTATTCATGTACCCATTCAGATGCCTTTTAAATGTTATAACTGTTCAAAGTTTGGGAGAAGATTTGTAGCTCGGGGGCTCGTCGTTGTGGTTCTGTTCGTTGAGCTGGGAATTTGTGTTGCAGACGTTTCGTCCCCTGTCTAGGTGACATCCTCAGTGCTTGGGAGTCTCCTGTGAAGCGCTTCTGTGATCTTTCCTCCGGCATTTGTAGTGGTTTGAATCTGTCGCTTCCAGTTGTCAGTTCCAGCTGTCCGTTGCAGTGGTCAGTATATTGGGTCCAGGTCGATGTGCTTATTGATTGAATCTGTGGATGAGTGCCATGCCTCTAGGAATTCCCTGGCTGTTCTCTGTTTGGCTTGTCCTATAAAAGTAATGTTGTCCCAGTCGAATTCACGTTGCTTGTCATCTGAATATGTGGCTGCTAAGGATAGCTGGTCGTGTCAGTTCGTGGCTAGTTGGTGTTTATGGATGCGGATCGTTAGCTGTCTTCCTGTTTGCCCTATGTAGTGTTTGTGCAGTCCTTGCATGGGATTGGTTTTGCTCATGCTGGGTATCGGGTCCTTTGTCCTGGTGAGTTGTTGTCTGAGAGCGGCTGTTGGTTTGTGTGCTGTTATGAGTCCTAGTGGTCACAGAAGTCTGGCTGTCAGTTCAGAAATGCTCCTGATGTATGGTAACGTGGCTAGTCCTTTGGGTTGTGGCATGTCCTCATTCCATTGTCTTTCCCTTATGCATCTGTTGATGAAATTGTGGGGGTATCCGTTTTTGGCGAATACATTGTAGAGGTGTTCTTCTTCCTCTTTTTGCAGTTCTAGTGTGCTGCAGTGTGTTGTGGCCCTTTTGAATAGTGTCTTGATGCAACTTCTTTTGTGTGTGTTGGGGTGGTTGCTTTCGTAGTTTAGGACTTGGTCTGTGTGTGTGGCTTTCCTGTATACCTTTGTGGTGAATTCTCCGCTCGGTGTTCTCTGTACCATCACGTCTAGGAATGGGAGTTGGTTGTCCTTTTCTTCCTCTCTAGTGAATCAGATTCCTGTGAGTGTGGCGTTGATGATCCGATGTATGTTCTCTATTTCTGTGTTTTTAATGATTACAGAGGTGTCATCCACATATCTGACCCAGAGTTTGGGTTGAATTTGCGGTAAGACTGTTTGTTCTAATCTTTGCATTACTGCTTCTGCTATGAGTCCAGAGATGGGTGAGCCCATGGGTGTGCCGTTGATTTGTTCATAAATTTGGTTGTTGAATGTGAAGTGTGTTGTGAGGCACAGGTCCAGTAGTTTGAGTATGCCGTCTTTGTTGATAGGTTCAACGTCCTGTTGTCTGTTCTGTATGTCCAGCAGGTTGGCTATTGTTTCTCTGGCTAGGGTTTTGTCGATAGGGGTGAACAGTGCCATTACATCGAATGAGACCATGGTTTCTTCCTTATCTATGTGTATATTTCTGATGATGTCCAAGAATTCCTGTGTTGATTGTATAGAGTGTCTGGATCCGCTGATCAGGTGTTTCAGTTTCTGCTGTAGTTCTTTAGCCAGTTTGTGTGATGGTGTCCCTGGTAGTGATACTATGGGTCTGAGTGGGAAGAAGAACACCTATACAATGTATTCGCCAAAACCGGATACCCCCGCAATTTCATCAACAGATGCCTAAGGGAAAGACAACGGAATGAGGACATGCCGCAACCCAAAGGACTAGCCACACTACCATACATCAGGAGCATTTCTGAACTGACAGCCAGACTACTGCGACCACTAGGATTCATAACAGCACACAAACCAACAGCCACTCTCAGACAACAACTCACCAGGACGAAGGACCCGATACCCAGCATGAGCAAAACCAATGTAGTGTACAAAATCCCATGCAAGGACTGCACAAAACACTACATAGGACAAACAGGAAGACAGCTAACGATCTGCATCCATGAACACCAACTAGCCACAAAACGACACGACCAGCTATCCTTAGTAGCCACACATTCAGATGACAAGCAATGTGAATTCGACTGGGACAACACTACTATTATAGGACAAGCCAAACAGAGAACAGCCAGGGAATTCCTAGAGGCATGGCACTCATCCACAGATTCAATCAATAAGCACATCAACCTGGACCCAATATACCGGCCACTGCAGCGGACAGCTGGAACTGACAACTGGAAGCAGCAGATTCAAACCACTACAAATGCCGGAGGAAAGATCACAGAAGCGCTTCACAGGAGGCTTCCAAGCACTGAGGATGTCACCTAGACAGGGGACGAAACATCTGCAACACAAATTCCCAGCTCAGCGAACAGAACTACAACAACAACAACATGTTGTAATTGTACCAGCCTCCATCACTTCCTCTGGCAGCTCACTCTATACATGCCCAACCCTCTGCGTGAATAAAGTTGCCCCTTCGGTCCCTTTTAAATCTTTCCCTTTTAACCATAAACTTATACTCACTAGATCTGGATTCCCCCAACCCAGAGAAAAGACCTTGTCTATTTATCCTATCCAAGCCCCTCAAGATTTTATAAGGTCACCCCTCAGCCTCCAACGCTCCAGGGAAAACAGCCCCAGTCTATTCTGCCTCTCCCTGTAGCTCCACTTTCAAGGAGCTATGAACCTGCACTCCAAGGTCTCTTTGTTCAGCAACACTCCCCAGGACCTTACCATTAGTGTATAAGTTCTGCTCTGACTTGCCTTTTCAAAATGCAGCACCTCACATTTATCTAAATTAAACTCCATCTGCCACTCCTCAGCCCATTGGCCCAGCTGATCAAGACCACATCGTACTCTGAGGTAACTTTCTTCGCTGTCCACTACACCTCCAATTTTGGTGTCATCTGCAAATTTACTAACAATGCCTCCTATGTTCACATCCAAATCATTTGTATTAATGATGAAAAGCAGTGGACTCGGCACCAATCTTTGTGGCACTCCACTGGTCACAGGCTTCCAGTCTGAAAAGCAACCCTCCATCACCACCCTCTGTCTTCTACCTTTGAGCCAGTTCTGTATCCAAATGGCTAGTTCTCCCTGTATTCCATGAGATCTAACCTTGGTAACCAGTCTCCCATGAGGAACCTTATCAAATGCCTTACTGAAGTCCATATCTATCATGCCCACTGCCTGGCCCTCATCAATCTTGTTACTTCTTCAAAAACCTCAATCAAGTTCATGAGACATGATTTCCCATGCACAAAGCATTGTTGACTATCCCTAATCAGTCCTTCCCTTTCCAAATGCATGTAACTCCTGTCCCTCAGGATTCCTTCCAGTAACTTGCCCACTATCGATGTCAGGTTCACCAGTCCACAGTTTCCTGGCTTTTCCTTACCACCTTTCTTAAACAGTGGCACCAAGTTAGCCAACCTCCAGTCTTCCAGCACCTAACCTGTGACTATTGACCATACAAATATTTCAGCAAGGGGCCCAGCAATCACATCCCTAGCTTCCCACAGAGTTCTAGGGAACACCTGATCAGGTCCTGGGGATTTATCCACCTTTATGCATTTTAAGACATCCAGCGCTTCCTACTCTGTATTATAGACATTTTTAAGATGTCACCATCTATTTCCCCACTTTCTATATCTTCCATGTCCTTCTCCACAGTAAAACCTGATGCAAAATATCATTTAGCATCTCCCCATCTCCTGCATTTCCACACTTAGGCTGATTATTGAGGGGTCCTATTCTCTCCCTAGTTACCCTTTTGTCCTTAATGTATTTATAAAATCCCTTTGGATTCTCCTTAACCCTATTTGCCAAAGCTATCTCCTGTCCCCTTTTTGCTCCCCTGATTTTCCTCTTAAATACACTTTTACGGCCTTTATTCTCTTCTCAGGATTCACTTGATGTCTGCTAGGCTCGGACTTTTTTCACTGTAACATAGAAGGTTGAGGGGTGATCTTATGGAGTTTATAAAATCATGAGGCATATAGATAAGGTGAAAGGCAGATGTTATTTCTGCAGGGTGGGTGATTACAAGAGATGGGGCATATTTTTAAGGTGAAAGGAGAAAGATTAAAAAAAGACCTGAGGGGCAACGTTTTTACAGAGTATTTTGTGAATGAAATTCCAGAGGAAACGGTGAATGCAAGTACAATTAAAATGTTTAAAAGACATTCAGATCAGTACATGAACAATAAATGTTTGGAGGGATATGGGCTAAGCGCAGGCAGGTGGGACTAATTTAGTTTGGGATTATGATCAGTGTGGACAGGTTGGACCAAAAGGTCTGTTTCCGTGCTGTATGATTACAACCTCAGCGTTGGGCATTTCCTGCTTCCCAGTATTGCAAATAGATCTGAGACAACAGATGTTTCAAGTTGCTTCATGCAATGCCATTACATTGCTAAAGTCTTACACCCATAAGAAATTGTTGTAATAACCACATTGTACATCTTATGTTCTTCCCAAAATTCTTTTCCAGAGACTTATTATGAGGTCGATTGTAAGTCTTATATTCTTCAGATTTTGTTAGCAGCTTATTTAAAAAAGGGGTATTCCCACATATTATTTGTTCAGAGGTACTTCAATAATCAAGAGTCAGATTCTTTGGCATGTGATCCATTTCCCATCACTTATCACTTTGAGTTATTATAAGCAAAAGGCTCACAAGGACTTGCTATTTTCAAATGTTCTCATCCAAAAGTTTCACCAACAGTTTTCTGAAGTGGGTAACATTGGTTATGATCCACAATCTATAGAGTTTCAGTCTTGGCCTGGATTAGCTCTGACCTGAGCTAACAACTGTCCTATTCAGTGGTATACAGGAACCTTTGTAGAATTCCTCCTGTCAGTACAATCTCTGAAAAATGACTAAGATGAGAGCTACTTTATGCAAACAAGATCTACTGATTCAATTTACTTATTAACAGCTTAGAGGAATGAGTGTGTCGTCAAGATGTTATATGGTATGATAATTGTGTGAAAGATTTGGAAACAGTCCATCAGGTAATAATTATCTCAGTGTAAGGCTCGGCCTAGGTAGACAGAAAGGGTCCACCTAGCTTTACAGAAATATCCTTTCATTGTGGGATGTTTCTCATGATGATAATACTCTTAACATTGGTTTATATTACAGCTACTTTCTTCTGACATGCTTAGATGGAGATAGAGAATGGACCCGATGTTGTTTGCAAAGATATTTTTTTCCCTTTTGAAGATGGGGATCCCATGAACTTTAATAAACTCAAATATCACAGTAACAATACAGTCTTATGCTGTGACATCATGTTGTTTCCCCTGTGATTAACATACAATAGCACTGGGAATAAACTGGATACAGTTGAAGTGGAACCCTTTTACAAATAGAAGGGTTTAACTTACAATGGGACTGGAGTAACTGAGCTCTTGACACCCTGGAGGCTGTCGTTAGCATCATTGGCACATTACAGGTGCTTTTGAAGTGACATCCTGAAGGAATAAAATTTGTAGCTTGAACATACAAGGACTGGAGACAGGTGAGTGCAGACTCTTAACATTTATTGCCTAAACACTGCATACATAAGCTTGGGAGACCATGACCTTGTCAGTGCCTTCTTCATCACTGGTAGCTTTTGTTAACCCTTGACTCCACAGTCCAGAATGCACCAGGGTCAGCAGAGTCATCCCCTAGCAATTGTTTGAGGTCTGAACCACTTTAGCGTTCTCATTAACAAGCTGCTGGTAAGTGGGCACCTCCCACTTGGGTAGGGATAAGATAGCAGCCATCTCCAGCACTGAGCTAGCCAGCAGCTTAGGTCCAAAATCATCTCGACGTGGGAGATTTGGAGTAACCTCCAACTCAATGGAGGTGAGATGCAGTTCTTTTTGGTGGGGGGAGGAGGAGCCTGGCTGGGAGTGAGGACATGTCCAGTCACAACACTGCTGCCCCTCCTGATTGTACTAAAAAAGGAACTTGTAAGTTTCCCAGGTCGTCTGTGAGCACCTCTAACAAAGCCATGATGTAATGTCAGTTTAGGTAACTTAGTGCCTAGGAAAACTAGGCAGAGCTCAGCATGTGCTAAATCCCTTTTGCAATGCAATCAGGATCCTACAACTAGCAGTAAATCTATATTTATGTACCTAGGCACCCTCTTGCCTCTATTGAGAGGAATGGTGTCTCACGCATTCCCAGAACTGTCTGTAAGATTGCATCAGCCTAGAACCTTGAGAGTCAATAACTCAGCCAGAGTTCATCTCCTCAGTTTTAATTGCTGGCTACCTGCTTTCCAGGCCAGAAATATCCTCATTGTCCCATCAGCTAATGGTCATACTGAGCAAGTTACATCCCAGAATGAAAGCTGGCTGATAGATCATGTGTTTCATTTGATGCAGTTGGTTACCATGCTGGTACATCACTGAAACATTTCACATGATGCTGAGGTTGATATTCCTTAGCCACAGAATATAAGGTTATTACACAGAAAAGCAACAGACAAAGCCAAAGATAACTTTAAGACAGAAAAATGTTAACACCAATAGCAAAACAAAATTTCAACCTGTTCCCCAACATTACTACAATCACTCAGAGAAATTTCATGGCTCTCTCAACTTTTTAAGATTATAGTTAAGTGGCTCCTCCCGGTTTCTTTCTCTTTGACTGTGGAGACAGTTTTATGATTCCTTTCCAAGTCAGCTGTCATGAACCATTCACACTTCTAATGGCCTAAATTTTTTTGATGCTAATAATTTGAAGCTTTCTATTCAAATCTTCTGGCTTGGAGACTCCACAAAACTAAAACACTTCAGGTGTGATGACTGGTTTCCCCTGAACTAAAACATGATTCTCCTACTGGGAGAAACCATCCTGCCTCCTGAACTCATGGTTCTTCTGAACTGAGGCCTTGAAACTTCAAATTCTGTAGTCAAAACAAGACTTAGTGACTTTTTTTTGGTCTTATAAACTAAACAATGTAAACACTCTGTCCAGGGTGTAACTTTGCTCGCTGAGCTGTAGGTTTGACATCCAGACAAACCTACAGCTCAGCGAGCAAAGCTACACCCCAAACCTCAACCTGAGCTACAAACCTTCACAAACCTTGCAACACTCTGTCCATTAACACTACAAGGGATCTCTGAGATGGGTGACTGCAGTCACATGGGTTCTTGGAATTTTTGCACAAAAATCATTTTCCAAATGACTTTCTGACCTGTTTTATTTTAATATACCTTCACAGGACTCACCCACATTCACTTGTGGGGCAGCACGGTGGCTCAGTGGTTAGCACTGCTGCATCACAGGTTTGATTCCAGGCCTCAGGTGACTGTCTATGTGGAGCTTGCACATTCTCCCCATGCTCTCCTTTGGGTGCTCCAGTTTCCTCCCACAGTCCAAAGATGTGTAGGTTAGATGGGTTGGCCATGCTAAATTGCCCATAATGTCCAAGGATGTACTGGCTAGGTGGATTGGCCATGGGTAATGCAGGGTTACAGGGATAGCATAGGAAGGGTATGTCTGGGCGGGATGCTCTTCAGAAGGTCTGTGTGGATTTGATGGGCCGAATAGCCTGCTTCCACACTTTATGCATTCTACAATTTCTCTCTATTTTAAAGTCTAAATACCAAAATATTCTTATATATGTGTACCTTTCGCTGCAGTATCTAATTCTTGATCAAACAATATTGTGGCTATGAGTCAATCTCATCTCTAGCCACTTCAAGTAGCATTAAAGTAATCAGATTTCTTCTCAGAACTGAGTTTAATCACTCAAAGATATTTGTGACTCACAAGATGAGGCAAAACAGGAATTCTACTCTCTCTTCCCAAATCTCTTCATTTATAAGTAAGAATCCTTGTTGAGAATTAGATCTTTTGCTAGGCCACTTTCACTGAATCCAGTAACAGTTATTACAGACTGACTAAATAGTTCAAAGTATGTATCATGAAGCAAGTGAACCACACACATCCTCTGGAATGGATTTTGGGTCGATGCCATTTTGGCAATATTTGCAAAGTAATATAAGTAACAGAGAAAGGTTACATTAAACCCAGAAATGCTATGAAGTTTGCAGCATTATACTAGAATTTTAGTGTCACATTCAGGTCACTGTAATCATAAAAATATTCATTGTGAAAGTATTAATGCAAGACCGTAATATTTAGTTGTGGTTTTTTGCTAATAGCCAAATCTCCACTTTCCTGAAGTTGTCTCTCTTTATCAGGTATGAATGACCTATTGTCTTGCCAAAATAACCTCTTCTTAAAAAGTGAATGTTAGGATCAATCTAACATTCCTCATGTCCACTTTCCTGCCATTTCCCCATAACCCTTGATGCCTCTACTGATCAAGAATCTATCTATCTATTCTCAGCGTTAAATATACACAAGGACTCTGCCCTCACAGCTTTCTGAGGCAAAGGAGTTCCAAAGAATCCCAACTCTCAGAAGAAATGTCTCCTCATTTTAGTCTTAAATTTGCACCTCTATTTTGAGACTATGCACTCTGGTCATAGACTCTCCCTTGAGGGGAAACATCTCTCAGTATTTACCTTGCCAATTTTAAATGCTGTCACTGTTGATGCTGCCATGACCAAGCTCTTCCCTGAAGGTAAGTAGAAGCAAAAACTGAACAGAAAAGGAGTGGACAAGCCCCAGGTGCTGGAGCCTGGATGCTGCCGACTCCACCGTTGCCACCTTGACAAATAAATTGTGGTTCCAGCACTGATTCCTGTTAAACCCTGCTAGTTACATGGCACCAACATGAAAAAGAACCTCTTATCCCCATGCTAACGTACGACCTGTAACACCATGGGCTCTTAGTCTTTTGTGAGGTACCTTGTCAAATGTCTTCTGGAAGTCCAAATTCACCAAATTGTAATTTTAGTGACCCATTAACCTAGCCTTAGCTAAAAGTATCAGACCAGATTTGTTGTCAAGTTTAATGGCTACAATTTAATTTGTTAATCATATAGCAACTTATGGCAATGAAGAGGTAGTTGGTGAATTGTGAATTGCTACAGTTGATGGGTGATACTGACTGCTTCTCTTTATAAAAATGGCAGCTCACTCCCAACTTTCCTATTAGTTTCATAAAATACCTGCTTTGGTGCATTAATCACATTTTAGCTGATCACAGAAAGTTAAAACTTGTACTTAATAACATAACTATCTTTTAGCAAAGAGATTTATGTGTCCCAATGCCACACAACCTTTCACGCAACAGCGTGAGAACAAGATCAGTGTGGATTCTCAATCTTAATGGTTGGTAAAGATTTCCAAACCTATTTTTTAAACTTTTAAAAATAATTTTCCTTTGTTTTCTTTCTTTTCCTCATCCACTTTTTCTATTCTTCTCTTTATTTCTCGCTGCACCTAATTTGACCAATTACACTTTCCTCCTTCATCATCCACCTTGTTCTTCCTCAGTCTTTAAATCTGGCTTGGTGTGTGGGAAATCATGTCTCACAAACTTGATTGAGCTTTTTGAAGAAGTAACACAGAGGATTGATGAGGGCAGAGCGGTGGACGTGATCTACATGGACTTCAGTAAGGCGTTTGACAAGGTTCCCCATGGGACACTGATTAGCAAGGTTAGATGGATATACAGGGAGAAATAGCCATTTGGTTACAGAATTGGCTCAAAGGTAGAAGACAGAGGATGGCGGGGGAAGGTTGTTTTCAGACTGGAGGCCTGTGACTAGTGGAGTGCCACAGGGATCGGTGCTAGGTCCACTACTTTTCATCATTTATCGAAAAGATTGGATGTGAGTATAGGAGGTTATAGTTAGTAAGTTTGCAGATGACACTAAAATTGGAGGTGTAGTGGACAGCGAAGAAGGTTACCTCAGATTACAACAGGATCTTGATCAGATGGGCCAATGGGCTTGAAGGAGTTTAATTTAGATAAATACGAGATGCTGCATTTTCAGAAAGCTAATCTTAGCAGGACTTATACACTTAATGGTAAGGTCCTAGGGAGTGTTGGAGTGCAAGTTCATAGCACGTTGAAAGTAGAGTCGCAGGTAGATAGGATAGTGAAGAAGGCGTTTGGTGTGCTTTCCTTTATAGGTTAGAGTTTTGAGTACAGGAGTTGGGAGGTCATGTTGCGGCTGTACAGGACATTGGTTAGGCCACTATTGCAATTCTGGTCTCCTTCGTATTGGAAAGATGTTGTGAAACTTGAAAGGGTTCAGAAAAGATTTACAAGGATGTTGCCACGGTTGGAGGATTTGAGCTATCGCGAGAGGTTGAATAGGCTGGGGCTGTTTTCCTTGGAATGTCAGAGGTTGAGGGGTGACCTTATAGAAGTTTATAAAATCATGAGGGGCATGGATAGGATAAATAGACAATGTCACTCCCCTGGGGTGGGAGAGTCCAGAACTAGAGGACATAGGTTTAGGGTGAGAGGGGAAAGATGTAAAAGAGACCTAAGGGGCAACGTTTTTGTGCAGAGGGTGGTACGTGTATGGAATGAGCTGCCAGAGGCAGTGGTGGAGGCTGGTACAATTGCAATATTTAAAAGGCATGAATACATGAATAGGTACATGAATAGGAAGGGTTTGGGGGGATATGGGCCAGGTGCTGGCAGATGGAACTAGATTGGGTTAGGATATCTGGTCGGCATGGACGAAGGGTGTGTTTCTGTGCTGTACGTCTCTATGACTCTATGACCAGTTAAGGAGTTACATGATTGACCCTGTCATTTACCAAGGTCCGAGACACCTCATTGGCTTTGACCACTTCATTATCAGTTTGTATGTCGAACAGCGATAGTATAAAAGTAATGGTAACTACTTATAATCCAGAGGCCTGGAAAAATGCTCAAGAAACATGAGTTTGAATCCCAAAATGGCAATTGGGAAATATTAAGTTCACTTAATTAATCATTCTGGAAATGAAATGCTCGTGTCTTTAATAATGATTATGGATCTACAGTGTTGTCTTAAAACCTGCCTGGTTCAAGGTAGGTGTCATTCAGAGGCAGAAATCTGCCATTCGTATCTAGCCTGGCCTACATATGACTCCAAATCCACAAGAATATCTTACTACTTTCGAAAATGGTGTAGCCATTCTGTATCAAACTGCTATGGAGAAAGACACTGTCAGTACACCTACACCACTGCAGCATTCAAGACAGCAACCTTTACATCCTCAAGAATAAATTAAAAGAAATCTTACTGATAGAACAGCAAAAGATAAAAACCAACAAACAAAGCATATCCCATGATGCCTCACCCCACAGATTTCTAAACAATCAGTTCCCTTATATCTGATTGGCATGGACGTGTTGGACCAAAAGGTCTGTTTCCATGCTGTACATCTCTATGACTCTCTGAAGTGAGGAGAATTTTATTCAGCAAGAAGGTGGCTAATCTGTAGAACTCACTGCCAAAGAGGGCCATGGAGGTCAAGTCATTGAGTGCCTTTATTAAAGGGATAGTTAGGTTCTTGATTAGTAATGGGATCAAGAATTATGAGGAGAAGGCAGGAGAATGGAGTTGAGGAACATGTCAGCCATGATTGAATGGTGGAGCAGACCCTCTGGGCTGACTGGCCAGTTTTTGCTCCTTTATCTGTCAGTCTTATTTCATTTATTGGTTGCTTTAAGTACAGATAAACTGTTCACCACTAGTGCCACATCTTGGGCTAGTGACAGTGGCAAGATTAATTGTGATAAATAAATAATTAAGAAAGCTTGAATTTAGGAGACATTAAATCAATAAAAGCTGTGGTTCAAGGGAAAGGTACATCTTATAGTTACCAGCCGTTTATTACCAAGCACATTTAGGTTCCCTTGAACACTTGTCAGTTTTATGTTACACATCTCAGATTTATCATGGAGATAATTTAGTGATGGGGCACTTGACTTGTAACGAGCTACTTTTCGAAGGGAAGAAATATCCTGGCCTTGTCAAGGCTGGACAGATTGGCAACACAACCCTCATTCATTAAAAGACGACATTGTGGCTTTCTCATTGTTTTCAGTTGAACGGATTAGCATTGTTTAACTTTGGATGCAAAGTTTCCAGACTGTACCCTCTTACTTGGAGGTATTTTCTTGATAAGTGTGGTATTTGTAGTTAATTATGCTGATTAAGCAAAAAAAAAGAAAAATGCAATTCCAAATTTTCTGGGCTGAAGCATGGCACCATTCGAGATTTATATCTTGGAAGCACTGGGAATTTCCGACAAAGCCAATTTACTTCAAGAGCAGCCACTGTGCTTAGAAGCAAATAATTCGCTGCCATTACTGTTCAACATTTGCACTCCATTGGACCATGCAATAACTGCTGAAAATTGAAGGAGGGGAGGTGTTCAGTGAGTGAAAGGCAGATGCATCTTAGACACCTATTCCATATATCTTTCATGCAAGGAGCTATCGTTTCAGACCTGAGAGCATTCAAACCATCATGTCTGTGGATCTGCTTCATGAGACACCCTGCTTACATGTTTAACTAGAACGTTATTTTTCAGATAAGGTCACACACAGGAAAAGCAGTTCCCATAGGCAAAACAAGATTAACCATTCACAGCGTTGGATCTTTTCAAACTACCATTGATGGCATTTGTAACTTAAGTCCCATCTGAGTGCATTGAGCCATCTACGTGGTGTTAGGAGTATGTTCCCGGCGTGGATAGAGGATTGGCTGACTGGCAGAAGCCAGTGAGTGGGATAAAGGAGTCTTTTTCAGGATGACAGCCAATGACTAGTGGAGTTCACAGGGGTCAGTGTTGGGACCACAACTATTCACGCTTTACAGTAACAATCTGGATGAAGGAACCGAGGGCATTGTTGCTATGTTTGCAGTAGACACATCAATCGGTGGAGGAACGGATAGTGAGGAAGTGGGAAGGCTGCTGGAGGATGTGGATAGGCTAGGAAAATGGGCAAAGAAGTGAAAGATGAAAAATAATGTGGAGAACAGTGAGGTTGTGCACTTTGGCAAGGAGAATAGAGGCACAACTATTTTTTAAATGGGGAAAGGCTTTAGAATACAAAGCACAATGAGACTTAGGAGTCCTCATTCAGGATTATCTTAAGGTTAACATGTGGGTTCAGTTGGCAGTAAGGAAGGCAAATGCAATGTTAACATTCATTTCCAGTGGGCTCGAATATAAGAGCAGGGCTGTACTGTTGAGGCTGCATAAGGCTCTGGTCAGACTGCATTTGGAACATTGTGAGCAGTTTTGGGGCCCGTAAATAAAGTGATCCCACTAAAATTGGCCAGGTCTGTAGATACTCCATCAAAACACTCGCTGGGAGAACAAGGCTGTTTCCTGTCAACAAGTGGATATAAAAGAGACCTAAGGGGAAACTTTTTCACGCAGAGGGTGGTACGTGTATGGAATGAGCTGCCGGAGGATGTGGTGGAGGCTGGTACAATTGCAACATTTAAGAGGTATTTGGATGGGTATATGAATAGGAAGGGTTTGGAGGGATATGGGCTGGGTGCTGGCAGGTGGGACTAGATTGGGTTGGGATATCTGGTCGGCATGGACAGGTTGGACTGAAGGGTCTGTTTCCATGCTGTACATCTCTATGACTCTATGATTCTAAATAATAGAGTATTCCCTGACACCGCGCTGTCAAATGAAATCAATGCCACTGACATCGACATGTACCAGGACCAGAAGCTGGCACAGACTCCGTCTATGTGCATAGGTGTGTTGTTAGTGATTGCCAAGCTACCCTCACTGCTCTCAGTGACCCACTCTCCCACTACATTCAGCACCACGACCCTCCACAAACACAACCTCCACACTCAGTGCCCGACTCTCCTGTTCAACACCTGGCCACTATGCAGCTTGCTAACTCCTTCATCATTTTGCTGTTTATCCTTCACTGCCTCTCTCAGACATGTCCAAGCAAAACTAATGTCATTTACAAAATACCGTGCAAGGACTGTAACAAACACTACATTGGACAAACAGGCAGAAAACTAGCCACCAGGATACATGAACATCAACTAACCACAAAAAGACGTGACCCTCTCTTACTAGTATCCTTACATACAGATGAGGAAGGACACCACTACGATTGGGACAACACATCCATCCTAGGACAAGCCAAACAGAGACACACATCAGAATTCCTAGAAGCATTGCATTCCAGCCGGAACTCTATCAACAAACACATCGAGTTAGACCCCATCTACCACCCCCTGAGAAAAGGAACCGGAAGCGACTTTGCCGCCGGAAATTACATCACCAACCCAAAGAAACCCAAATATATAAATAGAAAGCAGGAATTTTCAGCAGTGCTTTGCCTGAGGCCCACTGAAGATGTTACCTAGTATG
The DNA here is from genome assembly GCF_047496795.1 of Chiloscyllium punctatum. Classification (NCBI taxonomy): domain Eukaryota; kingdom Metazoa; phylum Chordata; class Chondrichthyes; order Orectolobiformes; family Hemiscylliidae; genus Chiloscyllium; species Chiloscyllium punctatum. The sequence continues at coordinate 14,843,482 of NC_092780.1, read as the reverse complement.
GTGACGAAATGTCTGGAAATGAACCTTCCACCTCAGCGAGCAAACCTACATCCAAAATCTCAACCTGAGCTTACAACCCTTCTCAAAACTCGCTTATTAGTTTGATTTTAATCTAGAATAATCAAAGATTGATTTTAGCTTAGAAAACCACAATGATCCAAAGTTTTGGGCAGTTTCAAGAGACCTGACTCTAGTCAGATACAAGTCTAATTTCTCCTAGAAAGGAGATTGTTCAGAACAGTTCAGGGAATACATTACCTCAGTGAATGAGTGTCATGGTACGAACTCTGTAGTAAACGAATATTCAAAAGACAGGTTTCACAGCTTATGGGGGTGCAGCTGAGAGAGAAAGCAGTGAAGTCAAACTGACACATTTGAGAGGGAAAGAAAATTTCTCTCTTTTTTGCGTAATTGTAAACTGATGGTGTTGAGTAGTGGATGGGATTTTGTTTTTCCATGTGTTTTGAAGTCTTTCAAACTGTGTTGTATGTAGATGGCTCTGTTTGTTTTTTTTCATCCAGTATGTAACATCAGCTGGAACCATAACAGTCTGCTTAGAAGCAACGGGCTTGTCAGATTACAGTGGTCTATCGTCAATGTCTCACCTGACAAAAAATACTGAAGCTACAGTATTTTGACAATCGGACACTTCACAATTTGAACAATTCTTGAATAAGTTCCACAAAAACAGAGGAACAGAGCCATTAGATAAAAGCGAAGACAGTATTAATGATTCCCAAACCACAGAGTGTACAGCACTGTTTCATAATGAATGCACCCTGACCTGGAAAATTACAGCCAGGAGCTAGACTCAGGGACCCTGTAAAGGGCGAATTCTCACCCCTGGCGTAGGGGATCCAGCACGGTAGAGGAAATATGTTTTTCCCCTGGTTGTGCAAGTTATTCAGTGGGACCGTTGGTGGTGCCATGAAGATTTCTGGGGAAACACCTTGTCTCCCTACCCGCTTCCATGGGCAGGAAGATGGGGCACTTGGATTTGCAGCCCATCTGGGGCAGGAGGTCCTAGAGGTGGGAGAGCAGTCCCATCTTTCGGAGGGGGAAGTCGGAAAGCTTGTGTGACAAGCATGTCCCTGCGTGAAACTAATCAGGTGATCCAATTGAACCGGTATCCCACTTGGGATCGTCCCACGGGAATCAAACCTGGGATCTCCACAACTACACAGCTGAACTTTTTGCCAACTCAGCTGTCAGGGGAAACCCCGTGTTATTGCTTCAGTTTTAAAATGATGAAACAGTGTATTCTACAACATGGAACAAGGTTAGTCATGCTCCTAAATATTTTTACTTGCAGATGGATCCAGTCCAAAAGGCAGTAATAAATCACACGTTTGGCGTCACACTGCCACCCAAAAAGAAGCAAGTAATCTCTTGCAATGTCTGCCATCTGAGATTCAACTCTGAGGTAAGGTGTCTGGTTCTGTGGGAACTGCTCGGAATGATTGCTGATGTTTGCACGGTTTACACAGCAGTTACAAAAGAACAGCAAAGTCTCAATTCCAATGCAACATGGAATGAGGAGGTGTTCTGGAAGTTGTTCCATTTCTGTTCCTTAGGCTCCAAGTGAGCTCAGGGGTTCACCTGAAGGATCAGTAGTCATCGTCAGTCACAGAGCTCAAAATTTTCCACGGTTTACCTAATTGGTTTTATTATTCAGATTTCCACTCAAATTCAATTAATATAACTCCCAACTGAAAATTGCCAATGGACCTGGGCAGTTGGACAGCTCTCATACCGAAATGCCTTGTATTTTGCTTCAGTCACTTACTTAAGGCTGGTAACCTGTACAACAGGAAATGAGATTTTCTCAAAAACTAAATCTATACCAGGTTATAGGTTTATTTAAAATCACAAGCTTTCATCACTGATGAAGGAGCAGCACTCCGTAAGTTCATGATTTTAAATAAACCTGTTGGGTTAGAACCTGGTGTTGTGTGATTTCTGACTTTGCCCACCTCAGTCCAACCCCAGCTTCTCCACATCAGCTCAAAAAGTAAGCATTTTCACCCCTTTATTTTAAGCGATGCAAGTGGATTTTTAAAACTCTAATCAATACAACTTATTTTTGTCAGTAATATGTTACATAGTATTTTATAAAAGATTTTAGAGCTTTTAGAACATGCTATTAATAATCTTGCATCTGAGAAACAATTTTTAAAATCTCCCTCCCTCAAAGGAATGTAGCTGGGGAGACTGTAGCCTGGTGATATTTCACTGTGCTTCTAATCAGAGGCCGAAGCTGATACTCTTGAGGACACAGGTTCCTATCCTATCACAACACATTAAGTTAATAAAGATTGCATGGCTAGTCTCAGTAGTGGTAACCTTGAAAAGCTCTTAATTTGTCATAAAACTCATTGGTTCCCAAAATACTGTTTACAGAAGGGAATCTACCATCCTTTCCCAGTCTGGCCCATGTGTGTGTGTGTGTGTGTGTGTGACTCCAGACCCACAGCAATGTGACTCTGAATTACCCTCTGAAAGGGCCTAGGAAGTCACACACTTCAACAGCAATCAAGTGTTGACCTTTTCAGCAGCACCCACACCCCGTACGTGAATACTCTTCTTTTAAGACCTCACTGATGAATTCAGTTGGGGAACTTGGTAACACTGTCTCACTGGGTATTTATTTAACCAGAGTAAAAGACCACAGCTAGTTAACTTGCGCTCAATGCAACTTTTGTTTGAAATTCTGTAATCCTTGGTGTCGGTTTGACCAACGTGGGGACGATTCGGTGTAGAACAAGCAGCATAACCTGTCAGAAACTCTGTCCCCGCAATGTCTGTAATCCTAACTGTGCTGCTAAATAGACCCCAGGCACACAGTGAGGTAGTGCAATTCAATGAAGCACTTCCATTCACCTCTTGTCAAACAGTGTGATATAGGGCAAATTCTGCTGATACATTCTGTAGGCAACAGCTAGTGCAAAATAAACACAGTCAGTGTTAAATATTTAACAATTTCTTGTTAATCACTGTGTGTTAAAATAGAGACTATTTATAATAACACCATAAAGAACAGGATTTATTCCTTGTTTGAGAAAACCTGGCTTCCTCCCAAGTGGAATAAATTATTCCCTACTTAGTCCCTTTACTCAAAATGCCATAAATAATGCATTAAAATGAAATGTTCTGTTGACTCAGGTTTGTACCAGGGTCCATGTCGAGGGGATAAAGCAAATTAGCAGAGGTCACACTGAGGGCATACAGATCATGCTGAAGACCAGGGCATGCTCATTCATTTCCTTTGGAAGTGTGAATAGGTAGTTCCTTTCTAAGGGCCGTCATCTATTTTACAGGATCCAGCTCCCACCTCTTCTAATCTGGCCTTCTCTGTGATGTTAATTACCTGGCCACTCCTAAATGCATTGAGGTGCTCAACTGAATTGTGAGAGGTATACCCAAAGTTCTTCAACATGTGTTGGTGGCTCACCTCACCAGCTCCCCCAAGTCCATTAGGGACACACCGGATGGGGGTCACTGATTGGTCCTGCATTTTGGAAGCAAGGCAGCTGTCACATGTAATGAGACCGTGTATGTTAATGATGATGTAGCACTGACATTAACCTCCACTTCCTAGCAAGCCTGTCAAGAGAGGAGGAATGGAAGGGCTGGACTAGAGTGCTGGTGGACAGAGATGAGTATTACATACCATAGTCTGAATAAGAGCTTATTCAAACTTCTGACAGTCAGACATTAGTCAGTTTTACAAACGGCAGAGAGAATTGCAGCAAATGCAGGGTTAGGAGAGACTAGTCTGGGATAGCAGCCTCCTCAGTGCAGAACTGAACCCTCACAGCCGAGACCTCAGGCTAGGCATCGTCCACGTGGATTGAGCAGCTCACGGTTATATCAATGCCACTAGATCACACTGTGGTATGCACTGAAGTTGGCAGCTCTGCAGCCAGAGGTTGGCACTGCTGCAGCCAGAGATGGGGCACTCGCACAGCCAGAGATGGGCAGTGCCACAGCCAGAGGAGCACACTGACACAGTCAGAGGTGGGCAGTGCCACAGCAAGAGGACGGCACTGATACAACCAGAGGAGGGCACTGACACAGCCAGAGAGGGGCAGTGCCACAGCCAGAGATGGACAGTGCCACAGCCAGAGGACAAAACTGACACAGCCAGAGGTGGGCACTGACACAGCCAGAGGAGGGGTACTGACACAGCTAGAGATGGGGCACTGACACAGCCAGAGATGGGGCACTGACACAGCCAGAGGACGGCACTGATACAACCAGAGGAGGGCACTGACACAGCCAGAGAGGGGCAGTGCCATAGCCAGAGATGGACAGTGCCACAGCCAGAGGACAGCACTGACACAGCCAGAGGTGGGCACTGACACAGCCAGAGGTGGGGTACTGACACAGCCAGAGGTGGGGTACTGACAAAGCCAGAGGAGCACACTGACACAGCCAGAAGTGGGCAGTGCCACAGCCAGAGGAGCACACTGACACAGCCAGAGGTGGGCACTGACACAGCAAGAGGAGGGCGGTGACACAGCCAGAGATGGGGCACTGACACAGCCAGAGGAGCAAACTGACACAGCCAGAGATGGGACACTGACACAGCCAGAGGTGGGCATTGACACAGCCAGAGCTGGGACACTGACACAGCCAGAGGAGCACACTGACACAGCCAGAGATGGGCAGTGCCACAGCCAGAGGGGCACACTGACACAGCCAGAGGTGGGCAGTGCCACAGCCAGAGGAGCACACTGACACAGCCAGAGGTGGGCAGTGCCACAGCCAGAGGAGCACACTGACACAGCCAGAGGTGGGCAGTGCCACAGCAAGAGGAGGGCGGTTACACAGCCAGAGATGGGGCACTGACACAGCCAGAGGAGCACACTGACACAGCCAGAGGTGGGACACTGACACAGCCAGAGGTGGGACACTGACACAGCCAGAGGTGGGACACTGACACAGCCAGAGGTGGGACACTGACACAGCCAGAGGAGCACACTAACACAGCCAGAGGTGGGATACTGACACAGCCAGAGGAGCACACTGACACAGCCAGAGGTGGGCACTGGCACAGCCAGAGGTGGGCACTGGCACAGCCAGAGGTGGGGCACTGGCACAGCCAGAGGTGGGACACGGACACAGCCAGAGGTGGGCACTGACCCAGCCAGAGGTGGGGCACGGACACAGCCAGAGGTGGGGCACTGACCCAGCCAGAGGTGGGCACTGACCCAGCCAGAGGTGGGCATTGATACAGCCAGAGGTGGGGCACTAACACAACCAGAGATAGACACTGACACAGCCAGAGATGGGGCACGGACACATCCAGAGGTGGGCACTGACACAGCCAGAGGTGGGCACTGACACAGCCAGAGGTGGGCACTGACACAGCCAGAGGTGGGCACTGACACACCTAGAGGAGCACACTGACACAGCCAGAGACGGGGCACTGGCACAGCCAGAGGTGGGCACTGACACACCTAGAGGAGCACACTGACACTGCCAGAGGTGGGCACTGACACAGCCAGAGGTGGGCATTGATACAGCCAGAGGTGGGGCACTGACACAGCCAAAGGTGGACACTGACACAGCCAGAGGTGGGGCACGGACACATCCAGAGGGGAGTAGCATGAGCTCCTCCATGTTGACGCATCTTCTGAAGAGGCTTAGTTTTTTTTAAATAAACGGGGGCCTCTTTTGCAAGATGACTACTTAAGAGCCTCTTCACGCTACCACCTGAGTTACCTGCGCTTCCAGGAGGTGAGAGAAATGGCAGCCAGCCCTACTATTAGTCTGCCCTCTGAGTTTTGGGATGGGAGGGTATGGATTGGTTTGATTCTATACTCCACTTCCCCCCCCATACTGCGATCACACCCCTGACAAATTCCCCCACCCTGCCCTCCGCCCCATGTTGCTCTGCAGATGGCAGCCTCATCCTCTGGACAATGCCCCTGTTGACAGTGGTCATTGGCCTCTGATTGACCAGCAACTCCTGGAAGGGCAGGACATTGCTGAGCTAGGAAGTGATGCACCAAGAAGCCCACCGGGTGACCAATTGGATGTCTGATAGACACAGCATCCAGAGGACTTTCTCATCAGTGGGGATGGTGGTGTCCCTTTAGTACAGACCCCCACTCGTTAACTCCAAGATGGAAAATCCTGGTCACGGTTCTAGCCTGACAGAGGGTATGGAACCACCACTCAGTCTGCCTGTTATGGAGCATTGCATTTACATAGAAACATAGAACGGTAGCACAGTGGTTAGCACTGTTGCCTCACAGCGCCAGAGACCCGGGTTCAATTCCCGCCTCAGGCGACTGACTGTGTGGAGTTTGCACATTCTCCCCGTGTCTGCATGGGTTTCCTCCGGGTGCTCCGGTTTCCTCCCACAATCACAAAAATATGCAGGTTAGGTGAATTGGCCATGCTAAATTGCCCGTAGTGTTAGGTGAAGGGGTAAATGTAGGAGTATGGGTCTGGGTGGGTTGCAATTCGGCGGGTCGGTGTGGACTTGTTGGGCCGAGGGCCTGTTCCCACACTGTAAGTAATCTTAAAAGAAAATGGAGGCAGGAATAGGCCATTCAGCCCTTCAAGCCTGCTTCATCATTCAACAGCTGATCATCCAACTCTTCATTCCACACAAGAACTTGCCTGGTACCTCAAAAGAAAGATCACACAAATTGGAACTTCAGGAATCTATTGGCAGAATTTACTCTCTAAGGTAGTTTATCTGCCTGCCAGAATGAATCATTGCTTCAAAATATTTGAAATTTGACTTCACCACTTGTACTCCACTTTGCAGGTATGTTCACTGGAACATCATGCAGGAAGCCAAGCTATTCTGCATCAATAAAATCCATCCATTCACTGCAGAGAGCTTCCAGGGTATGCGAGATGTGTGATATAGAGGGAGGCATCTTCATAAATTGCCTGCTGATAATTCACATTTTATTACCCATGAATGTTATGTTGTTTTGCATGGTGATATAACCTGCATTAAACACATGAGAAATAAGATGATGAAATTAATGGCTCATCTCCACTATGAATCTGCACACATTTATGATGTTTACAAATTTGCAATGAGTTCACTGAATCACGGAGGTGTCACGGTACAGGAGGAGGCCATTCAGCCCACGGTGTCTGCATCAGCTCCTAGACCACTTTTTGCCAATGTCCTGCATTTTCCCCATACCCCTGTCCAAATCGCTAATTTACAAGTCATCACTCATAGTGCCATCTTAGATACAAAGTACCTAGGTACAGATCTTCAGTACAAGTTCTCATGGGGAAAAAAAATAGAAAAAATAAAGAAATTAAAAAGCCCAGCACTGCAGGTCACAGGAATAAATCAGAAAATAGAGAAACAAAAAGTTTAGAACAACAGTCTCTCCGACCCCCCAGTCCACACCAGCACCTAGCCTCCAGACCGTGCTGGGCCTTGACTTCTGATAGTGCTGGGCCTTGACTCCAGACCACGCTGGGCCTCGACTCCTGTCCGCGCTGGGCCTCGACTCCAATCCGCGCTGGGCCTCGACTCCAATCCGCGCTGGGCCTCGACTCCAATCCGCGCTGGGCCTCGACTCCAGACCGCGCTGGGCCTCGACTCCAGACCGCGCTGGGCCTCGACTCCAGACCGCGCTGGGCCTCGACTCCAGACCGCGCTGGGCCTCGACTCCAATCCGCGCTGGGCCTCGACTCCAATCCGCGCTGGGCCTCGACTCCAATCCGCGCTGGGCCTCGACTCCAATCCGCGCTGGGCCTCGACTCCAATCCGCGCTGGGCCTCGACTCCAATCCGCGCTGGGCCTCGACTCCAATCCGCGCTGGGCCTCGACTCCAATCCGCGCTGGGCCTCGACTCCAATCCGCGCTGGGCCTCGACTCCAATCCGCGCTGGGCCTCGACTCCAATCCGCGCTGGGCCTCGACTCCAATCCGCGCTGGGCCTCGACTCCAATCCGCGCTGGGCCTCGACCCCAGTCCATGCTGGGCCTCGACTCCAGGCTGCGATTGGCCTTGACTCCAGGCTGTACTGGGCCTTGACTCCAGACCATGCTGAGCTTCACCTCAAGGCTTTTGAGGCCAGGAAACCTCTCTGGAATCACCTTGGAAGTCCACACTAACTGAGGCGGTAGCATGAAGAGGCCTTTAAGTAGACATCTTACAAAAGAGGATGGGAGGATGATTCTGTGTGGATTTCTGTTAGGAGGATTTATGTGGACTTGTGCCGAAGGGCCTGTAGGGATGCTATAAAAAATGTATTTAAACAAACTAAGTCTCTTTAGAAGGTGCGTCATATTCACCTCTGGCTGTGGCAGTGCCCACCTCTGGCTGTGGGGCTGCTAACATCAAAATACAGGCCGAAAGACCACCTCAAGCTTCTGAAAGACCACCATGAGCTGCTGAAAGACCCCCACGAGCTGCTGAAAGACCACCTCAAGCTGCCAAAACACACCCAGGCGGAGTTGAGAGACCGCATCATCTCAGACCCTCTTCAATGCCTCAATGAAACCTGATTCCACTGTGATACCTGAGTTAGTGTAGGTCATGCTGAATTGCAGCCCTTGGCACATCATGTCACTTTATAAACTACTTGGATGAGCAGTTGGAAGTGTTGTAACATTCAGGGCCTAATGCAGGAGAGTGAGACTAAAGTAACCAGTAGCATATTTTTTACAGACTCAATGGGCCAAAGAGCCTCTTCTGTACTGTGCGATTATTGTAAGGTTAATGCTTCATTCTTTATTTTCCTCAAGACACAATAGAGGTCTGACAGCTACTTTTCAGGAAAGAGAGTGGGTGCTGTCCCTGTTTTATTGATCCCATTCCCTCTCAAATTCTGACCCAATTTCCTTAAATCCCAGTCCCCACTGGCAAAGTAGTGGCTTCTTTTATTCCCTCATGAGATGCTGGCCCGATTTCTTCTCAAAACCCCAACACTCCGCTTTTAAATACATCAGATTTGATTCCCCAGTCCTTGCTTCTATCTTTATTTCCTTTTCACAAGCCTGAATTGCCACCTCCCAGTTCCATTCAAATCTATACTGCAACTGTTTCACAAGTATCCTATTGAGAAGGGAAATCTGCCGTCTTTAGCTGGTCAGGCCTACATGTGACTCCAGACCCACACAATGCGGGTTTTAACTGTCCCATGTGTATTTCGCAATGAGCAATAAATGCTGGTCTTGCCAGTGACATCCAGGTCTCAGTGAAGATTTGGGAGGACAGAGAGACCATAAAGCTCAAATTAATTCATCAGTAGTTTTGCAATTCTTGTATAAAATGCATGGAATTAGAGAAGACAATCCATAAAACATTGGGTGGAATCATCTTCTTCTGGGGGGGTGGGGGTGGGGGCACATAAAAGCAGGAGAGAATTCCACAATTACATTATTCTCAGCTCACTGCACGTAGACGTATGAGTAAAAAAATAATCAAATTTCATGGACACAGAGTTCCAAAGCCTTTCAACACAACCATGAGATCGTACACATCTGTGAGCTTTTCACCAAAGGTTTGTGTGGGATTAGGACACAACATTTAAGGATAGGTTCTGAATAAGAGGCACACTGGATTCAAAATGTCTACAGCTGCTGCCAGACCTGCTGAGTTTCTGCAGCAACCTCGGTGTTTCGTTTTACAACACAAGAGGGCCTCTTGGATTCGGCCTATTTGTGAGCGAAGCCTTGTCTGCCTTGGTCAGGTTAGCAGGTGTCAGTCATTGGGGATGCTTGGCTCGGGCAGGCTCATGGTCCAAAGTTTGGTGCAGGGATCACAGGATTGGCCCTCATGGTTGAGAGGTATGGTCAACACGAGGTCAGGTCCAGTGACGAATAAAGCTTGGGTAGATGTGACGGTCCTGAATAAACACTTGGACCGTATGAAAGCTGCAAACTCACAAATGGTATGGGAATAAAACACACCCTGACGAGGTGCTAAAACACCTCAGGAAGAACTACAATAAAAAAGAACCAGCCTATATCCTCAGACTCAGAGGGAGAGGGGTGTAGTGATAGAAAAGAGGGAGCACGAGTTCTCTGAATGGGGCTGTGAACCTGGGCCAATCAGGGAGCCCTGGCTGATATGACAGCAGGAGTGTCAGAGGTTCTGTTCACTCTGAGAGCTGGCTCTGAGGGAGCTGGATCAGTGTCAAGGACACTTCACATGTAAATAAAAGGTGACTTGGTAATGGGGTACCAGCTTCTGTGGAGTTAGTTCATCAGGAGAGTTTGGCACGATAGCACAAGAGAGCTCGCTAGACCTCATGGAGAGAAATCCTCCGTCAAACTCGATAAAATTGACACTTAGGCAATCGTCGGAGTCGCCCCATGTTTCTGCATTGTTGCCCGATGTTGGATACTTCATGTGAATGTACAATTGAAAGATTATGTTAACTATGCTGAGAAATATCTATATATCTATCAACAAAGATTTATTTATTTGCATCTATTTCTCTCCATGTTTTAATTATCTGTTTTAATATATCTCTGAACTATCTTTGTCCTCAAATGTATCAACTATCCTTTTCTGCCTTTCCTGTCACAATGTCGCAGTCCCCCATGCAAAATGGCCTGATAGTCTTGAAGCTTTCTGTTCATTCAGCCATGAGCTGCTTGGAGGAAACAGGGAGAGTGAATGAAGCAGAGAGTGCGTAGCAGTGAACCCTTGTCTCGCTGCATAATTTTGCTCAGCATCTTTCGGGGACAGTGATGCAGTGAAAATTGCTTTTATGACTCAATTCATTTTTGTCTTATTGAAGTTCCATGGTTAGACTTGCTGGATAATTTGCATTTTAATGGTGCAAATTAAATGTTGTGGAATTCTAATAAAATGTGATGCAGCAGAGTGATAAAAGAGTGAACGTGTGATGGGATAAAGAATGTCAAAAATCTGTTTCACTGAACTGGAGTAAATTTAATGACAGTAACTGAAGTGATAATCATTGATGATTTCAATCTTTCATCAGGAAGAAAAACTGCGCTAGATCTTGACATTTGCAAGATGTGGAGCTACATAATTTTCTGCTCATTTTGTATTCCTCAATCTTCTATTTGCACAGTCAGCATCAGACAAAAAATAGAACATGTCCCCGGTGTATTTGGCTGAGCAGAGCAAGATAAATATGAAAACAAGGGAAGGGATGGTGTTGGGAGCTAAAGTCAGAAATTAGGTTGGGAGGTAGCAAGGGATTTCAAAATATAGATCAAAAATTTCTATTAATAGCTTCACAGAAAGCATGTATTAAAGCTAAGACTCCAAAACTAACATTATATCAACTAACCAAACCATAGAAAATGCACAAGATTGCCTCTTCTCTATGTGCTTCAAAGAATCTCAGGCAATATCTTTCTGTTGGGGGGAATGCAGGAAGTGCTAAAGAAAGCATGTCAGCATTATGTCAACATTCTGCCTTCTGGCAGAGTTCAGCTTTACCTTGTTACTCAGATTCCCAATGGAACTGCAGCTGTAGCTCTTTATAAAAGCCTGTTTATTGAAGCTTTCAGTCCCACTGTATCGGGGGTTGAAATTTGTTAGAAAATGCCAGTAGACCTAATGACCGAAAACGTAAAAGGTGGGGTTGCCATTTCATACACAAATTATTTTATCAGAACAATTCTGACCAGTAATTTCCACTTAAACCATTCACCAGACCATTCTGGATACAGATGAACCTGTTACGCGTCCCTTGCATTTATGTTTCATGTTTAGTTTGAAGGCATTAGTTGACAGGTTAACCCTGGATTCGCAGCTCACCTAGTTCAGCAGGAATTCCAGAAATACTTACGTTCCGAACTATAGGAAACGATAAAATATCCCTGTTCCAAGAGCAGTCAGAGTCCGTTGGTATGTTTGAAAGTGCATCGGTTGAGAAGTGAAGGAAATGAGTAGCACACAGAGACTCAGAGTTAGTTTGGTGCCAATCGGCATCTGACATGACATCCCTGTGACACAGAGCAATACACAATGAGCAGTGTAAAACTGACAATGCCAATGTCACTCAAAATAAAACTAGCCCTCAAATAAAAGAGTGTTCAAGCAAAATAAAGTTAAATGGGGCAATACTAAATGAGACTGCATGCACTATAAATAAGGTGACCACTGATGAGTTGAAGAAGTTGTTGTGGTTCCGTTCGCCGAGCTGGGAATTTGTGTTGCAGATGTTTCGTCCCCTGTCTAGGTGACATCCTCAGTACTTGGGAGTCTCCTGTGAAGTGCTTCTGTGCTGTTTCCTCCGGCATTTGTAGTGGTATGAATCTGCTGCTTCCAGTTGTCAGTTCCAGCTGTCCGCTACAGTGGTTGGTATATTGGGTCCAGGTCAATGTGCTTATTGATTGAATCTGTGGATGAGTGCCATGCCTCTAGGATTTCCCTGGTTGTTCTCTGTTTGGCCTATCCTATAATAGTAGTGTTGTCCCAGTCAAATTCATGTTGCTTGTCATCTGAATGTGTGGCTACTAAGGATAGCTGGTCATGTCGTTTTGTGGCTAGTTGGTGTTCATGGATGCGGATCGTTAGCTGTCTTCCTGTTTGTCCTATGTAGTGTTTTGTGCAGTCCTTGCATGGGATTTTGTACACTACATTGGTTTTGCTCATGCTGGGTATCGGGTCCTTCGTTCTGGTGAGTTGTTGTCTGAGAGTGGCTGTTGGTTTGTGTGCTGTTATGAGTCCTAGTGGTTGCAGTAGTCTGGCTGTCAGTTCAGAAATGCTCTTGATGTATGATAGTATGGCTAGTCCTTTGGGTTGCGGCATGTCCTCATTCCGTTGTCTTTCCCTTAGGCATCTGTTGATGAAATTGCAGGGGTATCCGTTTTTGGCGAATACATTGTAGAGGTGTTCTTCTTCCTCTTTTTGCAGTTCTGGTGTGCTGCAGTGTGTTGTGGCCCTTTTGAATAGTGTCTTGATGCAACTTCTTTTGTGTGTGTTGGGGTGGTTGCTTTTGTAGTTTAGGACTTGGTCTGTGTGTGTGGCTTTCCTGTATATCTTTGTGGTGAATTCTCCGTTCGGTGTTCTCTGTACCATCATGTCTAGGAATAGGAGTTGGTTGTCCTTTTCTTCCTCTCTAGTGAATCGGATTCCTGTGAGTGTGGCGTTGATGATCCGGTGTGTGTTCTCTATTTTTGTGTTTTTAATGATTACAGAGGTGTCATCCACATATCTGACCCAGAGTTTGGGTTGAATTTGCAGTACGACTGTTCGTTCTAACCTTTGCATTACCGCTTCTGCTATGAGTCCAGAGATGGGTGAGCCCATGGGTGTGCCGTTGATTTGTTCATAAATTTGGTTGTTGAATGTGAAGTGTGTTGTGAGGCACAGGTCCAGTAGTTTGAGTATGCAGTCTTTGTTGATAGGTTCAACGTCCTGTTGTCTGTTCTGTATGTCCAGCAGATTGGCTATTGTTTCTCTGGGTAGAGTTTTGTCGATAGAGGTGAACAGTGCCATTGCATCGAATGAGACCATGGTTTCTTCCTTGTCTGTGTGTATATTTCTGATGATGTCCAAGAATTCCTGTGTTGATTGTATAGATTGTCTGGATCCGCTGATCAGGTGTTTCAGTTTCTGCTGTAGTTCTTTGGCCAGTTTTTGTGATGGTGTCCCTGGTAGGGATACTATGGGTCTGAGTGGGAAGTCTGGATTGTGCACTTTAGGTACTCCATAGAATCTGGGGGTGTTGTTGCTTTCAGGTTTCATTCTCTGTAGGTCAAACCTGGTTATCTGTCTGTTTTTTTGTAGGTTCCTCAGTGTGTTGTTTATCCTATTGGTGAGCTGCGGGGTAGGGTCAAACTCCCTCTTTTGGATGTAGTTTGCTTTGTTCACAAGTGCACAAAACACTACATAGGACAAACAGGAAGACAGCTAACGATCCACATCCATGAGCACCAACTAGCCACGAAACGACACGACCAGCTATCCTTAGTAGCCACACACGCATATGACAAGCAACATGAATTCGACTGGGACAACACTACTATTATAGGACAAGCCAAACAGAGAACAGCCAGGGAATTCCTAGAGGCATGGCACTCATCCACAGATTCAATCAATAAGCACATCGACCTGGACCCAATATACCGACCACTGCAATGGACAGCTGGAACTGTCAACCGGAAGCGACAGATTCAAACCACTACAAATGCCAGAGGAAAGATCACAGAAGCGCTTCACAGGAGGGTCGTAAGTACTGAGGATGTCACCTAGACAGGGGACGAAACGTCTGCAACACAAATTCCCAGCTCAGCGAATAGAACCACAACAATGAGCACCCGAGCTACAAATCTTCTCACAAACTTTGAAGTTGAAGAAGTTACAGATGCTGAGAAAGTGTGTCTTGATCAACTTCATACAAGGATACTTCAAAGAAAGCTCCAGAAAATTAGTCGCACCCTTTTGTGATTTATTAGAAACACCTGAATTTTGAGACATCATAGTAATCTTCAACAAAGAGTATAGTGCCAGCCATTATGTGCGAAAGAGTCTAACTATGTTGTGGGTATAGAATTAGGACGCTTCTGAAAACAGACGATAATGAGCAACTTGGTTGATTATGCATTAATTTAAAGGATTGTTAATTAATAATTCCCGTACTTTTATGTAAGGAAGCAGAGGATCAGGCGATATTGAAGACATTAGATTGGACAATGTTAAAGTGAGACATAACAGGACTGAACAAGCCTGATCATCAAGACAGTCTTTGATGTTTCTTTAGTTGGTGTCTCAGATGCTGAAGTTTCTCCAGAAAGCTATTAAAGAGATATGTCAACTGCCAGATAAACACCGACTTGCACTGGGAGAACTAACTACACCAAAGAAACCACTGTTTTGAATTTCATCGTTGTTTCGAACAAATTTTGTGAAGCTCTTCAAGGAATTAATAGATGTTGTTTATACTGTACCTGTGATGAATGTCTTTTCAGTGAAGCTTGCAATGCTGAACTACACAACCCATCCATTACATTGGAAAACTTTGAATAGAAGGCAGGATTCTGAGGTTGTCTGAACACTAATGCTGGAGTGAAAGAAGCTTGTGTCAACAAAGCAAAATATCAAGAGTGGGAGCCTGAGGACTCTGTGGATTTTAGTTTAGAAAGATGTTGTGTGTTGGTTTAGGCTTGGTGTGCCAAAGGGCCTGTTCCTGTGCTGTACTGTTATTTGACCTTTGGGTGCAAGTACTGTCTATGGTGTATGTAAGCTTAATAGACTTAGGGCTGGACTCAACGTTAATCTGATGTGGTCAATATGAGCTTGCTGTATACACTCCTGGTCATTGTACCAGGTATCCAGGCACAGGATCAGTATAGAAAGGCCAACCCAGTAATACATGATTTAGGATATCTGACATTAGAGATATTGATGGTTAATTCATCACGTGAAGAAAAAAATGCTTTAAGGGAAATGCTATTCAAGAATTTTAAGACTTTTGGAAAAATAAAGGTTGCGCCCTCTGGACTCATATGCAAACCAAAGGGGAAGTTTGTTTCATCCAAGACCTCACAGCTTACAAATTGGTTGCTATATTTCTGAAATTGCAACAACAGAACTTCTTCAAATTATGAAATGTGTCGCATGTGTAAAAGGTCGTGCTATAGCGGGAATGTTGGTGGCTGATAACCCAGAGCCCAGACCAGTGCTCCAGGGGCACTGGTTTAACTCCCAGCCCGACAGCCAGTGAAATTTAATTTCAGCTCATTCGTCTGGAATTGAAAGGTAACCTATTGTTGACTGTTGCTAGCACAACTGCTTGGCAGGGGCAGCATGGTGGCTCAATGGTTCGCACTGCTGCTGCATACTGCCAGGGTCCCAGGTTCGATTCTAGCCTCAGACGACTGTGGAGTTTGCATATTCTCCCAGTGGCTTTCTGGATTTCCTCCGGGTGCTCTGATTTCCTTCCACAGTCCAAAGATGTGCCGGTTAGTTGGATTGGTCATGGCAAATTCAGGGTTACAGGTATGGGGTACGGATGCTGTTCAGAGGATTGGTGATGGCTCATGGATTTAATGGCCTGCTTCCATACTGTAGGGATTTGATGAACTTGTTCTTCAGAGAAAGAAATCTGACTGAGACCCACAGCAATGTGGTTGACTCTTAACTGCTTTCCACAAACCATTCTGATCGAGGGCAATTAAGGATGAGCAACAAATGTTGTTTTTGCCAGTGACGCCCACATCCCATGAATAAATGCAGTTCTTTTTCACTATACAGTCAAAATGGAATAGACTGGTTCATGGAAAAGGTAGAGAAAAGGTACGTGTTTAATGGATTGAGCCATCGATCTGCTGGTTGAATCATAGAGACCCTTCAGTCCAGTTCTCTCCTGTGTTTCTGTGATGGACACCAGAAATAGGAGTAGGCCAATCTCCCCAGATGAAGAAGAGCTCATGCCCGAAACGTCGATTCTCCTGCTCCTTGGATGCTGCCTGACCTGCTGCGCTTTTCCAGCAACACACTTTCAGCTCTGATCTCCAGCATCTGCAGTCCTCACAATCTCCCCAGATGGCACACTTCTCTCAGACTGCCCTTCCAGGCAAAGAAGGTCAATTTGGGAATACAAGACAAGGAATTCCCTCAGAGCTAGCATACATTTGCCAGAAGTGTGTCAGGAGTCACAAGCTAAAAGGGGAATTGTACACGCAGATGGTGGCCTTGCCCTTGGCTTGAAATCAAGGGATTCCACAGCTCCAGACCACTGAGTCACCCAGTCAGCTTGTTAGTTAGATTGGGGTAGGGGCTTTTACCCCATCAAGGAGGAAGTCTCTCCTCTGAGAGCCACTGTCCAACCAAATCAGACCAGTGGTCACAGCTGGAGAAGAAGGGCTGCGTTTCTGAGGACCCAGGAAAATTCAGCTTTTCATCGGGACCAAGTTGGCAGACTCCTACAAAGGGGGCATGGAGTGGGTTCACTTCTGGCATTGGCGGAGAAGAGGTGACCCTTTCTGGAGCAGGGAGGGCTTTATATTAGGCACAGGCTTGTGCAGATAGAAATGACCACATCCCATCCTCAGGAAGCAAGTGGGTAAAACACGGGGTGTCACCATGTAACCCAGCTGCCCACTAACCTGGGAAAACACCAGCAGCAATGGATGGGTAATAGACATGGCACATAATATTCACACCTCTCCCACCTGCCAGACCACTCCTGGGAAGTGGGGAGCATGACATTCCATCTTAACAGTATAGTATTAATGATATTGCAAATTGATACAAAGCAGTTGGTGGATGCATTGTCAGAGAACTGACAGTCCAGGGTCAAAATATTCTTTCTTGGCCAGTTTGCACACATCATAATTTTCATACTCCCTATCTGTAATTATCTATCTGCAGCAGAAAACAACTTGGCAGCCTACAAGTACCAAGTCAAGATGGTGGCAAAGTTGGAACAATGTGTTAGACCCATTAGATTAGATAGATTCCCTGCAGTGTGGAAAAAGGCCCTTCAGCCCGACCAGTCCACACCGATCCTCCGAAGAATAACCCACCCAGACCCATTTCCCTCTGACTAATGCACCTAACACTATGGGCAATTTGGCGTGGCCCATTCACCTAACCTGTATACCTTTGGACGGGGGAGAATGTGCACACTCCACACAGACAGTCACCCGAGGCTGGAATCGAACCTGGGACCCTGGTGCTGTGAGGCGGCAGTGCTGACCAATTAGCTGTGGCTTAGGAGACCATTTGTGACACTGAAGTGTGAGACCATCTCAAGTGGGCTTGACCTCACCCCCAAGTACAGAGCAACTACGGAACCCTGACTAAAGATCCTGTTGTAGCAGAATGGTTGGTAAGTGAGGTGTCAGAGGGCAGGAGAGATGGAGGAGGTTGCAGGCATAGAAAGAGATGAGGCCATGGGGGAATTTAAGTTGGAACATTTTAAAATGAGTTTAACATCAAGGGGGCTAGTGCAGGTTAAAGAGCATTAGTGTTAAAGAGCAAAGTGTCTTCTCATGTTAATTACTCAGCCACATAGCCCACTTTTGTAGAATCTTACAGTATCTTGGGGAAATTCTTGCTTTCAAACTGACCTTGAAAAGCCGACTTCAGCAATGGAATAGGCACTTCAGCATCAAATACTGAGACTAATAACTCCAATTTACTTTGGTTTAACCATTGCAAATCATATCAGACTTTTGAATCTGAATACCATTGGGGCCTTTTCTAATTAATAATCCTCGTTATCTATTAAGCTTTATCACTCCCTGCGGAAGAATTTTACTATGGCCTGGATGATTTGAGAACTCCGAAGGAGTTTCAGTAAAATTATAAGGACACATCGCAGAATGAGAATTACCAGAGAATTAAAAATTCATGCAATTTAAAATCGTTTGTGTATATGTGCCAATTACCTAGTCCCCGGTACTAACTTTGTGCAACTTCCCAACATCTCTTGGAAATCTGAGCATTCGGGTACAAGTCAAAGTCATCACTTCAGCGACAAAGAGTAACATGGTAAGGTGCACAGAAATGTTAAGAAAATGTAACAAAGACCCTTCGGTGGCTATAGTATCAACACCTCGACCAAAAGGGCCCCTTCCCAAGGGACAGCCTACGTGGCACAGCTAAGTCTGTGGTTTTCTTATAAGCAATTCGGTTTATCGTAGATTCTTCCTTTATTTTGTGTTCATGGGGTATGGGTGTCATTGGCTAGGCCTGTATTTGTTGCCCATCCCTCATAACCCACAGGGCAGTTAAGAATCAACCACATTGCTGTGGGTCGGGAGTCATATTTGGCCAGACCAGCTAAGGATGGCAGATGTCCTTCCCTCCCTCTACACTGTCCCTTATCAAACACTCCCAGGACAGGGAGAGCACAGGGTTAGATACAGAGCTCCCTCGACACTGTCCCCCATCAAATGCTCCCTGAAACCCACCTCCCCATACCAAAACAGTTATAATCATCACCTTATATGTAACACGGTGGCTCAATCGTTAGCACTGCTGCCTCACAGCGTCAGGGACCTGGGTTCCATTCCATCCTTGGGCGACTGTCTGTGTGGAGTTTGCACATTCTCCCTGTGTCTGTGTGGATTTCCTCCGGGTGCTCCGGTTTCCTCCCACAGTCCAAAGATGTGCAGGTTATGCTAAATTGCCCATAGTTCAGGGATATGTAGGCCAGGTGCATTCATCAAGGAAAATGTAGAATAACAGAGTAGGGGAATGGTTCTGGGTGAGATACTCCTCGGAGAGTCAGTGTGGACTTGTTGGGCCAAATGGCCTGTTTCCACACTGTAGGGATTCTATAGTGACCTCTATTCAATGCTGACCAAATTTGAAGCCATGGTGCTAGAAGTGAGAGGACAAGGTGGACACCAGTGAGACACAGACCAGTCAAGGATACTCGGAATTTTGAACTCTGACAGGGAAAAAAAATAATAACTGCAAGTGATGCAAATTGCTCTGATTGGCCTTGTACGCCTAAATGGAGCTCCAGGAGGGAGATGTGGGTATTATGCTGGCAAATGGGACTAGATTAATTTAGGATATCTGGTCAGTATGGACTAATTGGACCGAAGGGTCAGTTTCTATGCTGTATAACTCTATGATTCTACAAATGCAGTCATACTTTAACATCTCCAAGTCGTTGAAGTAAATCCAACAAGGTACCAATGGGTGATCATAGTGGTAAGTACTATTACTTTTAATCCTGCAGCTCAAGCCTCTCTCACCTCAAAACAAAGAATATAGGTGAATGAGATCCGCATCAGGTTTGAGGAAGAGACAGCAGACATTTTCCTAAATGTCACCATTCCATTCCTATTGTAATCACATCAACTGGTAACAACTGCTTGCTGGTTCTTGAATTTAGATATTTTTCTGAACCAACCTGTTCAGAGATGTTACTTCACACCTCGGGAGCAGGTAGGACCTGAACTGGGCCTCCTGGTCCAGAAATAGGGACACACCACTGTGCTGGCTCGACCATGAGGTGATTTTGACTGGCTGGTTAGGAGCCAATCTGCCGTAAAACAGAATGGAATTGGCTTCAAGCGCTGAATGAAAGGAATTCTCTTCCCCAGCAAGCATTGGAGGCTGGGTCACTGTATGTATTCAAGGCGGAGTTAGACTGATTCTTGATTAATAAGGAAGTGAAAGGTTATGAAGGCAGGCAGAAAATTGGAGTTAAGGCCACAATCAGATTGGCATGATCTTATTGAATGGCAGAGTAGGAGCTGAATGGCCTACTCCTGTGGTAGTCAGTGTGCAATGACCAACCCACACTAAAAGGGTCCACCTCCAGCCCCTCAAAATGAAGATTGGGCCTCGAACATCAGGATGTTCACAGACCAGCCGAGGACCGACAGACCGCAACATTATGGGGGAGCTCTGACACTTTCACACTGACAGTATTACCCTGAGTGAGACACAGCAGGCAGGAGACGGTCAGCTGAAAGAACAAGGTGGCGATTACATCTTCTTCCGAATAGGTTAATCTGAGAAAGAATGCCAACTCCATGGGTTTGGCCCGGGACATATTGGCCATCTCAGCAAGCACTCCTGTTGGATCAGCAAATGCATCACCACCCTCTGACTCATCCTAACCCAGCACTTGCATCCCTAATCGAGAAGCAAAGCATGTGGCCGAAGGGGAATTCTGCTCCAGCCTTGCTCTGTGTCCCAAAGGGGGATGAGCTGGTTCTCCTCGGTGATTTCAGTGCTGATCCAGGAGGGACACCAAACTCTGGAAGGATGTGTTTGGTAACAAAGGCTAGCAACATCCCCAGAAATGAGGTATAAGAAGGCACTTAGTGGAGTGGTGTACAGGCCTCCTAACAGTAACCACTCAGTTGGGCGCAATAGGAGAGAGGAAATTGTTAACGTTTGTCAGAAAAACACAACAATAATTGTAGAAAATTGTAATTATGTCTCAACTGGAAAAGTCAGGTGGGCAAAGGTAGCCCAGATGAGAGGTTCATGGACTGTTTTCAGGATAGTTCTTGGAACAGCATGTTTTGGAGATGATGAAGATGCCAGGCTATACAAGAGCTGGTGTTGTGGATCTGTGAGATCCAAGTAAGTAATAAACTCAGAGTAGTGCTGTCCAGAGCTGGCAGTGACCATACAATGATTGAATTTTACATTTATTTTGAGAGAGAGAGGAGTGGGTCTGAAACTACTTTTTTTGTGTGTGTTCCTAAGGATTACTGTGACCGCAGAAAAGCAGAGCTGGCTAAAGTGAATTAGCAAGTTAGGTTAAAGGGTAGGTTAATAGAAATACAGACATTTAAAGGGATATTTCAAGAAAATACAGAATAGAAAAATTCTGATGAGTAAGGCAAATGCCAAGAGACAAACTGCACTCTCCATGGTTAACTAGAAATGTGAAAGGTAATATTAAACTTAAAGTAAAAGCATAGCATTGTGCAAAGACAATGGCGTGTCGGAAGACTGGATGGAATATAAAAAAACAGCAAGTGTGTCCAGGCTGAGCATCAAGTTGGTTCATTAACAGACAATGAGTGAGCAGATGGACGTATGGATTAGGCTTGTCAGAGACCTTACAAACCCACAGTGTCTATAGACCAAGAGGCACTTGACTGGATGTGATTGATTCAGTCAGCTACAGTTCCCCAGCCAACTTCCCCAGGTGTAGTTGATCCATGCAGCCTTATGGAACAGAACTTGCTTCTAGTTATCAGTTCCTTCCAGGAAACATCACTCACAGCTTCCATTCTGGTTTGTGCAACAGCAGCTGACATGTCACTACTGTAACAACAACTTTCATAACATAGCCCCTCTGTCATAATGAACCATTCAAGGTGTTTCACAAGAGCGTTATAACAAAGTATGATACCCAGCCACATAATAGATCAGGCAACCAAAAACTTTGTCCAAAATGTAAGGTACAAGGAGTCTCTCAAAGGCGGAAAGCAATGTAGAGAGGTGAAAGGGTGTAAGGAAGGAATTCCAAAGCTTGGTGCCTTGGTATGTAACCCAATTGTGGGTATGATAACAATTGAAAATACACAAGAGACCAGAACAAGACCAGCACAAATCCTTTGGAAAGTAGTGGGACCAAAGGGAGTTCCTCAGTCTGAAATGACACTCACACACACATATCGAATTTATAAGAGAATCTTCCCTCAAGATTGTGATGAGGCAGAGTTCACTCCTGCATGGTATAAGTACAATTCAATAAACTGCCTGTGAGACTGGGTGCTTTCGACATGCAAGGAATACCCAGGAAATGTGTATCAAAGGCATGAAGTGTAATCACCTTAAAATCACTGTAACCCCCTCAGACTGGCACACAGGGTGTTCAGGACAAAAGAAACAGCCACAATATTCTTCTAAACTCATTCTCATAGTCAGGATAACTTACAATTTTGTGAATTTACAACCACATCATCAAAACTACCCTTCCGTGGGAATACTGGTGACATTTCATGCCTATATATTTTCATTATCAATGGGACTCTTACCTGTGAAGTCTCTTATGCTTGTTATTTATCAGCATGAAACCAAGAGGGAAATGTGCCTTGAATGTGTGTTATATATAGAACGACAGGTCATGACAGGATCAATCCTGGAGCTGCACAGAGCCATCACTCATTCTGCGTTTTTGTTCAAATTTCACTTTTGATCTGATTTCCATCCGAGATTTGCATCCAGCTTTTACTCTCTGTGTGATGGAAGAGCCCAATGATGCTGTGGGATAATAGACCATAATTCTGCTTGACAAGGATAACCATCACTGGTTGGTGTAGTCATTGCTGGTGCTGAGATGGGGTGTGCGATGTAATGATTGCTGAAGGGGTTGATTTAACTCCCATAGCTATTCATTGAGCAAATTTGGACTCAGAGCTATCATTTTACCCAAATACCTCTCTAGTTTACAAAGAAGTGAAATGCAGCAGTCAAAAGGTATTTGATAATGTCTTAGATGGACTGCACCATTAGCCATAGACCCGAGGCAAAACTGGCAAAGATAGGACACACAGACAAATCTCTTATTGTCCCCTACCCTCACCACGCTCATTGATCTGGACACCATTTTGTTCCCGTTAAATTGATTTTTCTTTCTGCCTTTTATGATTGTGTTTGACAAGTCTCACATTGCTTTGAGTAAATATATTTGGAAGAGAAAATAAATACATTGTTAATACACTTGTTCAGACTGAATAAGATCTGTCAATATTTGAATGTGACCCTGAATTGTCTGATGTGCATTTTCAAACTTTTGCATCTCTCTATCAAATTTAAGTAATACTTCTGTATTTAATGTGTTATCTTTGGACTGTACAATCAATTTTGTATCTTCACATTTTATGCTGGCTCCCATGCAAAACACAGTTATGCATATAAATCACATAAAGAGCGAGCAGTGATGTGATAAAATATGTCATTTCAGATATTACTTATGCATCAGCAGTCCATTGTGTGCTTTTGGTTAGTATTCAGTGCTGACTGTAAAAACAGTTTTTAAGAACAGCATTGGTCAGTTTGGTACCAGATGTCCTTATCGCTGTTTGCAATGCACTATATTTATAATTACAGTATCAGTCATGTTTTGTGCATGCTGAATTTTTAAACAACACATTCCCTCAATAAGATTTATTGAGAAGATGAAGCTGAGATTTTCTGAATGACTATCCATTTTTAATATGTGTTACCAGAACACAAATCAATGCTGCAGCACATCGGTGATATGTAAAATATGATACTGGGTCGAATTTATATGAGGTATTATCAACTTTATGCAGATGGGCAAATCCTCAGTGCAAGGTGTTTTTCCATTTAAATCTCATTCCAAACAGGCTTTGAACCTTGGGAACAGTCAGATTTGAGATACAACAGACGAAACAAAACAAAACAACAAATCTGAAAGACATAAAAACTAGTGAATAACAACGCAGTCGACAAAATAAGATAATATTTTCATTCAGCTTCTTCTTATTCATGAGTCTTAACCTCTTCAAGGATGGTGACAAGAGAGCAGTGCAAACCCAATTAAATTCACAAGCCCTGGAGGAAATCTGCATGCTCAGGGATTGGAACCCAGAGCAGAATGCTCTGCTCCAAAAGGAGGTGGGAAGGGCAGTGAATGAAGGAGGGGAACAGTATATCCATAAGGCCATTCTGTCCATCGGGTCTGCACCACCATTCATTGAGATCATGGTTGATCTGATAATCCTCAAATCCACTTTCTGCCTTTTCCTCATCTCCTGTGTTTCCCTTACTGATCGAAAAAATATCTAAATCAGTGTTAATGGCCTTCTGTGGTAAATAATTCCACAGCTTCACAACCCTCTGAGAGAAGAAATTCCTCCTCATCTTTGTCTCAAATGGGTGACCCCTAATCCTGAGATTATGCCCTCTGGTCTGAGACTTTCCCACAAGGGGAAGCACCCTTTCTGCATCGACCCTGTCAAGTTCCCTAAGAATCTTATATGTTTCAATAAGGTGTCCTTTCATTCTAACAGCCCTGTCCCTTCTCCTGATTAGCCACTACTCGAACAGTCCCCTTGCCCCTGTCCTGGGTCCTCAGTGATCCTGTAGGGGGTGCTTTTCTCGTAGTAGGTATGTCCTTCTCCAAGACACCTCCAAACGTGGGTACTACCAGCCTCTGATTGGCCGGCAGCTCTCGCTGGACAAAGTCTGTCTCCGGAGTCTTTATTCCTGGGAAAGGAGAAGCTGGTGACCTCACCACTGCCTGAGGGTCATGTGATCCAGGAGGACCTTGACTCTATGTGGTGTGAGTTTCTCATTGGCCACCAGCTGACAGGCAAGACCACCCCCACCCAACATAATTGCACCTCAGGTTGATGTGGATAAAGGATTCTCTGTTTTTCTTATTCACTCAGGACATGTGGCTCACTGACTGGCCAGCATTTATTGCCCATCAATAGCTGCCCATGAGCTGAGTGGCTTGCTAGACCATTTCAGAGGGCAGTTGGGAGTCAACCACATTGCTGAGAGTCTGGAATCACATGTGGATCAGACCAAGTGAGGATGGCTGAGGACATTAGTGAGAGTCTTTCTGACGATCAGCAATAGTTTCGTGGTCATCAGTAGATTCTTAATTCCAGATTGAATTCAAATTCCACTACTTGCTATGGTAGGATTTGAACCCAAATCCCCAGAACATTAGCCAATTTCTGGATTAATCGTTTTGCGATAATGCCATAAGGCCATCACTGATACTGATGAGGATAAGATCTCACTCATTCTAGCTGGATGAATATGCTCCTAGCTACATAAATGGTGTGCCCACTTTAGCTGGGTTTATATTAATTCGCACTCACTAGATCAAGAGGCAGATTTTTCCAATAGACTTCAGGGATGTGTCCCCATCCAACGTTTAGCAGCAGCATAGCCCATGTTACATTCTTCCATGTGGAGATTTACTCATTGTCCAGCTCTGTGCTCATATCATTAAGGAGGCCAGCAAGAGAGACAGACATTGCTGAAGCAGGTATGTGGCCTGTGTTGGTCACCGGTATTTAAATGACTGGGGTGTCGGTGAACTGGTCTACACCTCAGAAATTATGATCAATTGTCTAACATTGTTGGCCGATTTGATATATCGCTGCTGCCTGTAATAATGAAAAATGCTAAAATCTGTAACCAAGCAGGCTATGAGGACAAGTGAAGATGGAATTGAAGTTAGTCGTTGCTCCAAGGGATTTGAGAAGCAGGCCACCAGCTCCCGTGGACTGGCAACTATTTATTTTAAGAGCTTCCACTCTTAAACCTTAATTAATTCTGTCAAGCTCTGCTGGGTGTGAGTGCAGCAACGGAAGAAAACAAATAGTTGTCAAAATGCGTCTGAATCCTTTGTCACTGATTTTAAAAATAGATCGGGGAGAAAGAGAGCCATTGTCCTTGCGGAATATGCCACATTGGGTGCATTTTTTACAAGAAGGTGTGTGAGTTTCTGAAAGAAGCCATTGAGGATGTGCTGTGTATCCTGAGGGTATCTGTCTAATTGAAGTCCAGATCAAAGCGAGTTTGCTGATAGCTCAGCAACCTATTTCAGCTTTAGGGTTTGAGTGAGAGATTGCGTGTCAACAAATAGGAGCAGCTTATTTATGGAGCGAAAGAACAAAGGGTTTTAAATGGTGTTCTGTACAGATGAAATAGATAGCCCACAACAAGGCTTGAGAACTTGAGGCTTGTAATTAGTTTCTTGCAATAATCTGTAATAATATTGTTGATCCTTGTCTCAACCTGCATTTTGGAAATGAATTAATAATCTTTCTTAATGAAGTATTTGTAAAAGAAAATAAGTCCCTCTGATAATTCTGCCTTTAAGGCAGGTAGCACTTAATTACTTTTCCCTTAAATAAAATGGAGCCCAAATGAACTCAGGAAATTTGAGGTCTGGAGAAAAGAATTGTTTATTGTTGTGTCCATTTTCAGTGTTATCCTGAGGACTTCATTAAAATGAATTGGTGAGCACAGTAAATTTTCATAATTGAGCCTTATGAAACATTGAGTAATTCATTTTTTTTTATTCACTTCTGGGACTTGAGCATCGCTGTCAATGCCAGCTGTTTTTGACTAATTTCTGGTTGCTTTTGAGAAGGTGTTGAGGTATCTTGTTGAACACTTTAGGTGTAGGTACACCCCTGTAGATGTATGTTCATCCATAGTGCCCTTAGAGAGAGAGTTCCAAGATCTTAACCCAGACATAGAGAAGATACATGGATGTAGTTTCAAAGCAGTGGTTTCAAGTAGATAGCACTGATGTCTCGCAGCACCAGGGTCCCGGCTTTGAATCCAGTCTTGGGCGACTGTCTGTGTGGACTTTGCATGTTCGCCTTGTGTCTGTGTGGGATTCCTCTGGATGCTTCAGTCTCCTCCCACAGTCCAAAGCTGTGCAGGTGGATTGGTCATGGGAAATTGCCCATAGTGCCCAGGGTGGTGGATTAGACATGGGAAATGCTGGGTGACAGGGTTAGGATAGTGAGGTGGGTCTGGGTGGAATGCTCTTTGGAGGATTGATGTGGATTCAATGGGCTGAGTGGCTTGCTACCTCTTTGTAGGATTCTATGATCCTAAGTGAGGATGATGTGCAACCTGGATGGGAACTTGCAGCTGGTCTGTATCTGCTGCCCTTGTCTAGATGGTTGAGGTCACAGGTTCTGAAGAAACTGTCAAAGGAACCTTAACCAATTGCTGAAAAATTGAACAACAGATTTTGCATTTAGCGTTTTAGGCTAATATCAGTGGGTGGGTATGAGGGGACAACGATACAGAACTCATTAACTTTTATTTGATGTTTCCCTTTTTATAGCAAATGGATACCAATATACAAAATGGCCAAGCCACGACCTGAATGGTGTTTGAATAATGACAGGATTTGTGCTTTTTAAACAATACTAAATGACCAAAGGGAAGATTATGATCAGGTTGTTTTGATCTTAATGAATCGTTCATTTCTTTTTACTTTGTAGAACCAGGCTGAGGCACACTACAAGGGTCACAAACACGCCCGAAAGCTCAAAGCTCTGGAAGCCCTGAAAAATAAGCAGAAAGCTGCAGCAGCCAAGGAGGACGACATGACACAGGCAATTCACAATCCAGACGACACCATGAGCGATGCAGAGAAAACAGGTTAATGACTCCACTTCTGTTAGCAACCGCAGATTTGATGCATCTTTTAATTAATTGTTGAACCTCAACAAATTGTTCAATGGGACAACAGTTTCGTGTAACTTTGATGTTAAAAGCAGCAAAATAGTCAACCGAAGTTTTGTTTTATCAGGGACTGTGTCTGTTGCTTTCCCGGTGTTTACCAGCAACACGGCAATCACCTTGTAGATTATCATTGTTACCACAAGGCTGCCATATCACTGAATCATCGTGAAGTTGTCACTTTGTCAATCAGGTGTGAGACCACCACTCAGTACCTGGTTTCACAATTGTTGGGCATCACCGTATAACTCTGTGCAAAACTGCACATGAAAGATGTCAAGTGTTTTTGCTTAACCTTCAAAGAATTTTATAAGCTAACTGAAGGAATCCTCTGGCTCCCACTCTCATGTTGCTGAACACAAGTGAAGGTCTGCTCCTGTTGAAGCATGGACAGTGCCCTCTGTCTCCAGATGAAGATGAATAGATACATTTCTGTACACTAAGAGTATCAAGGCAGGTGGGGAGACAGCAAGAGAGCATTGAGGTAGAGGATCGCATGATCATATTGAATGGCAGAGCATGCCTTGTGGGCCTAATGACCTACTTCTGCTCCTATTTACTCCATTTATATGCTTCGGTGTTTCCACTCCATGTGATCCACAATGAGGTACAACTGATAATATAACTTGCTGGCTAATGAAAGAATGCAGATATCCATTAATCCGGTATCTAGATTAATATGATGGTTTGAGTTCACTCACTACAATGTGTGAGTCATTGTATTCACTGTTTCTATTCAGTAACAATGTGGAGGTGCCAGTGTTGGACAAAGTTAAAAATCACAAAACACCAGGTTATTAGTCCAACTAGTTACCAGATTATAGTCCAACTAGTTACCTGGTGAAGGACAGCACCCAAAAGCTTCCACATAAACCTGTTGGACTATAACCTGGTGCTGTGTGATTTTTAACTTTAGTTAGTATGTTATTGTGGACGCGAAAAGTCCTGATCAGCCACAGTATAGTGTCAGAAGTTTACCAACACCTATCAGTTTGACACGTTTGTCAATCAATCAATAGCCAATGTTGAATCAGCCCTCCCAACATCACTGCAGATATTTCCAGATCCCTCTTATAATGTAATGATTCACTGGATTACAATATTAGATTAAATTACTTACAGTGTGGAAACAGGCCCTTTGGCCCAACAAGTCCACACCGACCCTCTGAAGAGCAACTCACCCAGACCCATTCCCCTACACCTAACACTTTGGGCAATTTAGCATGGCCAATTCACCTAACCTGCACATCTTTGGACTGTGGGAGGAAACCCACGCAGACACGGGGAGAATGTACAAACTCCACACAGAGAGTTGCCTGAGGCGGGAATTGAACCCGAGGCCTCTGGCGCTGTGAGGCAGCAGTGCTAACCACTGTGCCACCGTGAATGAATTATCTAGTGTGGTATTACATGAGTAAAGAAGCTTTGCCATAGGTGAGGTTATAGACCAAAAAACTGCAGATGTTGGAATCCAAGGTAGACATGCAGCAGACTAGAAGAACACAGCAGGTGATGTAGCATCAGGAGGTGGAGAAGTCAAGGTTTCAGGTATAACCCTTCTAGATGAGGTCATGGTAGCTCCAAGAAAATTCTAGTTTAAGTGATCCTATGGACATTTCTTGTTTGTTATTCAGATATTGGGTTTGATGTCACATCAGAAGTACCTATTACCTTTGTTTGGTGTGAAAGATAATTTATGGCGCAATTTCTTCAATTACAACTGAAGCTGTTGGGGTGAACATTACGTTTTGCGGTAGAGAGCTGATGCAGGAGGGCACAGTCCAAAAACCCCTGCCCTGTGTCCACACAGAATGAATGTGTTGCTGCCAGTTAGCAGACCCAGACCACAGGGGCAGTGGTTCATCACCTTCCCCAGAAATGACATTATAATTTAAAATTCTTAGGTTTCTGTTATCATACAATACATTTCTATTGACATCCTGCCCTTGTTTTTTCTCATTACAGAGTCGTACCAGGGGCTATTTTAACCATGTAATAGTTTACTTTCTAAAAGAAAAGTAGCAGCTAGCCAGTGGGAAACTAGTCAGTTACAGCTGTGAAGCAAGCTTGCTTCCTGACTGCACACTTTTCCCTCTGTCCTTTTCTAAGTTTGCAGTGTTTATCAGCGTCTGCTTTTTATGCCAGTTTTCAAATGTCACGCCATAATAAACTCTGATGACTCCACTTAACACAATAAATAATACTGTTGAATCGCAGTTGCAGCTACATTCATATTGTAATGATAATACCTTGGTGTGTTGGTTCGGAGATTCAGTACTGCAGGCCAATGCATCTCATAGCAGAGGGCTAATGTCATGGTGGGGTGTGAATTGTAACGTCCCCTTGCTCTGAGTGTCAGCCTTTATCATTCGTTTTGAAAGGTGCAATGATTTTTTTTAAAAACATGATTAAAGACACTGCCACCTTCCCCATCAGAATCTGCTGAGATATCTAACCATGGTTCCTGTGTCGAGCTTCCACCTTGCGTTGCCTCATTGAGCTCCTGACTTTCTTAGCACCCGAAGAATGTGATGCAAAATCCCAGATGATGGAGTTGTCAACAAGCACCTTGGTTTCTTTGAAAGCTGGCAGCTGAGTTTGGCATTTCCCTGACTCGGGTATATCAAAGACCAGCTTAATGAGGTCAGGAAGGTGACCTGAGGTCTGTGGCACAAAACTACCCCCCATTGAGACAATCCAAAGCTCTGATTGGAATATTCATTAATTGGAAAGAATCATAAAAGTGAGTTGTTGGTGAAACTACAGAACAGGCAGAGTGACCTTTGTTACACATGAAACACCCTGATTGATTTGTTAAGGGAGTTATTATTAAATACCTCTGGAGCAAATAGGTCTTAAATCTAGGGCTCCAAGCTTAGAGGTAGGAGACTACCACACCTCAAAAGCCATATGGTTAATATATACTCCATTCACTGTCAGTTCTGAAGAAGGGTTACTGGACCCGAAGTGCTAGTTCTGCTTTCTGTCCACAGATGTTGCGAGTCTACATGAGTTTTTCCAAGAGTTACTGTCTTTGTTTGTGATTTTCCAACATCAACAGTTCTTTGTGTTTTTATTCCATTCACTTTCCAATCTATTGAAGTCTTTGGAATGGAATACTGGCTCGCATATTCACTGGTGACCAATATACCACCACTTTTTACACTAAAGTCCACACTGAATTTCAGTTACAATGAGCATGCAAACCAAGATAGGGATTGACCATGTTTATTAACATCATTTTAAGAAATATAGCTCTATAAATTTAGATTTGGTTACAGTTAGTAACTAAAGATTTGCACCTCATCACTATGTTTTGCAAGAAGCTGATGCGGCATTCTGCGCGTTATCCAAAAGATACATGCACTTTCATGAAATAACCTGTTTTAAAGCCTCAAGTCTGTCCAACAGCATTTCCCTCCTGAAACAAACACAAATCGTATTTCCCCCTATCTTTAATTGCATTGATCAGGTGAATAAGGTGAAAATCATTGGCAAGGACAGTATAACATGGAACAGGAGCAACAAAAAGATGGACTGAATAAACATAAATAAATTCTGAGTATAAGGAGACTGTTCGAGTCCAGCCTGTGCATCAATAATGAATTAAAAACACTTGGATGTAGAGGCAAGCCAGTTATTGATTTTATTTTGGCTTAACCTTTCTTCTGGAAAGGAATTTCTGCGATACTTCTTGTTGCTATTTGTTATGCTTCTGTGTTCTATCAGACAACAAGAAGGTGCAGTGTTGTGAGCTGGTCAACATTACATTCTGATGAAGGTTGGATGAACTCTAAGATGAATGAATTCACTGGTATTGAATCAAGAAAAGACAGCTGATGGCAGTGGGTTTGTGGGGAGTTTGACCAAAGGGCAGTGTGTGATTTGAAGGAGCATGTGGAGGTGATGATGACCCCACACTGTTGTTGCTTCTGTCCTTTTTGATGCTAGAGATGGCAGAGAAGGGAGTACCTTTGACATATTGTTTGTGACTTGCATCCTAATTGTGAACAGTGCAGGTACAATGTGTAAATGGATCAGATATTGAGTGCAGCGGCAGAGTACTGCTGAAGTAGACATTTGCTCTGGATAATATAGAGTCTTTTGAGTATTGCTGTGGGGAAGTAGTGAATATGCTGCAAATCTCCTGATTTCTGGCCATTAGACACAATAATGTCCCCTTTAACTTCTTTCCATTGTCTGCATTAAAAAAAAAGGCTAAAATAATGGGGGACAACAGCCACAGCTCATTCCATGTGCAACAGGATGATCCTCATGATTGCAGTTCCGAGGGGAAAGTGAGGACTGCAGATGCTGGAGATCAGAGTCGAGAGTGTGGTGCTGGAAAAGCGCAGCAGGTCAGGCAGCATCCAAGGAGCAGGAGAATCGACGTTTCAGGCATAACCCCCTCATCAGGAATACTTGCAGCTCCTGCAAAGGCCATTATAGGATAAATGTGCAAAAATCCTTTCCATTTGCTTAGGAACAGGCCTCTGTTGCACATTATGTGCCAGATCTATTTGGAAATTCTGATGTCCTAAGTAAATTTAATGTTGTGTTAGGCCTTTTAACATACATCAAGCTGCACAAACTCTGCACACAAATACGTACTTTGTTGATACTGTAGCTTGAAAGATCACTGTTGTTAACTTTGTAGTGGTGTTCAGAATGGCAGGTGGGGGGGAAATACGATTGCTTAATCCACTAATTGTTCCTGTACCTACCACAGATTGCTGTAAGCTGCTCCCATTGAGAGGAAGCATGACAATCCTTCCCATGGATTTTAGATATTTAATATTTTTATTGCACATCAAAATACATGTGATCATTTGCACATAATTACAGAGGGTATTTATTTCCATAACATCATAGCTGGTATGAAATTGGGCTTGCAATGTCCATCAAAATTGAAAAGGAAATTTGTGTGTTGTTTGAGCTATCAAAAACAAATTCTCTGCATTGTCTGTTATTAGACCAGGTAAACATTCTTGTATTTTCTGAATCTTTGTTGAAATACTTCAGCAAAGAATAGCACCACAAAATGTAAAATGAGGCTGTTTAAAGATTTTAGGGATTATTTTTTTTTGTTCTATCCCCAATACCAACCTTCTCACCAAGACATTCATGCTTCATCCCTCGACGGCTAGTTTTCACAAGGCTGATCCACAACTGGGATGAAGAAGCTTTAAAGTCAGAATCACATTCCCATTGCTGGTTATTTGTGAGAAGATTCACAAGTGATTCAAAAATATTAACTAAAAACAGTGGAAAAAAAAGGAAAGGAAAAGGATTAAACAAAATACACAAGAAACTCAGCAGGATCTGTGGAGGGGGAGAGAGAAGAATTGAGTTCATGTTTTGAGTCCAATATGACTCCTCCTCAGAACTGAAGAGAGGTGAAAAAGGAACTGAATTTAAACACTAAAATAAAACAAAGCTGCAGATGCCGAAACAAACAATAAGAAATTTACAGAGAAACTCAACAGATCCAGCAGTATCTGTAAACAGAGTTAACGTTTCAAATTTAGTGACCCTTCTTCAGAACTGAAAAAAAGATGGTTATTTGTGCGGACAATGAGGGGTGGTAGGGGGCATCTACACAGATGCTGTCAGACCTGCTGAGTTTCTCCAGCAATCTCTGCTTTTTGTTTGGAAAGTCACTGACTTTCAGGAAGTCGAGAAAGGCAAGTGGAACAGAAGGGAAAGGTTGACGGAGAATGGAGATCAATGAAATCATAGAACAATTTTTATTGTAGTAGTTAAAATAACTACACAGAGGCCAGTTCCTGTCATCAAGTCACCCTTTCATTATTAGTGCACAGTACACTGACTGTGGTCAGCCAGCTCAGTCAATCCACAACTGAGGAGATTCTAATGTCCTGATTGTATTTTTCTTCCTCCTGTTAATTTTTCTTTATTAATTTAATGAAACCGTATAAAATGCAAACAGTTGACAATAAACAAAAAGAAGCAGTTCACAAAAAAAACGCTATTTACAGGGGAAGGGGCAGCCAGGCCAAACCCCAAAACCCACCGTTCAGTTAACTGGGAAATCAGGACAAACCTCAAATCCCACTTTCAGTCATCAAAAAGGAAACAGTAACAACACAGACAAGACAGTTCAATCCAATGAAAACAGTGCATAGAACACAGACCCTCCTCCAGCAACCCACCCGTCCCTCTTACCTTCCAGTCACTCAAAGGCAGCCACCCCTTCTGGCTTCTCAGTCCACCCATATGTACCATCTGGCCCTTGCCAACCTGACACACCATCCGGCCTGTGGACTGCTCGAACATAACTTCCTCGAGGACAGCCCGTCTCGCTGTTTGCTTGGGACAACAGCACTCAAGCTGGCCTACCCACCTTCCAGCTCTCCAGGTGACAGCTTTCGGGATGACCCAAGAGCCTCCCAACTCACAGTAATGCCTGCCAGACCAGGCACACACAAGACAGTGCAGGTGATAAAACCAACAAGCAAAATTGCAGAGTCACTTACCAAAAACAGAGTCCCCTCTGGTATAGAGAGACCATTTTCAGGAACAGAGTCCACTCCACTCCAGTATGCAGAATCCATTGCCAGAAACAGAGTCCACAACCAAAGGCAGAGTCCACTCCTAAAGGCAGGAAATGCACACCCCACAACATGTGTTCAGTCTCCACAGAGGACCGGGCCCACTCACAGGAATACAGTTCATTGTGAAGGTGCAGTTAACTCACAGGGGCTTGGTCCACTCCTAAAGGCAGAGTCTCCTTCAGTATGCAGCAAATGCTCTCCTCCCAGCACACACACAGCTGTTCAGTCTTTACAGAGGCCTAGTCCACCAACAGAGGGCCAGGCCTACCTGCAGAGGAACAGTTCATCTGGAAAGGTGCAGTTGACTCACGGGTCAGTCCAAACACCAAAAAGTGAAAACACATGCAAAAAGGAAAATACAGACACTTACAAAAAAAGTGAAAGGCTAAGCCCTGCCACAAAATCAGCATAGTCCTTTCTCAAAAGAAACCAGAAATAAAAGAGTAGCGCACAGGCTGTAACCAGCCAGTGAAACAACAGTTCCCTAATGAGAACTGAAATACACCTGTAACACATTGACTGTGAAGATCAGCCAGTTCAGAAATCAATCCTCAAAAAAAGGAACACCATCAACAAACTGGCTTTTGTAGATCAGCCAGTTCAGGAATTAGGTCCCCAAAAACAAAAACCAACAACAATACACTGGCTGTAATCAGCCAGCTTGGAGTCACTCCACTGAATCAATGAGGAGATTCTAATGTCCTGGGTTATTTTTTTTAAAGAAAGGAATATCAGTTAACAAACTGGCTATATAATTCAGCCAGTTTAGGAATCTGGTTCCCCCAAAATAAACAGAAACCAACAGCAGTGTCGTGGTTATTTTGTTTTATTTTTCTACCCCCACACTACCGCCTAACTGTGGTAGTGTTTATTTTCTCCCCAGCACCTATGTTGTGTGTGTGCAGGTGTGAGACACAGTGAAAGACACAATGTGCACAAATCTTTATTCAAATTTCCAACTCCAGGAAGAAAGGAAACACCCAAGTGGCTAGTGACAAGCAGTGCCCTTCACATCAAAGGGCAATGCTGTGTGATCAGACAGTGAAGGAGAGGGCAGGGATCAAATCAAAATAGAGTTGGAGGGGGGAAATAATGCACTCCACTCCCTGCGGCGCCCACCTCTCCCTGAACAACTCCAGGGTGTTGGTGGGCTGTCATGGTTACATCGGTCAGCCAGGGCTTACAGGATTGGCCCAGGTCAAGAATCTCATAGTTAATGAGATCCACCTGGTTCCAATCACTACTCTCGTAATTAGAGTTTGATTTTATTGTCACATGTCGTCAAGTACAAGAAACCTTGAGTACAGTGAAAAGTGGACAAAGTCACCATTTCCAGTGCCACCTTAGGAACAAAGATGCCTAGGTACAAAATCTTCGGTCAATCTTCGGTCGAAAAGTAAAAATTTACGGTTAAAATTTTAATGTTTCAATCCTTCTAAAGCAGAGAAAGAGAGAAATGAAATAAAAGCAGACAGAGAGAAGATAAAGTCTAGATCCAGATTAGGTGATAATGACAATAAAGTCATGCTCTGACTGAAAAGCAACACTGTGATAAATAAGATGCAAACAGTGGGGAAGGGAGGGGGGAAATCAAAATGGAGGGAAGAGTTCATGGTCTGAAACTGTTCAACTCTGTGTTGAGTCCTGAAGGCTGTAAAGTCCCTAAAGAAAAATGAGGTGCTGTTCCTCAGGCCTGTACTGGGTATTGCTGGAACATTATTACAAGCCCACAATGGGAATATTCTGACAAAGAGTCATACCTGAAACATTGACTCTCCTGCTCTTCTGATGCTGCTTGACCTGCTGTGCTTTTCCCAGCGCCACATTTTATTGACACTGACTTCCCAGCATCTGCAGTTTTCATGAGTTCCACCTTATTTTTCAGTTTCTCATAGCCCTATACCAGGATGAGGACCACTTACCTTCACCAGTTTTCCCAGTGAATTCTGTGGTATTCAATAATGTTCTCATTTGAATAGGCTGGGAGGAGTGTATGATCTTGATGCCATCAATCCATGGTTTATTTGAAGCTTGTTAGGGTAGCAAAGGCGATAATAACTGTGATACTCGATTAAAGCTTTTGAACTTCAGAATTTTAATATGGATTCCATGTCTCTCACTAGTGCTGAAATTGCTACTTGTAATTTCAGTTTGAATACTTCCTTTTAATGGAAGATGCTGACTTTACAATTCTGCAGTGCTGTATTGAATTTGTAGCATTTTGAAGTCTGAATGACATTTACCTTCTGAAGAACCTATCTCTTCCAGTTAATTTACTTTTCTACATTAACAATGCTGAGAATCACAGTGTAGAAGACAAGATTCCATAATAAGACAAAAGAATCACATACCATGTTTCAGAATAATATAGACAAGAGGGAGACAGATTAAATTAAATCAAGCCGTTTTCCATTAATCCATTGAATAGCTGAAAGTAATCCAATTTAAGTTTGTACGTATCTTCATCTCTTTCAAAAATAAAAGGTACGTGTAAAAGGATATACTTTTCAATCTATCGTGTTCTTGATTTGATTTGCAGAGGATTGTCCAACCACACCAATGGGTGAGAAAACAAAAGGTAATTCTACCTCAATGGTTCATGTATCAAAAGTATTTCTGGTGGAAAATGCTGCCACCAAGACATCGGCCATGTTTTCCTGCTCAGAAGCTACGAATGGCAGATCGGAAAATGACATTGCAACGTCAGTCATGCACACTGCAGAGATCATTCGAAGTGAGGGCACTGACAGTGTTAGCTCAGCCCCTGAAAGTGAGAAAGAAGGAGAGAAAATGAAACAGCAGCTTTACTGCGCAGTTTGCAAAGTGACGGTGAACTCTGCATCTCAGCTCGAGGCACACAACAATGGTAAGTGACCTCACTGTTTGACATCTGTGGAACTGAGCAGAGGTGGGTCCTGCAGATGCTGGAGATTAGAGTCAAGATCAGAGTGGTGCTGGAAAAGCACAGCAGGCCAGGCAGCATCCGAGGAGCAGGAAAAATCGACGTTTCGGGCAAAAGCCCTTCCATCAGATTTCCCGAAACGTCAATTTTTCCTGCTCTTTGGATGCTGCCTGGCCTGCTGTGCTTTTCCAGCACCACTCTAATCTTGTCTATGGAACAGAGCTAGATAGACAACAATAAAAGTAGGCAATGTCTGTCACAGAGTCATCCAGTATGAGAACAGAACCTCCGGTCCAACTCATTCATGCCAAACATGTTCCAAACTAAACTAGTCCCATTTGCCTGAATTTCACCCATACCTCTTTAAACCTCCATATACCTGTCCAAATGCGTTTTAAATGTTGTACCTGTACCTGTATCTCCCATTTCCTCTGGCAGTTTGTTCCACATATGCACAACCCTCTGTGGTTGAATATTACATGTCCCTGGGGTGGGGGCTTTTGGCAGAAGCACATAATATTGGGCAGGTGGCTAAGCCACCACCTTCCTACCTGTCTCCCTCCGCCACCCCGCACCGCCCTGAATAAAGTTCTTTGAATCAACGTGTGCAGTGTTCTTATTACACACCTCTGGAGCAGTTCAGACTTGCATCTAGGCCTCCTGGTCTGGAGGTAGGGACACTACCATTGCACCTTAAGAGGCTTTCATAGCTAAATAAATTATTAAGCGTCATTCAAGCTTGTTCAATTACACTGCCCAGACCAGAACACGGGATTCCCTTTCTTTTAAAAAAATATTCAAAATGACAGGAAGGAAGTGGGTGCTATCTTCAGGGGGCACCTTTTGTCCACGATGCATACTTTAAAGCCCACCCCCTATCCTCCTCACATGCCTCTTGCTAATTTAATGAAAAATCCCTGCACCACCCCCACCCCCACTGACTCTGAAATCCATAGGACTTCCATCATGGGCCTTGCCTGCAGTCCCAATAGTGTCCCCTAGGGAGTGCTAGCACTGCCTGGGCTGCTGGAGCTGCCAGCTAATCAGATTAGTCGGCATCTCCAGAGGGTGGGACATCCCACTGAGGGGCAATTGTCCCACACTGCATTAATTTAGCCACCTGTCAAACGTTATGGACAGGCCCCTGTAATGTTCTGCCCAAATTATTTTCCACGCATATCAGACATACTGGTCTTCATCTCTGAGAGACGGTCTATGAAGGAGAACTCTAACAGTGTCCTGGGGAGCAGATTGTGAATTTGATGAAATCACTTAATCAAAAAAGCAGGATGTTTGAAATAGCTATCCTAATATGCATTGCACCTTAAAAACCATGTGCCAACTGTATTTTTACTTAAGCTCTTATCAAAAGATTACAAAGTGACAGGTGTCACTATCACACAATGGATTAATTGCTTGAGAAAATGCCACCATTTCCCATGGAATCACGGCAGAGAATCAGTTAAATGAAACAGAAACTGTGAAGGGAGAAACTGAGTGAACCACTTTGATGGAAAATGAGTTGTTATTTTAATGACAGAAGTGATAAAGATGAAAAGCGGCAAAAGCAAATTAAGGGTCGTTGGTCAGTTGGGAGCCTAGCCATTTGGATTGTGAATATAAATTCCATCCTGTGAGCAACTTTCTGGATCACCTGCTTACCTTGTGCCAACATGCACAATTTCTCTGAATGGATAAGAACTGTCAGCTGTAAAATCCACCTGAAGTATCCAAATCTCAAAGAAGACCACGAGATCTTAGATATAAAACACAGAACTGCTGAATGACTTAATGTTATAGAGTCATTGAGTCATACAGTGCAAAAACAGACCCTTCGGTCCAACCAGTCCGTGCCAAACTAAACTAGTCACACCTGCCTGCTCCTGATCCACATCCCTCCAAGCTTTTCCTATTCATGTATCATCCAAACGTCTTTTAAATATTGTAGTTGTACCCACATCCACCACTTCCTCAGGAAGTTCATTCCACATGTGTACCACCCTCTGTGTTAAAAAAAATTGCCTCATGTCTTTTTAAAATCTCTCTGCTCTCACCTTAAAAATGTGTTCCCTCATCTTGAAATTCACCATCTTGGGGATAAGGCAACTACTATTAACTCCATCAATACCCGATTTGATATTCTCCTGACCACAGGTGAAAGAATCCTTGATCCCAAGAATCTCTTCCATTCAGAACCAGAGTCTAACTCTTTACACTGTTCCCCTTTTTTTGCCATAGGATAGCAAAGATGAGAGAGATTTGGGAACTATTGTGCGTAGTATATAGACATCAAAGAGAGTTCATTCCATTCATTAGGTTAAAAGACAGGTCACCTTTTTGGAAGTATTTCTACTTAGACATTAGAGCATAACTTTCATTGATTCCAGAGTGACTGTGTTGTTAAAGGTTGTGCCAAAGCTAGAGCCAGGCAATTCCACTGAAGCAGTCATAAACAAAAAAAAGATAAAATGGTTTTCCCAACCTCATGATGTCTCAAAGCACTTTACAACCAACAAGGTATTTCTGAATTATAGTCACTGCTGTAATGCAAGAAACATATAGCACAGTAAAACAACTTATGTGTGACTAGCTCTCACAAACAGCAATGTGATAATGACCAGACAATCTGTTTTTATTAGAGTTGTTGACTGAAGAATATTGGTCAGGAGACTGGGAAAAGCTCTCCTACTCTTCTTCAAACCAGCTCAAAGCAGGGATATTTTACATCCAAACCAAAAACAGAAGTTGCTGGGAAAGCTGTGCAGCATCTGTGGAAAGAATATAATACCAAACTCTTTCTGCATCTCCTCTGCAGGCATAATATTGTATTCTGCGATCTGGTATATTACCCTAATGCACTTGACATGATATAGTCTGCCTGTACAGCATGCAAAATAAAACTTTTCACTGTACCCAGATACATGTGACAATAATAAATTAAATCAAATCAATAAAACTTTAATTGTTTGTTGATGAAGCTAATGGTTGAATGGTTTTGTTTGATCAATTTGTAAATCTTTTTGTGGCCAGTTTTGCTGTCATTAGAAATAACAGTGTTAAGCCTGATGCATTGCAATATAATTATCTGATATTCACATTTTAGGGTCCAAGCATAAGTCAATGCTGCAGGGACAGAACAGTCACAGCAGAAGAAGCAGACTGAGACTCTTCCCACGGACTTTGTACAAAACCAAGCGCATCGGTAACAAAGGGAGCATCGGTCTACAGAGCAAGGCTTTTCACTGTAATATCTGTGAGATTTATGTTAACTCTGAAACACAACTCAAACAGGTGAGTTAAAGCTAGAAATATTTCTCCCAGAATTTAAGAAGCTGAGACCTTGGATTTTACTTTGTGCATTCATCCAAGGAATCTCATTACTTACAGCAGACTCAGCAATTGACTAGGTAAATGCTGCTTCTCAAGCAGCCTCAGGAGTAGGATCCTTCTAATCTATGCCTTTCTGAAAGCAGTTGGGACCTGCTTTGCTTAATTCCAAGCAAGTGGCATGAGTGCAGTGAGAGTTTCTTTCTCCATTTGCACTCTGATCTCAGTCCTGCAACTCAGTATGTGCTGTTTGTGTAAATAAAGACTTCTGGGCAGTTGCTATTTCACTCACAACAATGGGACGTGTGCCCTCTACTCCTCGGCTGGTGTTACCCCTCTCCCAGCTGGTGACAGGAATGGAGTTGTCAACCCTGAACAAGTTAACATTCATCACTGGAACATTCTCCAGCAGAGGAGGATCTTCACAATGTTGCAAGAAATAGTTTTTTTTTATTCGTACTCTCTGGGCATTTGTGTTGTTGGAAATGTTAGAAGGCTAGTCGATTGATGGAGAGTTACGGGAAGAGGAAGGTTTGGTGACGAAACGAGTACACACAGCCAGAGTTAATGCACATCCCTCTAGATCTAAAATTCTCTTTCTAAATTCCTCAGCCTTGCTACCTCTTCCAGGAAAACCTATTCAAAAACTCACACTCTGACTTTGATAACCTCCCTCCCACCTCCCTCATCCCCTATTTTTTCTCTCTTTTCCAGCTTCCTTTCTCCAACTTCCCAATAAAGCACCTCAGGATGGTTTATTCCAGGGAATATGTTCAAACTACTGTTAATCATTTAAAATATTGGACCACTGCATGTTGTCGTTTCATTTAGGCTATTAACCGCTCATATCTCACTGGCCTTATCCCTTCACACAAACTACTACCTATAGCAACACTGGCCTGTTGCGCAGTTGGTGGCCAAGATGTCTTCACTGTTTCTGAGGCTCAATTCCACTAACTCAGTGCAGCGTCTAACAGTATGTGCTTGCAGACCACTGCACAAACAGGATTGTATATACTGTAGTGGATGACTCGACAGTGCATACCAGAAACCTTCAACAAAATATACAAGAGTCTCACGAGAAAACTGGCTTAACTTGATACCTACATCTGTCAACTTTCTTTCTGTCTTTTACAAACAGTTATGAGGGATAAGCACATCTGGTTTACAGAAAATATTTACGCTGAAGTTATATATTTTTAGAAATATGTTCATTGTCAGGTTGAGGTAATTTTTATACACATTAGCTGTGTTTAATAAATTGGGCTAAAATGTAAGCTTGAGGATTTATTTATGCAGACTGCAAGGCACAGGGGAGCGTTTCTGATACAAAGGGTAACAGTCCTGTCTCAGAGCCAGAAAAGTCAAGTCGAGCCCCATCCCAGACATTGATGACCAAGGAATACACCTATAAATCCTTGTGATGACAGGTGGGGCAAAAATCAAAGAGACTCCTGATCAGCTGTGTAATAGATAAAGGGTGGCTGTACCATCCACAGCTCCAGACTATAATAGGTGTTGCACAGCAACCTAGATTTCCCAAGTAACACAGCACCACCACTATATAAAGCCTCAAGATATAGCATGATCTTACCTTCTAGCTTTTGGAGTCCTTCAATAGTTGAAGATATCAACCATTTACCAAGCAACCTGTACTCTAACTCGCTGACTGTGGTCTCTGGATTCAACTTTGTTCCATTGAATTGAATTTAGTGTCATGTGTACCAAGGCACAGAGAAAAGCTTTGTCTTGTTAGCAATCCGGGCAGATCACGGTGGCACAGTAGTTAGCACTGTTGCCTCACAGTGCCAGAGACCCAGGTTCAATTCCCACCTCTGTGTGGAGTTTGCACATTCTCCCCGTGTCTGCATGGGTTTCCTCCGGGTGCACCGGTTTCATCCCACAATCCAAAAATGTGCAGGTTAGGTGAATTGTCCATGCTAAATTGTCCGTAGTGTTAGGTGAAGGGGTAAATGTAGGGGAATGGATCTGGGTGGGTCGCTCTTCAGTGGGTCGGTGTGGACCTGTTGGGCCAAAGGGCCTGTTTCCATGCTGTAAGTAATCTAATCTAATCACATGGCTAAGTAGCATAGATAATAATACGTAAACAATGGCAAAAACAAAAACACAGGTACAGACGAATGTTAAGAGTTTGTGAATCTATTCAGTATAAAACAGTTATTAGTAATTTTTAGAAGCATGCTATTAAGTTTAAAGAGTGTAGAACGATTGTAGAAAATAGAAAACTTAGATCTGCGCGCAGGAGCTCGCAAGTAGTCGACCATATCCAGCGCCATCTTACTGGAAGGTATCTTAACACTTAGAGACAGATGAGCTGCATTTCCTTCAGTTTCCACATAGCTGACTGCCAGTGATATTCATCACCATTCTGATTCCAATTTGGAGTGTCCACTTTTACTGAGACATAAAACCTGCAATCACATTGAAGTGAAGCAAAATACTTCAATGATAAATGACCGAGGTGGTTCCTGCTTAAATTATATGTGGTTTTTGTGGTTTGTTTGTGATCATTTCAGAGCTTTTTATCTTTCCCATGATGAACAAAGGTTGTGGATTACTAACAAATATTCAGAGCTTAGTTCTTGATGATTATCATCTAGGGGTGCTGGCAATACAGTGCTGTGATACTTGCTTTAATGAAGTATAACCAAAATAGGTAGATGTGTGATGAGTCAGAATCCTCATGATACTATAGGCATCTTGTTTTGACTTAGAGAGGGACAGTTGGTTATGGTGTTTGAAGAGTACCACTTCCCCTTCAATTGCAGGTAGACCTACCTTAGCCAGAACAGGAATTGAACCCTGTGCTCCTGTCTTTACATCAGAACTGCACACTAACCATCTAGTTGACTCTGCTAACTGGTCCCAGTATGTGGAAGAAAAATCGATGCGCAATAATTATGGATTAGCAAGCCCAAATTCACAAGTTATTTAATGTGCTTCATTATTGCACATTAATATTGTGATATTTAATGACAGAAAGGATTTGATGGTCAAGTTTGCATCATTGTTTAAAAACAAATTGTGTTTGGGGATACAGGCAGTGCCAGCAAGGCTGGCATTTACTTACTATCCTTTTTTCTCCATGAGGTGATGGTGCGGGTCCTGCTTCTTGAAGGACTGCTGTCTATGTGGTGAAGGAACTCCCGCAGGACCATTCAGCAGGGAGTTCCAAGATATTAACTTCAAGACTATGAAGCGATAGTGACAAACTTTTAAAAATCCCAAGGTGGACATAATGCTCATAGTAAAAACCGCTCACTGCCTTTATTCCTGATGAAGGGCTTTTGCCCGAAACGTCGATTTCGCTGCTCGTTGGATGCTGCCTGAACTGCTGTGCTCTTCCAGCACCACTAATCCAGATAATGCTCATAGTCCCTACAGAAATAGGAAATCCTTCCCTATATCTGCAAAGGTATTAACAGTACTCTTGCAAAGTTTGTTGGATTGGTTCAACATTCATAATGTTATTCTTTCATGGCCAGAGAGACTGTTCAGCAGTAATTATTAACTTATTCTGTTTGTAAAAACCCAGTTACACCTCCTTCAACAGAGCACAATATTTACTGAGTGATATGACAGTGAGTCTAACTGTATTAAGGTAGAAGTTCTCATCAGTTTACAGATTTTCCACTGATTTCATTCTCAACAACACACCCTGTGGGGAAGCATAAAATCACTGGT
Organism: Chiloscyllium punctatum; assembly: GCF_047496795.1. Lineage (NCBI taxonomy): Eukaryota > Metazoa > Chordata > Chondrichthyes > Orectolobiformes > Hemiscylliidae > Chiloscyllium > Chiloscyllium punctatum. The sequence goes on along the minus strand of NC_092780.1, from coordinate 14,799,361 downwards.
GGCAACTTCTGGATTTCTGTGTTAGACTGCACATGAGCGGATTCCAGAAATTGCCAGCGTTTAAGGAGTGAATGATGACATTTGCACCATCATTACTACAGCAGAAGTTCACATTAATGTCCCAGTTAATGTGAAACCTGACAGGTAAAGTAATTTTGAGGCTTGCTCTTTTATAGCAGATGTCTTTACCACATTGAAAGTTACGGCAAAAGGCAAATGTTTCATAAAAGTTGCATGGAGACAAAGGGCTAGCAATATTAACTTAATATAAAAATACAATGTTAATATTGTGCTTTCACTAAAATGACTGAATAACCTCTTTCTTTCAAGCACTCTGTTTATTTGTAAGTCTGCTTGATTCCCAATACAGCATATGACTAGTAGAAGACATAAGGAGAGACTTACAGGAAAACCATCTAAGCCTAAATACAGTCCTTATACCAAGCTTCAACAGACTGCGGTGTTGGCGGTGAGCACTTTAGTCCGAGTTTGTTTATTGACATCTTTGGAGGATTGGGTAATGACTGAGCAGTTTATTAACCATGCTGACTACTTTTTTCACAGAGGCACCAATGCATTCTTAGCATATTACTCCAACTTGGCTGCCCTTCTCAAAATACTGAATACCGAGTAACCCTAAAAGTTTGTTATATCATAACATTTTACAAACAAAAATATAATCATTTGCATATTGTTTTCACATGAATACATAGTCATCTGGAAAGATTGACAATTGGGTTAATTAGAATAAAAGTCAGAGAATCCTGGACAAATTCATCAGGTTTATGGAGAGAGAAAAACAAAATTAACATTGCAAGACCAATATGACTCTTCTTCAGAACTGAAAAAGTTTGGAATTCTGAAGATATCAGGCTTAAAATATTAATCCAGTTTCTCTCATGTATGAATGCTGCTGGATCTGCTGAGTTTCTCCAGCATTTTCTGTTTGTTTTCAATTTCCAGCATCCACAGTATTATTTGATGGTTTAAGTGGAACTATGCTGGACAAAATGATTTAAGCAACATTTCATTCACTCTTGTTGTTTGGCATTCCTGCACTTTAAGTACTATTCCTCCACACTTTTTAAAGTCATTATATGAAGGAACCAAGATGCGGGAGCTGTATTTTTAATGATAATCTGTAATATGAAGATTTCCATGGGCCAGTATTAGAAATTATTCTAGTTTCAGTATTCTGTTTAAATTGTCGTACTTAACAGAATATTAAGCTCAGATTTGGAGATTCTACAGACCAGAACAACAACAAAAATGTAGTTTCTAAATTGCAAATATATGCGAAATGAAGCAGAAATGCATTTGTTAATAGTTAAAACGATGCAACAATCTAACATGCACCAAGGAATGCCCGTAAGAGGATAATTGCTTTATTTAGAATGCAATTCCTGCAGAATGCCATTTAAAAATTAATCTCTAAATAGCCAAATGTTGCCTGACTTCATCCTCTTGTACCAAGGTGATCTCTGTGATGAAGGGATTTTTATTCATGATGTATAGAAATCTACTTTCGTGTTACCAAGTTTCCTCTCCTGTTGCAACCTTAGAATTAAGGATGAACTAAAGAACTGTAGCACAAATCTATACTTCACCCTAGAAATTGCCTTTTATGTTCATATTCACAGACAAGCTATTGTTACAAGATTACTGGATGTAGAACAATGATAACTAACAGCAAATTGTATGCTGAATAGCTAAATACAAAATACAATTCCAAACATGTATTATACCTGATTTGGAAATAACCTAACACCCAATAGTAAAAACACATTTCTTAAAAAAAAATCACAGCACTGACATTTTTTCTAGTAAGGAAGAACTCTAACAGAAGAAGCCCATTTTTAAAAAAAAATTTGTTATTTTAAATTGCACAGTAATAGTATTGATGTAGGAGGACCAATACAAGTAAAGGGAAACAGAAAGTTAGCTTCACCTATACACATCATTATTATCAAACAACATTAATCTCAAACCAGGAAGATACCCGTTAAGAGACCAAATACCCTATAAGGAGACACTTGGTATATTAAGGATGTTACCACAAGAGCTGCACAGATTGGGAATAAATTTTTCAGATGTCTTTAAAATTATGAAGGCTTTGCTTTATTTGTACAGGGAAATACTATTGCCTCTGGTTAGCAACTTAGTGACAAAGAGCTATCAATTTAACATTGTCACTGGGAAAGTGAGTCAAGGGATTGGGAGAAATTGCTTTGTGCAGAGTTGTTAGAGCATAAAATACTTTGCCATTGGGAATGGCTCAGGCAGAGGCCACAGCATTTTCTGAAGGAAAAGTGGTTTTAAATAGAAAGAAAATGTCGAGTTCTGGAAAGAGAACTGGGCAGTGTTTCAGATTTGCTTTAATGGGCAGCTAGTACAGACACAATGGGTTGAAGGGCCTCCCACTGTGCTGTAAAGAACATAGCAAGTAGGGACAGGAGCTGGTCAGGAAACTACTTCAGGCTGCTTTGTCAATCAGTGAAATCACGCCTGATTTACGACCTCAATTCCACAGTCTCACCCTATCTCCATATCCTGTGATTCCTGTAGTGTCTTCAGAAAAAGCTTCTATTAGAAAAAGTATGATTGATAGCATTGAAATATCTGAGACAAGATTAAATCAATAAACAGCAGTATGTGAATAGGCTTGATGAGGACTAACCATTACAGGTCTATTTAACTACAGTATTGGCAAGACTGGCTGAGACGTCTTAATCATGTTTATTTGTTTCCTTTCTACAGACAAAGATGGCTTTTCAGAAGCACCTCACAAAACCATTGGCAACTGGCTTCTTACCAAATCCTCTAACAGCAGCTGCTGTCTGTGCAATGCCAAACCTTGCTCTTCGACCGACTACACTCTTCCAGACACCATTTCTTGGACCAGCCTTCTTCAGAGCCACTCCAGGTCCTCTGAGGGCAACACATACACCATTTCTGTTTGCACCATATTGACTTCAGGGTTCAAGTCATCACAGACATTTTGGAAACTAAAAGGGAACTATGCAGTCGTAAATGTGAACATTATAAGTTATGCATGGCAGACTTCTGCCTCCTTGCTTCAACACCTATTGTCAGCAGTTTTATACTGCAAATATATTTAGATGAACTTCATATTAAGAAAATATGGTTTCAGTTACAAAGACAATTACAGAACTGATTTAGATGTGCGTAGATTTCTGGTAGAACCATGGGCTACCAATCTATTTTGCACAATATTTTTGTGAGTTCTTTAACATGTGTCAGTTGCTAGTGAAGATATTGAGTGCGAGGGCAGTTTTTTTTATACAGAAATAGAATCAAAAATCTGAAAAAAAAAGAACACTTTGAAGAAAAACGATTTTGAAGCCAAAACAGTTGATGAGAAATCGAATAGCACATCGCAGGACGTATTGCTGTCCAAAGAAGGAAACATAAATGGATAGCAGAAGAGTGGTCCTAGCTCATTGCCTCAGTTGGATAGATAACATGGAGAAAATGAAATGTCAGCCCCATTTTAGTTAAGGGTGCCTATTTGATATAAAGGTTCAGGAGGCAATTTGAACCCATTGCAAAGAAGTACAAAATTGCAGCTGACTTTCCTGTACGCAGCCCTCATTCATCAGTCATCATCGTCCATCATACTGCGAGCTTCACAAATGTCAAGCCAATGAGGCTGAAAGTGGATGGATCTGAAATGTTTCAAAGCGTTAGCCGATTTGATCCTAATTGGGATAATGAGCACACTGTCTCTGTGTACAAGTTTATTGCTAACTGCTTTCGAAGATCTAATAAGAAAATACTGATGGAAGACTGGATCAGAAAATCATATATGTTCCAACGATTCATATTGATAGGTTACCACCATTTTTAATAAATTCTATTTAAAGCATCTTGATAACATTCAAAGCAAATTATTTGCTTGGGGCATTATTTTATGGTTTCTATCAAGCAAGCCATTTAGTTTTCTGGCAAAGTTCAGAATTTGGATTTTAGTATTCAATGTTTTCAAAACCTTGCCTCATAGAGGCCCATATTTTATACTTAAAAGCGCTAATGTTTTGAAAGGACGCATTTAGTAGATTTGAGACCGAGCGAAACACTTCAGATAATGACTCGTAAAAACCACAGTCGTGTAAGCAAAGCACAGTTAAATCTGAAGCAAATTATTTTTAATTGCACCAAAAGTCAATTTTGGGCATTCACACGTTTTTCCCCAAATAGGTTCATTTATTTGAGGTTTGGAATTTGCTTTAGACATAGCAAGTCACCAAAAAGGCCAGCAAGGATTTAATGCATACATTTCACCAAAGGAAGTAGTGTTTTATTAGCCTAATGTGGTCTTCCATGCCAATGATAGTTTCTGGATTAGGGGAAGTGTAGATTCATTGGAAACACCTACCATTCCACCACCCTAACATATTGTCTCTGAAGTTATGGATTGTTTGTCTAACCCTATTTTGCTTGGCTTAGTACAGGTACAGAGAAAGTTGTTTTATAAAATATTTTCATTGATATTCTAGTGCTTTTTGCTATGTAGTTTATGTAGACTGAGATATTTAGGTTTGTTATGCAAACCAGTTTTTTTTTCTGATAGCCTCCACTGTTGATTCCTACAATTATCATTTTGTTAGAAGAATACAACTGTGCTAGATGAGGGGCCCTTGTGGTGCAGTGGTAGTGTCCCTACCTCTGAGCCTGGAGTCCTGGGTTCAATTCATATCCTGCTCCAGAAGGATGTAACAACATCTATGAAAAGATTGATTAGAGAATACCTGCAAGCATGCTTGAGCTGTTGTAGTACAGTGGTAGTGACCCTGCCTCTGGGCTGTTGTAGTACAGTGGTAGTGTCTCTGCCTCTGGGCTGTTGTAGTACAGTGGTAGTATCCCTGCCTTTGAGCTAAGAGAGCCTCAGGTTCAAGTCCCCTCTACTACAGAAATAGCATAACATCTCTGAACCGGTTGATTACAAATGTGTTTTACATATAAAAGCTAATTGGTTTAATGGCACTCATTGTTATAGAGTTGCCTTTGTATCACACATCGAAAAGGAATGGTGTGTCTAATAAGGGGATTAAGCACCATTCTTTCCATACCGTCTCATCAGTTGTTTTAAGCAAACACTATCACACTGCTCCAGATTCCCTACGTCTTTCTTAATGCGAGATTCAAACAAACAAACACTGTGAATATCATCCTCATCATCTCAGGCTTTCCACTGTAAATATCATTTTACCAAAAACTTCAAAATGTCATCGGTCACTGGGTGATGGGTCTTTTGCGTCTGTGTGTTATTAACTATTTGGAATCATATGACTACATACCACCATTTGGTTAGAGAACAATCCAGGATTGCAGATAAATCCTCTCATGTTCTCTTTGGGCTGTCACATCTATGATATTTACAAATACAGTAACTGCTGAAAAGTATTTTGATAATAGCTATTTTTCTGTCAATGTTGGCTGCCACCAGTCCATCAATCCCCCTTGAAAGCCTCTCATCATACAGATGAGTGAACACTCGGTTGGAAATGTAACATTTCAAGTTTAATAAATCAAATGCTGGTCTTCCATAAAAGTCACCTTTATTTTTATCTGCAAAGTAGCATTACAGTGAAAAATGAAAATTGTCGTGCTTCTTTTATGCTACAGTTCCTTCCAGCATTGCACCTCAACTTTAAACATGGAGCAGTACGATGCACAGGGTACATAAATTAGTGGCAGATAGCCTGACACATGGCCAGTTGGATAGAAGGAAGACAATTCATCTCTTAAGGCTATACCACCATTCATTTGGAGCAGACTGATACTGTATGTCTGAGCGGCTGACTAAGGGGATATTTAACGAAGGTGCAAAAATTATGAAGGTTATGATGGAGTGGAGAAGAGGAAAGTCCTTGGATGAGGGTCCATTAAAAAGGGAGGGCAGGAATTTAAGGTGGGAGGTTTACAGGGGAATTGTGAGGAAATTATTTCATGATGGTGGGGAACCTGGAGCTTCTTGAAAGGGCAGTAGAGGCAGATGTCCTCCTGAAAGTTTACAAAAAAATGCGAGGAGCTGCCAAAACCACCAAAGTTACAGGCCAAATGCAGGGAAACAGGATTTGGCTGGGTCAGAACACAATGGTCCGAATGGCCTCTTTATAGCACGACAATTCTAACTCCATCTACCTTTCTTGGGTAAAATAGTATTAAGCATCAGGTCTCCACACTGACATTGTAGCAAACATGACCTTCCAGCTAATCTCCCTGCTCGGTATAAAGGCAGTGCCAGGCTTGGTCAGCTGTGACAGTAGCTGTCAAGTCGTGGCATACATAGAGAACAAACAGTCAAAGCATCTCAGCTGGAACCAGTAGAGGTGAGTCAATGATAATATCACAGAAGCACTGATTTCTAATTTCTGTTTTGGACGTCAGAGTTTATCTGTAATACCGTGAATACATTTTTAATAAGGCACAGTTCTTTTGGCCGAAGCCCGGGTCAGCCTGGAATGCAAGAAAACCCCAGGCTTTTCCAACTCAAGAGGTTTACAAAATTATGAGGGACATGGATAGGATAAATAGACAAAGTCTTTTCCCTGGGGTGGGGGAGTCCAGAATAGAGGGAATAGGTTTAGGGTGAGAGGGTAAAGGGACCTAAGGGGCAACGTTTTCACACAGAGGGTGGTATATGTATGGAACAAGCTGCCAGAGGAGGCTGGTACAATTGCAACATTTAAAAGGTATCTGGATGGGTATATGAGTATGAAAGGTTTGGTTGTGGTTCTGTTCGCCGAGCTGGGAATTTGTGTTGCAGACACTTCGTCCCGTCTAGGTGACATCCTCAGTGCTTGGGAACCTCCTGTGAAGCGCTTCTGTGATGTTTCCTCCGGCATTTATAGTGGTTTGTCTCTGCCGCTTCCAGTTGTCAGTTCCAGCTGTCCACTGCAGTGGTCGGTATATTGGGTCCAGGTCGACGTGTTTGTTGATAGAGTCTGTGGATGAGTGCTATGCCTCTAGGAATTCCCTGGCTGTTCTCTGTTTGGCTTGTCCTATAATAATAGTGTTGTCCCAGTTGCTTGTCATCCGCGTGTGTGGCTACTAAGGATAACTGGTCGTGTCGTTTCGTGGCTAGTTGGTGTTCATGGATACGGATCGTTAGTTGTCTTCCTGTTTGTCCTGTGTGGTGTTTTGTGCAGTTCTTGCATGGGATTTTGTACACTACGTACTGGCCACTGCAACGGACAGCTGGAACTGACAACCGGAGGAAACATCACAGAAGCGCTTCACAGGAGGCTCCCAAGCACTGAGGATGTCACGTAGACAGGGGACAAAACATCTGCAACACAAATTCCCAGCTCGGCGAACAGAACCACAACAACAAGCACCCAAGCTACAAATCTTCTCCCAAACTTTGAATGAAGGGTTTGGGCCAGGTGCTGGCAGGTAGGACTAGATTGGGTTGGGATATGGTAGGCATAGATGGGTTGGACCGAAGGGTCTATTTCCATGCTGTACATCTCTATGACTCTATGACTATAACTCCCTGGCCCATCCTCTACCATATTCCCCTCTAAAAATAAACAAAAAAGACTTGTCACAAAGATTAATGCCATCCATTTTCTGCCACTTGTTCCCTTGCCATAACCCACCAGGCCAACCTCTTCTGGAGATCTCCTGATACCTAAACTCTCGTTTTCCTCTCATTTCCTTCCTCTTTATCCTCATGCTCATCCGGATTCAGCATGTCCATGAAGCTTACCCCTCACACAGAGGTAGCACTGCCCTCCTTCCTTCCCATATCCCCTTCCCCCATGCCATGATACTGTCACCCACTGACCCCTCCCATAATGCACCCTGACCCAATAGAGCCCAGACCAGGATCCACGGTGACTTCTTTATGGGATCTCTGTGCCAAACCAGAGCTCGTGGTGCGGTTGGTGATCCCAAGGGAGGGAGAGAGGTGGACGTCCTACAACTGCACAATATAGTCAGCCCACAGTTTGTCGTGCTCTGTGGAACAGGCTTCTGGTTGGCTATCTCACTATTGACTTCCCCTCGGGGGTTGGGAGGGGGTTGTGTGAGCAATCCACCCTGCCCCCATTGTAAGTTGAAGCCCAAACCCCACCCCCAGATGACAGTATGTTACAGCATGTTAAGGTATCTGCCACACAGAAATGTTTGAGTCCTGGTTGCACAAGGTGTACGTTCAAACCCTGTTGAGACATCCCGTTTCAGACATAGCCCCACAATTCCAGCCTGGCAGCCAGGCTGCTCACAGCCTTTCTCCTTGTGCCACATTCAACTCTATGCAGTTCTGCCCTCATCGAGTCAACCTCCTGAGAGGTCTAGGTGTTACCAATATACACAGCACTCCTCAACTTAGATAGACTGCCTCTAAGTCAGCTGCATCTCAGGCTCTGCCTCATCTGCCAGTGTCTGACTCTCAGCAGCTCCAACAACCTCTTTCATTTACAGACCAGTGTAGAGAATTCTGACTATGGTTCTCTGATACTGTTCCTCAATTCTTCTCCAAGTCTCAGTACCATGGACCTGTTGATGTCAGAGTTATATCAGCGTGTACACCATTATCATTCACATATTCCATCTGATGATATGCCTGTTCAGTTACAGCTGGGTTTCAGCAACATGCAAGATTTTGTGTTCACTGTGTAATTCAAATGGAATGGAAATCTGAAGCTTCTTGTGATCTCTGGACAGTGTCTTTGATCAGGAGAGACAGATGCACTGTTGATGTCACATCTGAGTTTGGCCATGCTTAAAAATGACCTTCAAGGTTCCATTCTGCAGATGCTTTTTCAATAATTATCTTGCTCTGACAAAATCTGACAGCATAATAGCTCATAAAAAGATTGATTTCAGTGCACTTTTTTTTGAGAGATTAGCCTACGTCCTTGCAAAACCGCAAGAACTGTTTGTGAAGGATGGGTTTGCTATTCATAAACCTTCGCTGCATGTCAAGTACCAATACTTACTTCTTTGCTTTAATTTGTAATATCAGAGAGACCCAGGAAATAGATACAAATTAGTTAAAAGGCCTTTTCACATTCATACACCAACCAAGTCTAATTTCTGTGGCGCATCTTCTACATAACTACACACTTTAACATGGAGTTACGCAGTGCAGAGTAAAATCAATCTTATTCTTGTCTCATAAGCAGCTGATAAATTTTGGAAGCACAAAATAATTCTTCAGAACTAAAGCTCCAGCTTCCCTTGGCTAACCATCTGTTGTTTCTATGAATTTGATATGTGAAAGCCATTGATCAACTGTTACCCACGGTTCAAGGGGTGACAGTAGTGAGTGCTATCAAATGGAAATATCCCATAATTGAAGAGGAAAGATGGTGGCACTTTTGAAAGGTATTTCCAATTAGTTTGCTTCTCTGTTGCAATCAGCACGTCATAGACCAAGCCTCGAACAGGGGATTTTTGCAACTTCGAGGTGCAAGGGGTTCAGCAGAACAAACACAGAGACTGCTGGGGAAACTCTGCAGGGCTGTCAGCATATGTAGAGAGAGAAACAAAGTGAACATTTCAAGTCCAATATTGCTCTTCTTCAATTTTGAATCTCACTCTTGAAATGTTAACCCCGTTTTTCTCTCTCTCTCTCCACTGAGGCTGCCAGACCAGCTGAGTTTCCCCAGCGTACTCTGTGTTTGTTTCAGATGTCCAGCAACCACAATATTTTTATTTGAGTTGTTTGATGGATTTGCGTTCAAAACTGTGCTACAGCTTTCTTACTTGGCTCCTAACTTTTTAAACAGGGGTTCATCAAGTTCGTCGTTCTCATCAGATTTCTGAATCTGTCTCCCATTTGTTGGCTTTCTGCAATGATAACATTGATGACCTTCAGACAGCTGAACCTCTCTTTTGAACAGCCACACAGCAGACCATACAGAGACTTAATATTTGCAGGGGATTTTGCAGACGTAAGTACTGTAGGGCATTGACGATTAGACCTTACCATTGAGGGGGATAAATAGAACCACACACTAATTACAGTACAGAAGCCATTCTGCCTTCCAGGTCCTCTGCAAGAACAACTCAGATAGTCCTAACCTCGCGCCCCCCATCCATTCAAATTGTGGTGATATCCTAACCCACTTTACAAAGCCCCAGTTGTGTTTTCTCTCAGGCATTGTATTTCACACCTTAACCATGAGCTACATAAGCAGCTGCTCCCTCATGTCACTGCTGGCTATTTGGCCAATCACCTTAAATCAGTATCCACTGTTTCTCAATCTTGTCGCCATTTCTCTCTGTCTACACTGCCCAAACCCCTCTTAATGTCGAGTGCCTTGTTTACAATCCTATGTTTACAAAGCCCAGCATCCCATATGCCTTATTAACCCCTTTCTCAGTCTGCCTTACCACCTCCAATAGTCTATGTAGACTTACAAACCATACACCCCCAACCCCGCCACCTCACCTCCCCCCCCCCCCCCCCCCCCCACCACCGGGTTCCGGCAACTTCTTCATAATTGTTGCCTTTATTGCCTCTCCTCATTCCTACTGAAATGTTCCACATCTCACCACATTAAATTTCATCCACCACAGATCCACCCATTTCGCCAATCTCTTAGGTTAGTTGTAGTTCTGACTGAAAAGCTGAACAGGTTGTAAAATTTTCAATCCTACTGTGATCAAACTTTCTTTGCTTAAAGGACGTCTGCTTTATCTGCTTTTAAAACTCAATATCACTGTCTTACAAGCATTGCACCTTGATCTTCCTCTTCACTAACCTTGGTGAAGCATGGTACTATGAGCCTTGATCCTTTCCTGAGTTCTTATTTTTTGAAGAATATATATTCTCCGATATCCTGGTCCAGATACAGACCTCAGTGAACTAATGGTTGGATGAAATAACATTGCTTTACATGAAGCCTGTGGATGTAAGAACATAAGAAAAAGGAGTACGAGTCCTCTCAGCGAGTAATAGACCCTTTCGTGCTCACTTCATTGTTCAACATAATCATGGCTGCTCATCTGCTTCAACTTCACACTTGCTCCCACTCCCCATATTCCCAATTCCCTGAGAGACCAAAAATCTGACCAATTCTGTCTTAAACATGACATTGATGTGGAGGTGCCAGTGTTGGACTGGGATGGACAATATTAAAAATCACATGTTATAGTCCAACAGGTTTATTTGAAAATACAAGCTTTCGGAGCACTAACGAAGGAGTTGGACTATAGCCTGGTGACATGTGTTTTTTTAACTTAAACATAACAATGGCGCTTCCACAACCCTCTGGGGTAAAGAAGTACTCCAAGCTTTGAGAGAAGAAATTTCCCCTCTTCTCCACACCAAGTGATCAGTCCCTTTTTTAAAAAATTCATTTGTGGGACTTGGAGTGTCACTGGCTGGCCAGCATTGATAGCCCACCCTTACTTGCCCTTGAGAAGGTGGTGGTGAACTACCTTCTTGAATCCTGCAACTGTCACCCTGTAATCTCAATTCAAAGCGATGGAACCAACTACTCCCCGTCTACCCCCATCAAACCACTTCAGAATCTTGTATGATTCAATGGGATTGCCTTCCATTGTTCTCAGCTCCAGAAAGAATGGACCCATTTTACTCAACCCTCATCCCAGAAAAAACACTCTCACCCCAGGAACCAATATAGCAAACCACCACTTATCATTCTTAAATATGGAGACAAGAAGAATGTAGAGTGCTCCAGGTGTAGTGACCTCACCAAAGCCTGTACTGTTGGAGCAAGACTTTCTTTTTGTTTAGTGAGGACTGCAGATGCTGAAGATCAGAGTTGAGAGTGTGGTGCTGGAAGAGCACAGCAGGTCAGTCAGCATCCGAGAAGCAGGAGAATCGACGTTTTGGGCATAAGCCCCTCATCAGGAATGAACCTTCCTTATTGTTTACCTTTTGAATGCTGTCTGTGATGGGAAGAAGGTATCTGTTTCGAACAATCAGTCATGCAATATATATTTTGTACTTTGCATCTTCTATTAGTGCAAGAATACAGGGAGAGTGGTTCAACTTTGAGTGCCCCTCACCACAAAAATATGGTGAATATTCCTCCAGACATTTATTGAATTTGATTGAGCTCCAATTTATCCAGAACAGTACAAGGAAGACAAATACTGTTCACTAAAGCAGCTGACTGTGTTATTCCGAAGATAAGCAAGGGAATTATGTCCAGTGTCCTGGCCAATATCAACCCCTCAATCAATGTCAGAAAATGCAAAAGGTAAAAACAGATTATCTAGTCACGATCAGACTGATGTAGAAGCATGCTGTGTGCAAAGGTTCGACTGCATTTGTCAACATTAAAATAGTGACTACACTCTGAAAATACATTCAGACATCTGGTGGCCATGAACAATGCTCTGTAAATGCAAGTCTTTCTTTTAATGTGGATGTTGGTGGCAATCTCTGTTAACCACAATGCATTATGGCAATAATGTCATGGTAACAATTCAGGTAGCCTCAATAAGTGAGCAGTGTCCTTACCAAAGGGTTTAAAAGGCACTGAGAAACATCCACAGTAATTAAATGGAAAGAAAAGTGAGCAATGTAATGAAAAGAAATACGATACCCCCTGGCTTCAACTAGTTTATAAACTGGGAGACAGAATTATCCACATTTACTGTTATGGATTGTCAACCAATCAGTAGGCTACTGTTTAATTGAAATACAGCTTTGAGCAAAAACCTATTACCAATATTGCAATTTGGCTTCAAATGTTTGCCAGTGTTAATAACTTTAAATGAGTGAGCAAATTAACAGATGAATGGAGCCAGTCATTCTTTACACGGTAACAAGCTTTCTGGTCCCAGGAAGTATAGCGAAACACGTGAAATACTCTTATGTTGTTACTTGAAATCCATCAAGAACCATCGTTTAAAGTGAACAGGATGGAATACCAAGTGATAAGCCCTTGACAACTTGCAATTTCACTGCTGACAGCAGCCATTATGGGGCAATAGAGGCACCAGTTAATGAAATGCTTTTTAATGGAGATGTTCACATAAAGAATTGTTGCCAACAGGGACCTTTTGATTAGGAGATATCCATTAATAGGGATTTGTTGTTTAGAGGTATCACATCGGTGGGGCTATTTCTTCAAAGGTATGTGATTGGCACATTCCAAGACCTGGGGCTATGTGCTGAGGGATGCACTGAAGCTTGGAGTAGCTGCCACAAAGACACATTGAGAACAGGCCATAATGACCATTCAGCCCTAGCACTCGTAACTTAGAGAACACCTCAGGCTGCATATTTGTCATAGAATATGTTTAAATATTCGTAAGGCGGCACAGAAAAGCGCCATGGAGAAAAGTTGAATATTATTACACTTCTTATCATATCCAAAGTTGAAATACTTTGGAGTGTACTTTTCAATTTTGATTAATCAAGTATACTTTTATGGGTGGAATAAAATATTCATTCAAAACTTTAAAATCCTCATTCAAAAGCTGCCTGAAAATTGACAGTGATTAATTCCCAATAAATTCATTAAGATTCAGTAAAGGGAACCATTGAAATAGGGATGTTCCCGTTTAAACATTGTTAGTAAGCATGACTAAGGATATTAGAATGCAGTTGTTGAGTAGAGGAATATCAGCAAATTATGACACTGAGTCTCAGAGTGGTCTGCTCAATGTAGGAGTTGCCATGTAGCTTCTTGGCAAATTAGCTTGTGTCACTCACAGATTTCATGCACTGCCTTATAATTGCATGTATTTCTGAGCTGAAATATTGAGGTCACCTCCTGTGGCCATAAACATACATTTATTAACTGGAAAATGAGGACAGGTACTCACTTCTGGACCGAGTTATCAATGTGCATTGGTGAAGAGTGAAAAGGTGATCATCTTATATATTCCAGTCTACTGTAGTTGCTTACACATTCTGATTTGACACGTGGCTCAAGTCAATTTATGATGCTATAGATCAAAAGTCACAGCCACAAGGCATGTTACCTTATCCACTTGAGTGTTCCCAGCAAGAGATTTTCATTGTAGTTCATAGATTGCTCTTTGATGCTTGATTATTATTCCGGATAATGACAAGACAGCTGAGTTATCTGGGCTCCCAGGTCAGCTCTGAAGCCGAGGTGCAAGGCACTGTTTTCATCTCGAGTTGGTAATTGCTTTTAATTGTAGATTGGTATGGAACTGTAATGATGTGCGGTGAGGGGGGTGCGGGGGGGCAATGCAAGGACTTTTCTTTGTGATTTCAAGGAACGGCCTTTTGTTGGCTTTATGTGGGCTGTAATTTTGGGATTAATGATCCAACTGAGAGAGGGCTATAATTTTTCTATCCCCCACTATATAATCAGGATGTATTGTAAATAAATGTAATGTGAAAAGCAGGACGTCAGTAGGGATAACAATGGGCAATAGAAATGACTGTGCCACATTCTCCTGGTCTTAAAAATGGACAGAAAATGTTGAAACATTAATAAAGATTGATCATCTCTGAGTCCTGAGCTTCATGGAATTATTTTCATTTCATATGTGGCTCGTTCTGACTTTGTTGCCATTCTTTCAAGAGTATCGATATTGCTGGCTAGTTCTTCATTTATAGCCCATCTGTAACTGCCCCCAGAAAACAATTAAATGTTAACTGCATTATTGTAGGTCTGGAGTCACATATGGGCCAGACCAGCTAATGACGGCAATTTCTTTCCTAAATCAATTTTTCTAATTGACCCATTCAGAGAGATTATTACATACCTCTGGAGTGGGTGGGTCTTGAACCGGGCCTGCCTGTCTAGGGGTAGGGACACTAACACTGGACCACGAGAGTCATCTTGTACGAATGATCCAGATTTTCTTTTTCTCTCCTGACAATGAACAACGGTTTCACAATCAGCATTAAACTCTGAATTCCAGATGTTTATTATTGAATTCAAGCTCCATCATCATCCCCAGAACATTACCTGCATCTCTGGATTAATAGTCAAATGGTGATACCAGTAGGCCATCATCACTGCAGAGGCTGCTGTGTTTGTTCCTTCAACCTTAGTTAATCATCAGCTCACCATCCACTTCTGCAGACAAGAACATTTTGCTGCTTTCCTGCATCAGGACACTTCCTCCATTGTTTCAGTTTTGTCTATTGTTGTAACTTATTTGCAATGCAGAATATAGTTAGATCAGGTCTGCACTCAGGTAAATTAACTTTAATTGGTTTTATTAAACAGAATGTGGTACACCACAGAGGGAAAGGGAAAGCCTGTCTGACAGCCTACACACTCAAAATCCCAGTGCCATTTTTATCCATCACTGTGACATAATAAGTCTCTAGTTATCCCATCTTACCACACAATACAGCTGAAATAGTCATTTCTCTTCAGGTCAGATCATTCCTCAAGTTCATCTGCCAGTTTTAACATGGTATATTGGTGCCTGTGTTTGGGCTCCTATGAATTGGTAGGATTTGAGTCTGTGCTTCCATTTCCTGTGCAGGATGTTACCAATATCAGCTGATCCACCAAGGGAGACAAAGAACAGAATGTTAACAACCCTCACACATGTCAGAGCAACACTGGTGAAGACTTTGAGTCAGGTTCCACTCCAGCTGAGAGTTGACAACTCTCCCACAATAGCTTGACATACTCGGATTGGCATCAGTCTTCCAGTGCTCAAGAGTTACTAGCGGTCATTTAGAAAAAACTGTTGTATATACTCATGTATAGGTCGAATTTTGAAGACAGTGCTTTTAATCTGAAATTAAGGGGTCGACTTATATATGAGAAATCGTTTTTGAGGGGATGAATATTTATGGGAAATTTACCTTCCCAGCAGCCCCGTGGTCCCTGGGTCTAGAACATTCTCTATAATATGTTCGGGCTGCGGAAAACCGTGGGTAACTGAAGCCGACTCCATGGATATGGTGGTCGCCCTGTACTATGGTACCGTTACAGTAATTCTGAATACCTGGAGCGGTCCATTATGGCTGGCAGACTGGAAGACCCGGAAGGGAGTGTTACGGCCAGTGGACTGGAAAGCCAGAACAGAGCACAACGGGAAGGCACACTGATTCATAAATGTTGATCTGTAACTGTAAAGAACTAGGGTCAACTTATACGTGAGATATATGGAAAATACAAGAATTTGGGGCCAAAAATAAGGGCCATTTTATACATGAGATTGACTTATATACGAGTATATATGGTAGCAAGATGCTCTTTTCCAAGAAAGAATTTTGCTGAGGTAAGATGCATGCTCAATGCTAACCTGTTTGTAACCCTTCCCATAAAATGGACTGCTCAAATATTCAATATTCCCTTGAAGATGTTGTGTGCATCCAATTTCTGCAATGTGTGATATCAATCTGTCATTTCTGTTTGTGTTGTGAAGTTTTTTTTTCTTTCATGGATTGCAGTTGCTGTCTCAGAATTAGCTTCTCCTGATACTGCAGCCAAGTTTTATTCTAGTTTAACTGCTGACTGATCTCGTTCCAGTTCTGACCAGGGGACACTGGACTCAAAATGTTAACTATCTCATTCTCTCCAAGCATGCTGCCAGACCTGCTGAATTTTTCCAGAATTTGCTGTTTTTGTTTTGTTTCTCAAGCTGTTTTAAGTGGCTCAAATCTTCCTGGCATTTACTGTTTTGTTCCTGAAGCATTTCCAAATAATTTTGAAGCTTCAGGTTTTACATCCTGGGTTCTCCTGACTCAATCAAAGTTGTAGCCTTCTGTTAGTTCAGTATGTTCTCTCTGTCATAACCTGCTCTAGTAATTATCCAGACTCACCAGCAGTTGTTTTCCCATGGAAACCTGGACGTTAGATTTGTTGCTTTTGTGGTTGTTTGGCTCCTCTATGCCATGTTTAATTTCTTACATGGAGCATAACTGCATTTATCTTTGAAGGGATTGTCTCATGAGTGAATTACAACTGCTCGTTATGTGTGCTGCGTATTGCCACAGGCTTCTGTGGTTCAGACATTTTCTCCAACATTGCTTTGAGCTCAAGCCAAAACTTCTGTAGCTGCTCCTGTTGAGCCTGATCTGTTTGCCTATCTTCCTGTCTTTTCATTGGATTAATGGTACTAAATTTGTATCATTCTAAATGTACCCTGCTTCTTGTCTTTCTCTTCTAGCTCCTCATTCACGTTTATGAACTGGATGGGGCCATTGGCTAAAGACTTCATCACTCTGAGAATGATAAAATTGGATTTCTCCTGAGTTAGTTGTGTATCCTTCATTTCATTGTTCTCTCCATAACCTAAGATTTTAGCTCCATCAATTCAAAATAAAAGTGAAGAGTTCTATTCTTCTTTCTTGTTCAGTTTCTCAAAAATTATCTGTTGTGTCTCTTATTGTTATGGACCAGACCAAACCCCTTGAAAATATACTAAGAAGATCGTCTATACCCCAATTTTATTCTTACTTTTAGAGGCAAGTATAAGGCATTGTGTTCTGGTTTCAATTTGATTGGTCAAACTACCATGCTTGAAGCAAAGCACACTTTATTCTTACACTATAGTTAAAATACAAATAAAAGAAAGAAGAATTGGAATAATTTAACACTATTGGAAAACTTAACAGAATAATAGATTGTTTTACTACAAACAGCGACTGTTCCAATATAGTAACATCCTATAAACACACCCTTGGCAAAGGCAAATTCAGTAAAATAGATTGTCTCACATGCAATTCTAGCAGTAGGAAGAGAACCCAAGCTTTTAGCTGTAACAGAGAGAGAAATAACAGCTTC
Source organism: Chiloscyllium punctatum (assembly GCF_047496795.1). Classification (NCBI taxonomy): domain Eukaryota; kingdom Metazoa; phylum Chordata; class Chondrichthyes; order Orectolobiformes; family Hemiscylliidae; genus Chiloscyllium; species Chiloscyllium punctatum. The sequence goes on along the minus strand of NC_092780.1, from coordinate 14,781,674 downwards.
CACATCCAGCTTCAAGACCCCAGCAACTACTGAAACTTAACCTAAAATCCTGGTTCTGTGGGAGATTGACCCCACCCCTTCATGCTGCTTCTATTGTTCCAACTTATTAAAAAACCCAAGGACTCACAAGCTGTTTACTTTATTGACTTATAACTGACCACTCTTCACCTCTGTTTCAAACTATCTTCATTTTAAAAAGGACTAGATACACTTCTTAAAGCTATAATATTGTCACATTATATTTGCCAAATTCAAAGATTGTGAATATTGTAAGGTCATGGCATGCTGGTGTACCTTCAATTGCTGGTCCTGCAGCGTCTATGTAGAACATCTGTGATGTTCAGGTAAATTAACTGTTTGTTAGCTCTTCATTTGAAAATCATAGAATGAGCCTTTCTTCTGCAGCTTCTCTCATAAATTGGACTGTGGATTCTGGACATTTCTGTTTAATTAACACAAATTCTAATTGTCCAATATAGTACAGGACTTTAATGTGGCTCTGACTTGATCTTCTAAATATGGCCCATATTTTTTGGGTATCTATTAGCTCTTCAGCTGCTAATCCTAATCTGCTAAATCTGTATCGACCTTTATTCCCAATTGCTATGTAAATGTAATGGCTTGTTTTTTCTGCATCAGACACTCCTGAATCTAGAACTACCAGAATGTTAGTTATTTAAGTGGTTCAAATTCTGTTAGGAGGTCTGCTGTGTCCCAATTTAAATGAAGGAATTTTGGGATTTTCCAACAACATGCCTTTGCATTCCCCTGCTTGCTATCTCTCCAGTATGCACTCTGACCACTTGCTTTTCTCAAATATGTTAAACTGGCCTCTTGTTAGGGATTTGTCTGCTTGTCAGAAAGCTGTTTGCAACACTCTGCAGTGTATTAACAGACAAAAACTTCAAGGGTTGCCTCATGCACTTTAACAGGATTTAAGACTTTCTACTGGACATTTCACATGTAGATTTCATGTGCCTGCTGACTTCAAGCAGGATAGGTCTCATCAATGTGATGGTTTGCACCATTGTTCAGGACATCAAGTTAATGATATTAGGCTAATAATCTGTCCATCATCAAGGATTGATTAGCTCTGTGGGTTAATCTATTTAAAAACAATGAAACACATTATAAGTTATGAAGCAGAAATTACAGCAAACCCCCAACTGATTTCTGTGTAGGCACCTCGCAAACCAATAACAAGTTAACTGCCAGGCTGATGTCAACATGGTATACACACAGCACACAGAGTACTTAAGAATGAATTCTCTTAAAGACAAGATCAAAATTAAGAAAAATGCCATGACAATATTCAAAGAGGAGCATTGAATTAATTCTCCTTTGGAGAGTACTTAGTCTTCATCCCAAGTGAAGGCCAAGTTCAAACAGTAGAAGGAGTATGTAAAAACCCAAACATCGCACCCATTCCTCTGTCCAAATCCCACCTGTAGCAGGCTAGATCCAGCTTTGGATTTTTAGTCACTTCAGGAATCACAACGCCATATTAAGCATCTGTTCCCGTAGAAGTGAAGGAGAATATCAATAAAAGGGATTCTCTGTTTGTTATCACACTACTGTTGGTGGGATTATGGTGCCACAAATTAGCTTTTTCCTCTTCCTCATCTACAAGCTGCCGTCATCCATTACCTCTGTCTCAGATAATCATTGTTGTACAAGCTACAGAGTTAATCGTCAGAACGACTGTAACCATTGTCTTCAGCCTCTGCTACAAATCCCAGGCCCTGGCAATTGACTCCATCCCTCTTCAAGGTCATTATTTGTGTTGTTTTTGACCTCATGCTGGGCATTCATGACTTTTGCTCAAGAAATCAATACAGCCGTAATCCTGGCTACGTCCCAAGGACTGGCTTCAAACTCTTTGAAGCACTTGCATTGCTTTCTATTGGCTGTCTGAAAGAAGCCCAAAACCTGGCCTTTCTGTGAATCAGACAGGTGGCCATGCCAGGACTGTCTGCACTGAGCCTAGGTAAGATGGGCCATCATCCAAATCTACACTCCATCAATAAGGACTGGAGCACTTCCAAACAATAAGGTCTTGGTTCCAAGTTAATGCTGAATAATCAGTTTTCAATACTTGCAAACATAACTTCTGGGGCTGGAGAGAAAGAGTGGTGCTGAAAGCTTATATTCTGTTACAATCATCCTCATTCCCAACAGCTAACAAGATCCATCAGCCACACTTCCAGACTAAATCTTCCAAACCCAACACTCCTCCCATCAGTTCCCAATAGTCCCACATAAGAAATCTATTCCCAAAGCTCTTGAGCTCAATACCTTGCCCGCTTCTGCAACCAAACAAAAACAGAGATTGCTGGAGAATCTCAGCAAGTCTGGCAGCCTCTATGGTGAGTGAAACAAGTCAAGAGATTTCAAGTCTGGTATAATTCTTATTCAGAACATTGCTTCTAAGCCTCATCGTTAGCTTCCCACTGCTTGCAAACCCTGGATATCACTTTGTTTCTTTTAACCTTTCACAGGGTGTGGGCATTGTTGGTTTAGCAACCACGTGTTGCCTACCACTAATTGTCCTTAAGAAAATGGTAATGAGCAGTCCTTCTTGAACTGCTGCAGTCTGTGGGGTGTAGGTTTGTGCATAGTGCTGACAGATGGGAGTTCCAGGATATTGTCCCAGCAACAGTGAAGGGATAAAAGTGCTATAATTCCAATTCAGGGTAGTGTTCTCCTCCCAGGTGAGCTTGCAACCAGCAGTGATCCCTTGCATTTGCTCTCTTTGTCCTCCTGGTTAATTGAAGTTGCAGGTTAGAAAGGTGGAAGGAAGCCTGCAACATGTCTTATGGTATAACAAACCTAGTAAGCTTATAACTAAACCACCCTTCCTGCAACTCTGATACCAATGTTGTTGTGCTCAACATTGCGTGGGTTTCCTCCGGGTGCTCCGGTTTCCTCACACAGTCCAAAGATGTGCAGGTCAGGTGAATTGGCCATGCTAAATTGCCCGTAGTGTTAGGTAAGGGGTAAATGTAGGGGTAGGGGTGGGTTGTGCTTCGGCGGGTCGGTGTGGACTTGTTGGGCCGAAGGGCCTGTTTCCATACTGTAATGTAATCTAACCTAATGTAATCTCATTGACATAGCTCAGCTGTCCACCTTTCCACAGCACACAGATCCACACCCTTGGATAAAACTCCTGGACCCAAGCTGAGTCTGCAACCACTGCTACACTCTGAGATACAACCTCCACGGCTTTTACACCTTAGTTTGATCAAGCACTGGAAGGTCTAGCATGGAAACTTCCAATGGTGAAGGACTCAGGGAAGGGGGTTGGAGCTGGTCTTCCTATCTTGTGCTGGAGTTCAAATGGGTGCATTTCATTCCTTTACGTTCACCTCAGAACCCAAACTAAGCAAGTAAATACAATGCTTCATCCAATAGTGACAAGCAACTGCAAACATGAGCAAAGTAGATTCTGTTTGTTATCATCTTGTTGTTTGTGGGAGCCTGCTGTGCACAATTGGGACTTTGTTTTTCCTACTTTACAACAGTGACAGTCCTTTGGAAGTACTGCATTGATTGTAAAATGCTCTGGGACATCCTGAGGTATTTTGAGAATTTCCTTTCCCGAAGCCAGGAGGATCAGGGGGCTTGCTAGAAAAGATTTCTGCTCTTACTTTTCACTTCCGTAACTATAGCTATTTTAACACAAGATCTGCCATGAGATTTTCCCAGAGTCCTTCAGTTTCCAGCTCAGTCATTACTGCGCTTCTGACTTTCTTTCCCTCTCAATGTGAGAGCAGTGGGCATTCATGGTGCAGCAGTGGTTGATGGCAGCTATTTGGGTCTTTTTTTTCCTTCTTTATTCTTTCACGTGGACAAGGCAGGCACTTGTTGACCATCTTTATTTGCCCTTTTAACCAAGTGAAAACAGCAGGTTAGAGTCATAGAGATGTACAGAATGGAAACAGACCCTTCAATCCAATTCGTCCATATCGCCCAGATATCGTAAACTAATCTCGTCCCAAATGCCAGCACTTGGCACAAATCCCTTTAAACCCTTCCATTTCATATAACCATCCAGATGCTTTATAAATGTTGTAATTGTACCAGCCTCCATCACCTCCTCTGGCAACTCATTCAATACATGCACCACCCTCTGCATGAAAAAGTTGACCCCTAGGTCCCTTTTAAGTTTTCCCTTCTCACCCTAAACCTATGCCCTTGAGTTCTGGACTCTCCCACCCCAGGGAAAAGACTTTGTCTATTTATCCTATCCATGCCCCTCATGATTTTATAAACTTCTATAAGGTCACCCCTCAGTCTCCGATGCTCCAGGGAAAACAGCACCAGCCTATTCAGCCTATTCCTATACCTCAAATCCTTCAACCCTGTCAACCACTAATGCTGTAGGATTGGAGTCAAATGTAGACCAATAAGGCATGAGCGAAACAGATGGTTCTCATAATAGCTTCACTGTCACCAGCTTCCAATTCTGCAATTATTAATTGAATTCCAATTCTGAGTATTTGAAGAGCTGTGAAGGATTTGAGCCCATTGCTCCAGACCAAAAGCTTAAGCTTTTTCTTTACTAGGCTAGCAACATTACCATAATGTCACCTTCACAATGCTGCTGTGAATTGTGACACAAGTAGTAAGGCAGTGAGGTGGTTGGATACTGAATTATGCACCCATTGATCTGATGACCATCGTGTGGTGTTGCTATGTGCCCTGGTTTCTATCCATCCTGCAGCTAATCGCTCCCAGAAACACCCCCTCAGGGTGAATCACCTCCTCAAGGTGAAATACCCCATCAGGGTGAAGCACAACCTCGTGTGAAACACCCCCTCACAGTGAATCACACCCACAGAGTGAAATACTCCCTCAGAATGAATCACCCTCTCAGAATGCAATACCCCCTCAGAGTGAAACACCCCCTCATAATTAATACTTCCTCAGAGTGAAACAACCCCTCAGACTGAAACACCCCCTCAGAATGAAACATCCCCTCAGAGTGAAACACCCCCTCAGAATGAAACATCCCCTCAGAGTGAAACATCCCCTCAGAGTGAAACACCCCCTCAGAATGAAACACCCCCTCAGAGTGAAACACCCCCTCAGAATGAAACATCCCCTCAGAGTGAAACATCCCCTCAGAGTGAAACACCCCCTCAGAATGAAACATCCCCTCAGAGTGAAACACCCCCTCAGAGTGAAATACCCCCTCAGAGTGAAACACCCCCTGAGTGAAACACCCCTTCATAATGTAATACCCCCTCAGAGTGAACCACCCCCTCATAATGTAATACCCCCTCAGAGTGAACCACCCCCTCATAATGTAACACCTCCTCAGAGTGAAACAACGCCTCAGAATGTAATACCTCCTCAGAGTGAAACACCCCCTCAGAATGAAACACCCCATCAGAGTGAAACATCCCCTCAGAGTGAAATGCCCCCTCAGAGTGAAAAACCCCCTCAGAATGAAATACCCCTTCAGGGTGAAACACAACCTCAAAGTGAAATACCCCCCCCCCAGAGCAAAATACCCCATCAGAGTGAAACATCCCCTCAGAGTGAAATGCCCCCTCAGAGTGAAAAACCCCCTCAGAATGAAATACCCCTTCAGGGTGAAACACAACCTCAAAGTGAAATACCCCCCCCCAGAGCAAAATACCCCATCAGAGTGAAACACTCAGTCAGAATAAAATACCCCATCAGAGTGAAACACCCCATCAGAGTGAAACACCCAGTCAGAGTAAAATACCCCATCAGGGTGAAACACCCCCTCATAGTGAAACACCGCCTCAGAATGAAACACCCCCTCAGAGTAAAATACCCCATCAGAGTGAAACACCCCCTCAGAATGAAACACCCCTCAGAATGAAACACCCCCTCAGAGTAAAATACCCCATCAGAGTGAAACACCCCCATCAGAGTGAAACACCCCTCAGAATGAAACATCCCCTCAGAGTAAAATGCCCCATCAGGGTGAAACACCCCCCTCAGAGTGAAAAGGTGAGGTGCTACCGATATCTATTACAACAAGGTTCGCTTTGTGGAATGCAATGCTCTTCCTTTCTTTCGAGAATATTCTTATGGATGGCAAATATTTTGGTGCCTGCTTTGCCCACCAATTCCAGCATTTATTGGACAAAGTGTTTAATTCATCTCTGAGAGCCAAAGAGTTTTCATTAAGTAGTTACAATCATTCAGGCAATGTTTTCACAGACAGTTCAGTACAGTGCCCTGATAACATTTGCAAGTGATTCCATGGATTTAATTATTTTAGTTCTTCACAGTGTGAATAGATGACAATCAGCCTTGCAGTTTTATTGCCATCTATTCTGATTTTTAAATTTGTAGCTGACAAGAGGAATGAGATAAGTTGGTAAAATGTGGTCTATTGTGACGGAAGAAGGGAAGCATTTTTTCTTGAATAATATAGCGCATTTCCTTTTGAACTTTGTACCTGCACTGATTTATGAGGCAAGAAAAGGGACAGTAATCAGCTAGTACCAGCTGTTGGTAGCCGATAGCCTGGGAGCCTCTCTTCAACAGTATTCAACAGACTATAAATTGGCAGCTGTTGTCTTGCCTCTGACTGTTTAATCGGTTGAAAGCAAAATTTACCGTTCGTTGTCCTAGAGATACAGCACCACAAACCAGTCCCTGCTAAAGATTGATTTTTAAAAATGCCTGTATGAATGCACTTCTCCCTTGTTGCTTCTGCAAGGTGTTAAGGACTAAGACCTCAGTGTTCCATTCTATGCAAATGCCTATCCAGAACAAACCTGTTTCCGTTCTGTATGACTCAGACCCTGATGCTAACAGAAGCACCTGGAATGTGGCCCCACCCCATTCTAAATCTGGACGGTCTGCACTGTATCCTAACCTGTGCTGACCCTGCACATCACTATACAATCCATACTGCATCCCAAGTATTGCTGAACTCTGTCCAGCAGACTTTAACTCTGTCATGTAACCCAAACTGGGCTGAACCTTGTCCAGTTATCCTGCCCAATCTGTAATGTAGCCCCAATCCATGCTGCTCCGTGTCCAACGGGATGTTTCCCTGATAAATTCCAGTGGCTGTGCTCTGAAGCTGAAGGGATGGAATTCCTGGCCAGCACGACCATTTTCACTTGCCTCTGATGTGACTCTAGGCATGGTCTCTGATTTCCTACGGTTTCAATTTTATGAGGGCTCCCATTCAGTCAAGTGGTGCCTTGCTGTCATGCACAGTTACCTCACCTCACTTCTACAGTTTGGTTCTATTATCCAGACTTTGGCCAAGCCTGCTTTAGGGCAGAGAACTCAGACTGCAGGTTATTGTTGAGTGAGTGTCACTATTAACAACTTCTTCACCTATTCTGCTGATGATTGAGAGTATGTTGATTGGACTGCAATTGAGAGTGTTGCATTTGTCAGGCTAATGGTGCACAAGACTTTCTGAGCAATTTTCCATGTTGTTGCATTGATGCCAACGTCATAACTGTACTGGAACAAGAATGGCTAGTTCTGGAAGGTGGGGAGGGGCCTCAAGATATTTTAAGAGCGCATAGCCTTTACCATATCTACTCAAATATTTCTTGAAATCATGTGGAGTTCGACAAATTGGCTGAAGGTTGGTATCAGTTGATGGGGAGACCTCAGGACAAGGCTGAGATATGTCATTCATTTGGCACTTCTGCCCGAAAATGCCAGTGAGTATTTCTGCTTTGTATTTTACATTCGGATGCTAAACTCTGCCATCAGCCCCATTGTCCTGCCTTCTCCCCAGAACCTTTGATCCTCTTTATTAATCAAGAACCTATCTTTGTCCTAAATTCACTCACGACAACTTTTACAGACCTCTGTGGCAATGAATTTCCCAGATTCATCATTCTGTGGCTGAGGAAATTCCTCCCCATTTCTAAAGGGTTGTCCCGTTACTCTGAGGCTGTGCCCTCGGGCCTTAAGTCTTTCCTATTAGTGGAAACATCTTCTCCATGTCTACTCTATCCATGTCTCTCAGCATTTGTAAGTGTCAATCAGATCCCCCTTACCCTCCTAAACTCCATCAGGTGCAGATTCAGAGTCTTCAACCATTCTTTGTATGACAAGGCCATTATATCTTGCCCCCCCCCCCCCCCCCCGATCAGATGATTAATTGTTTCCCATTGTTCATGACTGAAGTGGTATCACTGCAGAACTTTAACCCAATCCATTGGTTGTGGGGTCACTTTCCTCTGTATATAGCTATAGCATGCTTTTGCTGCTGTTTAGCATGGATGTGGTTCTGTGTTGTAGCTTCACCATGTTTACCTAATACTGCTTTTGATGAGTTTTTCCTAGCTCCTTGATAAACTAGAATTCTTCATTCAGCTAGATATTGATGATGGAATGAGGAATATGATGAACCGTGAAGTTATTGATTTTGGTGTCACACAGTTTTGCTGCTGTTTGTAAGCCCAGTAGCTCATTGTTATTTTGAGCTGTTCACAATTACTGTGGTGTATGTTTCAATCCAGAGGTTTTCATGTTGCTCTGGATCCACTATTAGTTGCAGAATCACAGGAGCTTACAGCCCTTCAGGCCATCAAACATCTACAAATCTCCCAGCTCAGCGAGCAAACTCATAACCCGAAACTCTATTATTTTCTTTATAAGAGCAGTTTAGTTTAGTTAAATACTCTCACTATTCCTCTATAACTCTACGAATCAGTTCTCTTGGGTACGTGTCCAATTTCCTTTTATAACTCCAATCCTTTCGGACAGTAGGTTTCAGATCTTACCATACTCAACGTGAAGACCTTCCTTCTCATTTTAACTTCAGACCTAAGCAGATACTTGTTAAGGTTTGGCATGACTTCTATGTTTTTATGTTCAACCATATTTAAAAAAACCAATTTGCTTTCTTAACGACTTTATCAAATTTATCTCCCATGTTCACAATTTCTGGCAGTTACACCCACAGCTACTTCTTTTCTCATAACCCCTTCAGAATGGAGCCAAGTAGATTCTCTTGTTGCTCCTAAAGTGCTTCACTTCACACCTATTCAGATTAAACTGCATCTGCCGCTGGTCTGCCCATTACACCTGGCTGTCAATGTCCTTCAAAGATCTGCTGCTATCGGGCTTACTCTTCACGAGGTGGTCAAGTTTTGTCCCATCTGCAGACTGCAAACCTAAACCCCCCATAAGACCGTAAGCTATAGGAGCAGAGTTAAGCCATTCACCCACCAAGTCTGCTTTACTGTTTGATCATGGCTGATATGTTTCTCAACCCCAATGTCCTGCTTTCTCCCCATAACCTTTGATCCTCTTTATAAATCAAGAATCTATCTCTGTCCTAAATTCACTCAATGACGACTTCTACAGACCTCTGCAGCAATGAGTTTCACAGATTCACCTCCCTCTGGCCAAAGAAATTCCTCCTCATCTCAGTTCTAAGGGGTTGTCCCTTCACTCTGAGGCTGGGCCCTCAGGTCTTAAGTCTCTCCTATTAGTGGAAACATCTTCCCCATGTCTATTCTATCCATGTCTCTCAGTATTTTGTAAGTGTCAATCAGATCCCCCTTACCCTTCTAAACTTCATCAAGTGCAATCCCAGTGTCCTCAACCATTCCTTGTATGACAAGGCCATTATATCTGGGATCCTTCCTGTAAGCCTCCTCTGGACCCCCTCCAATGCTTAGACGTCCTTCTCTAGATCCCCTGGCCCAAAACTGCTCATATGTGGTCTGACCGCAGCCTTTTGCAACATACCTCTGCTCTTGTATTCTAGCCCTCTGGAAATGAATGCTAACATTGTATTTGCTTTCCTAACTGCCAACTGAACCTCCCCATGTTAACCTTAATGGAGTCCTGAACTATGATTCGTAAGTCCCTTTTGCTTCAGATGTCTGAAATCTTTCCCCATTTAGAACATAATCTTCACTGCCATTCTTCCTCACAAAGTACATAATCTCATACTTTCCTACACTGTATTCCACCAGCCACTTCTTATCCACTCTCCAAACCTATCTGAGTCCACCTGCAGCCTCCCCAGCTCCTCAATACTACCTGTCCTTCCATCTATCTTTGTGTCACCTACAAATGTAGCAAAAATGCCACAAGTTTCTTCGTCCAAATCATTGTTGTTTAATGTGAAGAGTTCTGGTCCCAACACAGACGTCAGTAGAGATCCATTAGTCACCAATTGCCATCCTATAAAAGATCCCTTTATCCCCATTCTCTGTTTTCTGCCAGTCAGCCAATCCTCTATCCTCACCAGTACCTTACCCCTAACTCCATGGGCTTTTATCTTATTGAGTAGCCTCCTGTGCGGCATTTTGTCAAAACTTTCTGGAAATCCAAACAGATCAAGTGCACTGGCAGTCTTTTCTCTAACTTGCTTGTTACCTCCTCAAAGAATTCAAACAGACTTGTCAGGCATAACCTCCCATGATGAAGCCGTGCTGACTCAGCACAATTTTACCATGCACTTCCAAGTACTTCGCAATCTCATCCTTAATAATGGACTCAAACCACTTACCAGTGACGGAGATCAGTATATTTTCCCATTTTCTGCCTCCCTCCCACAGGAGCAATACATTAGCCATTTTCCAGTCCTCTGGCATGCTCCCTGACTCCAGTGATTCATGAAAGATCATGATCAATGCCTCTACAATCTTTTCAGTTATACCCTTCAGAACATTGGGGTGTGGTCCATCTGGGCGGGTGATTTATCTACTTCAGACCTTTCAGCTTCCCCAGCACCTTCTCCTTAGTGATGACACCACACTCACCTCTGTCCTTTGACTCTCTTCAAGTTCTGGTATGCTACTGACATCTTCCACCACTGAAACTGATGTAACATTTCGGTTCCTCCACCATTTCTTTGTGCCCCGTTACAACTTCCCCAGGCTCATTTTCCAGTGATCAAGTGTCTATTCTTGCATCTCTCCTGCTCTTTATACAGCTAAAACAAACTTTTGCAATTTTCTTTTATTTTACTAGCTAGCTTACCATCATATTTAATCTTCTCTCCTTATTGCTTTTTCAGTTCTCCTCTGCTGGTTTTTAAAGGCTTCCCAATCCTTTGGCTTCCCACTAATCGTCACCACATTGTTTGCTTTCCATTTTGCTCTTATGCTGTCCCTGTCTTCTCTTGACAGCTGCAGTTGCCTCATCCTCCCCTTAGTATGTTTTTTCTTCTTTGAAATAAACTTCTGCTGTGCCTCCTGAGTTACCCACAGAAACTCCTACCGTTGCCAACCCATTGTCTTCCTTGCTAGGCTCATCTTCCTATAAATTCCTGATGAATGACTTATGCCTGAAACATTGACTCTCCTGCTCCTCGGATGCTGCCTGACCTGCTGTGCTTTTCCAGGGGACCCTCGACTCCCCTTCCTATCAACTCTCTCCGGCTCCTCCCTTTGTAGTTACAGTGACTCAATTGTGACACTTCCAACGGATTCCAGCTTCTCCCTCCTAAATTGCAGGGTGAAGTCTATTACATTATGGTCACTGCCCCCTCGGAGTTCATTTACCTTCAGTTCCCTAATCAAATCTGCATCATTACACATCAACAAATCCAGAATTGTCTGTTCATCAGTGGGCTCCACCACAAGCTGCTCCAAAAATAAAGGTATCATGGACATTCCACAAGTTTCTTTTCTTGTGATCTGCTACCAACTTGATTTTCCCAGTTTATCTGCATTTTGAAGTTCCCCATGATTATTGTAACAGTGCCTTTCTTACATGCCTTGTTTTATCTCCCAATTTATCTCCAGTCTCAGACACTAGATATAAGGCAGCAGGCAATACCCCACTTTGAGAGTTACCACTGCATGCTTCTCTCCCGTCAGAAATACATCCACTCAACACCACCATCTGCTTTCTGTCCCTTATTCAACTAACTTACCATCACCCCTTTAATATCTACATTCTGAACAAGGATGGGAGAAGGTACTTTATCTCATTCCTTTCGGAAGTTCTTATATGCACAACTTTCATTAACCTTCTCCTTCACTTTGTCAATAGCCACGTGAGCAGCAAGTCTTCCTGAGCCCACTGGAGCTCGGCATCAGTCTGTGTATTACTCAAGTTTCCATCTGCTCAGCAACCGATGTTACTGACAGCGACTAACTGAACCACCCTCCAAGAAACGTTGCTGTTTCTCCCTCGAGACTTTGGAAAAGCTGTCAGGGTTCAAAATTGGAATCTTCTGGATCCCTGAGGCCTTGCCAGATATACCCATTTTCCACCCATCACCATTCTGTATCCCTAACCACTCCATACTTTTACCATGGAGCCAAGAGTGTGATGTTGGAAAAGCACAGCAGGTCAGGCAGCATCCGAGGAGCAGGAGAATTGACATTTCAGGCATAAGCCCTTCATCAGGAATGAACCATTATGCCTGAAACGTCAATTCTCCTGCTCCTCGGATGCTGCCTGACCTGCTGTGCTTTTCCAGCACCACACACTCTCGACTCTGATCTCCAGCATCTGCAGTCCTCACTTTCTCCTTTTACCATGGAGCCCTTCACTTCACTCCCTGCTTGAAACAACCTTTTAAAATTTGCACAAATGTTTATGAACAACCAACATTCTATATTGATGCGTCCACGCAGTGCTTGCCAATCTCATTGATCGTTATTGTTACATCTTCATGAATAAAACATCCGTATTTAAAGGTGATGAAATTACTCATGAGTTGGAAGACATCAGAAATCTATTAATCCTCAGAGTTCTATTTCTTGAGATATGTCTGTTAATCACACAGATATATATTTATACTTCCTATCAGTCAAGATAGTTGGTTGATAAATTATTGAAACAACAGAACTCTCTTTCAAAATATAAATCTGATGGACCTAATAAAGAAAACATTCAGAATAAAGAACGAGGCTCTTTTCTGTTTGATTTCAGTGTATGGATTACATGATCGTCAGGAGATTATGATATCTAAAAATATAGCTAAGGTGGACCAAAGTGAAATATAATTGAACACAATTATTTTAAACTAGAGTCCATTAACTATTTGGAGAAAGTGAGGACTGCAGATGCTGGAGATCAGATTTGAGAGTGTGGTGCTGGAAAAGCACAGCAGGTCAGGCAGCATCCAAGGAGCAGGAGAATCGACATTTCGGGCATAAGCCCTTCATCAGGAATGAGGCTTGTGGGTCGGGGCCGAGAGATAAATGGGAGGGGGTTGAGGTTTGGACCGAGGGTGAGACGAGGTGATCCAGTCCTTGTACACATCGATCCACCACGACGAAGGTCTCCAAGCCCTCTCTGTCTTCCTCTCACGCTGTCCCAACCAGTCCCCTTCCCGATACGCTCATCCACCTGGCTGAACTGGTCCTCACCGTCAACAACTTCTCTTTCCAATCCTCCCACTTCCTCCAAAGCAAAGGGGTAGCCATGGACACCTGCATGGGACCTGTTATCCCTGCCTGTTTGTCGGGTATGTGGAACAGTCCATCTTTCACAGTTAGATTGGCACCACCCCCCACCTGATCCTCTGCTATATCAATGACTGTATCAGCGCCACCTCATGCTCCCACGAGGAGGTTGAACAGTTCATCAACTTTAGCAACACTTCCCACCATGACCTCAAATTCACATAGACCATCTCGGACACCTCCCTCCCCTTCCTGGACCTCACCATTACCGACTCTGGCAACCGACTAACCACGGATATCTACTACTGCCAACCCCCAGAGCTACCTAGACAACACTTCCTCCCACCCTACCTCCTGTAAAAATGCCATCCCTTATTCCTAATTCCTCTGCCTCCGCCGCATCTATTCCCAGAATGACCAATTCCACCTCAGAAAATCCCAGGTGTCCTCTTCTTCCAAGATCGCAACTTCCCCCTCCACGTGGTTGACAATGCCCTGCAACACATCTCCACCACTTCCCGCACCACCACCCTTGAACCCTACCCCTCCCAACCAAACAAGTACAGAACACCCCCCCCCGGTCCTCACCTTCCACCCCACCAACCTCCGCATACATCACATCGTTCTCCGCTACTTCCGCCACCTCCAAACGGACCCCACCACCAGAAAAACATTTCCCTCCCCACCCATATCAGCGTTCTGGAGAGACCATTCCCTTCGCGAATCCCTTGTCAGGTCCACACCCCCCACACCAGCCCATCCCTCACTCCTGGCACCTTTCCCTGACATCGCCGGAAGTGCAAAACCTGTGCCCCCACCACTCCCCCCACCTCCATCCAAGGCCCCAAGGGATCCTTCCACATCCATCAGAAATTTACCTGTACCTCTACCAATGTCATCAACTGCACCCGTTGCACCCGGTGGGGTCTCCTCTACACGGGGAGACAGGGTGCCTACTTGTGGATTTTTTCAGAGAACATCTCGAGGACACGTGCACCGAACCAACCCCACCGCCCTGTGGCTGAACACTTCAACTCCATCTCCCACTCTGTCAAGGACATGCAGGTCCTGGGCCCCATCCACCATCTAACGCTTACCACTCGGCACCTGGAGGAAGAATGCCTCATATTCCGCCTTGGGACCCTACAACCACATGGGATAAATGTGGATTTCAACAGCTTCCTCATTTCCCCTCCCACCACATTATCCCAAGCCTCCAATTCGACACCACCCTCCGGACCTGTCCATCACTCCCCCTCTGACCTTTCACCTTCTCCCACACCTTCACCCACCTATACCTTCTCAGCTACCTCCCCCCCAACTCCCCCATTTATCTCTCAGCCCCAACCCACAAGTCTCATTCCTGATGAAGGGCTTATGTCCGAAACGTCGATTCTCCTGCTCCTCAGATGCTGTCTGACCTGCTGTGCTTTCCCAGTGGTGTACTCTCGATTCCGTTGTCTATTTCTCTGGGCAAAACTAAAGGTTAAAAATTCCAATAGGAATTATGTAATTAAAATTGTATAATTAAAATGGTGCTTGACTATGGCATTTTATGCACCTTTTACTGTATTTTCATGAATACATGTAACAATAAATTACAACATTAAATGTAAACAGTGAATAAACTCTCTTGTCATGTTGCTTTGGAAACATGCCGAAGAGTTTTGCTTTAAGACTGACTAGTTGCGAAGAAGGCAAAGTGCAGAAAAATCTTCAGTTTAGATTTTTGGAGAGCTCTGTCCACTGCATCTGAACAGCATAAAAAACTATTGGGTAATTACCTAAGATCCACCAGGTCTGACCTTGCTGCTATGTTGTGAAGAGATCTTTCCCTGAACTTGAACAATCTTCCATTTTTGACCGAGCTACTTTCTCACGAAAGTGAAAGGTAAAGTTGCTATTCTCTTACCAGACTGTAGGGCTACTCACTTGTAAGAGAGACAAGTGGTGCAGGTTTAACCTGGGGGTATAGTGTTGTATAGTAATCTACTGTTCCACGTATTTATGACAAAATGTCTGTAAGTCGCTATAATCTGGCAGCATTTTAATTACATAAATTATAAAAAGAAATAAATCATGCAAAGTTTGGACAAGTTTCATTTTTTTTCTGTTCCGTTCATGACTTCTTGATTTCCTGAGTGGCTCTGGGACAACTGCTCACACTCTGCAGCTGCCAAACCATTCCCTGAGGCTGTAAGACCAAGGAGGAAGCAGTCCCCACTGCCGCTGATCAGACCCAAACCGTCACTTCCACCCACTTCACCCTCCCATCCCTACTCACTCCCCCCACTCCCCCCCCCATCCCCTCAATCCTCCAGTCGTCGCCATCACCAGGAGACTGTCCCAACTCTCGAGGACTAGGGGCCCACCTCAACCTCCACGAGCCAACTGGCCATCCACAGTAACCCCCGAGGGCCGAGAGATCACTCACTCTGTCGCTGCCATTGGAGACGCCACCAAAAAACATCAGAGGAGAAGGAAGGACTCCCATTCGTCAACGCTGGAACAGCTGCCCGACCACCATGACAACAAGGAATGATCTGGATCCACCTCTCAACCTCAGCCGCAGAAAGGAGAAAAGATGAATTTGGTTCAAAAGTTAAAAGGAATTGAATTTTAAAACGATAGAGTCTTGTGAGAGGGAGCGACTGGGCCCCTGAGATCCCCAAACCCTTCCTACCTCACCTCAGGTGAGGGGAGAAGTTGAGAAGAAGATCCCTTCATTGTAACCTCATCTGGTGCAGTATTGAACCTGTGCTGTTAGCAGCCCTCACTAGCCATCAAAGCTATAAAAAGCACTCACTTTCCAACTAACTCCACCCATACTGTGCTATTTATGCCACGTGGGAAGCAGCTCCTTGGCATGATTGTCCAGTTACTGCAGGTTTCCAGCTGACACAAACAATACAGAGAACCATTTCACAACTGCAAGGTGTGTCACCCAGGAGTGTTGTCAAAATTGAAGTCAAAAGAAGTCAGATCAGAGGGCAATCTCTCCACTGGCTGGAGTCATATCCAAAACAATGGGGGATGATTGTGAATTGTTTTTGGAGCCAATTATCTCACACCTAGGACATTTCAGTCAGAATTTAATGTATTCTCCAAAAGGAGGGAGCCATGTCAGAGTCCCGCAGTTTTGAGTGTCAGCCTCAAGTTTGAGCCTAAATTCCTAAAATGGGACTTAAAATCAGAACCTTTGGATTCCAAGGTAAGTGCCATACAAATGGAGCCTAAAGAGACAGGGTGTGGCTTGTTGAACATTCCCCTGAGTCCCAGTGTCCGACACTAAGTCTGGGATTTCCTTCCTAAAAAAATTATAGAATCCCCACAGTGTAGAAGCAGACCATTCAGCCCATCAAATCCACAGTGACTCTCTGAAGAGCATTCATCCAGACCTACCCTATTCCTGTAGCCCTACATATCCCATAGCCTACCAGCCAGCCTGCGCACTACAAGGCAACTCAGCACAGCCAATCCACCCTAACCTGCACATCTTCGGATGGTGGGAGGAAGCCAGAGCTTCCCTGGAATTATTTCTTCATTTTTATTAATTCTGGGATTTACATATTAATGAACCTAAACCTACAACCCATTCTAAAAGAGGAAAGACTTAACAGCAATCCAGGTTTGTTCAATATATCATTTTAATTGCATGACACTATGATCTTTTGCTATAAATTCTGTGTCTTATGATCTTGCCCACTAATTACCCGATGAAGGAGCAGCACTCCGAAAGTTGGTGCTTCCAAGTAAACTTGTTGGACTTTCACCTAGTGTTGTGTGATTGTTAACTTTGGACACTCCAGTCCAGTCCACTACTTTTCATCATTTATATGAATGATTTGGATGTGAGTATAAGAGGTCTAGTTAGTAAGTTTGTAGATGACACCAAAATTGGAGGTGTACTGGACAGCGAATAAGGTTACCTCAGATTACAATGGGATCTTGATCAGATGGGCCAATGGGCTGCAAAATGGCAGATGGAGTTTAATTTAGATAAATGTGAGGTGCTGCATTTTGGGAAAGCAAACCTTAGCAGGACTTATACACTTAATGGTAAGGTCCTCGGGAGTGTTGCTGAACAAAGAGACCTTGGAGTGCAGGTTCATAGCTCCTTGATAGTGGAGTCGCAGGTAGATAGGCTAGTGAAGAAGGCATTTCGTATGCTTTCCTTTATTGGTCAGAGTATTGAATATAGGAGTTGGAAGGTCATGTTGCAGCTGTACATGACATTGTTTAGGCTACTCTTGGAATATTGCGTGCAATTCTGGTCTTCCTATTGGAAGGATGTTGTGAAACTTGAAAGGGTTCAGAAAAGATTTACAAGGATGTTGCCAGGGTTGGAGGATTTGAGCTACAGGGAGAGGCTGAACAGGCTGGGGCTGTTTTCCCTGGAACGTCGGAGGCTGAGGGGTGACCTTATAGAGTTTTATAAAATCATGAGGGGCATAGATAGGATAAATCGACAAAGTCTTTTCCCTGGGGTTGAGGAGTCCAGAACTAGAGGACATAGGTTTAGGGTGAGAGGGGAAAGATATAAAAGGGCAACGTTTTCACACAGAGGGTGGTACGTGTATGGAATGAGCTGCCAGAGGATGTGGTGGAGGCTTTTACAGTTACAACATTTAAAAGGCATTTGGATAGGGATATGAATAGGAGGGATTTGGAAGGATACAGGCCGGGTGCTGGCAGGTGATTCTAGATTGGGTTGGGATATCTGGTTGGCATGGACGGGTTGGACTGAAGGGGCTGTTTCCATGCTGTACATCTCTATGACTCTATGACCTCCATTTTATTTTCCATGTAACACACAGTGATTTATAGCAGTGGAGAGACAATTCTCTATTCTCGTCTAATGATGATAATTTCTGATATTTTGAAATGCCTTCAAGTAAAATGATGGATTCTCTTTGTTTGCCACGTTCTTATTTTGATAAAGATCATTTAATGTAAAAGATAACTTAACAGCAAAGGAGGAAGTCTTTCTGAGAGTCGCAGTTCTTGTGAGGCTCTCAGTAATGAAGAAGAAATCTTACATTTCTATAGTGCCTTTCAGAACGATGGTGTCTCCCGAATTATTTTACAGCCAATGAAATACTTATGAAGAACAGAGCTGCTGTGACACAACAGGGCAGCTGACTGGCACAAGCAAGCTCCTGTCAATCCAACACAGGGTAATATTGCCCTCTGGTGGCGCAGAATCCAATTACATAAAAAGAAAGCAAAGCAGGAAAAGAATGGTGTTTAAATATAAAATAAAACAAAGAGCCTGCTCCTGGGCCTGGCCAAACTAGCCATAAACGGGTCCAGGCAGTGGGTCATGGAGGGGGTCATTATGGCCGACTGCCTGCTCCTCTTCCGCGGGATGTCAGAGCCCGTGTGTCTCTGGAGAAGGAGCATGCGGTATCCACCAACTCCCTCGAGCTGTTCAGGGAGAGGTGGGCACCGCAGGGAGTAAAGTGTATTATTTCACCCCCCCCCCCCCCAAACTCTACTTTGGTTTAATCCCTGCCTTCCCCTTCACTGTTTGACCACACAGCATTGCCCTTTGATGTGAAGGGCACTGCTTGTCACTGGCCACTTGGGTGTTTCCTTTCTTCCTAGTGGTGGAAATTCAATAAAGATTTGTACACCCTGCGTCTCTCACTGTGCCTCACAGCTGCACACACAAAACATGGGTGCGGGGGAAAAAATAAGCACTACCGCAGTTCGGCAGTGGTGGGGTTTGTTTTTAAAAAAGAAGGAAAAAAAACAGGAATGTCAGGGGTTCTGTTCACACACAAAAAAAGAATAAAGTGCATTGCAAACACCTGTTTTAGTGTCATATGCCAACTCGGCTATAGTATATTCATTTCTCTCAACCAAGTCATTAAAACATATTATAAATAGTTATTGCCCCAGCACTGATCCCTTTGGCACTAGTTACATCATGAAAATGCCTGCTGTATCCCAACTCTCTAGCTTAGTTAGCCAATCCTCCATAAATATTTATGCCCTAACCCCAACACCATGGGTTCTTATCTTATTATGTAGCCTTATGAACAGTATCTTATTGAACATGTTGAATAATTGCCCTTGAGGTGCTGGTGGTAAGCTGCATTCTTGAACCACTGCAATGCCCTGGGGACACCCACAGTGCTATTAGGGAGGGAGTTCCAGGACTTTGACTCAGTAACAATGAAGGAACAGCCTTATATGTTCATCAAGCCAGGATGGTGTGTGTCATGATGGGGTTCTTGAAGGAGATGGTGTTCCCAAGTATCTGCTGCCCTTTTCCTTCTGGATGGTAGAGGTTGCAGATTTGGAAGATGCACTCAGAGGAGTTTTGGTGAGTTACTGCACTGCATCTTGTGGATGGTAAACTCTGTAACCATTTTGCTTCAGACTTGAATTGGTTGGATGAGTAAAGATGGTCACTTTGGTGTCAAACACATGGCGTTGTGTTTGATTGTTATTGAAGGTACACTCACTCAGGGCTGCATTAGTTAACTCAGTTGGCTGGTTCGACCGTGCAAGATGATGTCAATAGCACTGGTTCAATTCCTGTGTTTGACTGCATTCACTGTAAAGGTCCCTGCCTTCTCAATCACACCCCTCGGCTGAATTGTGGTGATCCTCAGCTTAAACCCACGGCCGGTTTGCCCCTCCCTCTCTAATGAGGGAAAGATCTATAGTGACTTTCACTTCCCTTATCCAGGAGAGTAATCTATCTCTGTTTCTTCAATATAATACCATAAGAACTCTCATGCTGACCTGGGAGAGCAGACAACTTGTTGCTTTAATTTCTGAGCTGAAAGACAGCGCCACCAACAGTGTTCTTTCTGTATTGCAGTGTAATTTCTGTGCTCCTCCTGTCACTGGAGTGAGACTTTAACCCAAAGAGACTGTTCCCTGAGCCAAAGTTGACATGTGAATCGAAAAGCTCAAGTTTACATGGCAAGATGTTTGAGTTATTTTAGAGATATTGTGGCTGCTATACTCATGTTGACTAATGAGTTTTTGATTCTTGTTTTTAGTTTGGTCATAACTCATTCTGAGTTCAACCAACCATTTCTGAAACCTTTCCTACATCTGTCTTAAAACATATCCCATTCCTATTAGTTGTGGAGAAATGCATGTAATTAGAAATTAGTGGAAATCTATAAAGGGACCTGTTATGGACCCAGCCAGCCCCACTCAAAACATTCCAAGAAAGTAGCCTGGACCCAAACGTTGCTGGTTGCTTTAAGCAGGTGTATGGCAGATATTCTGGGAATGATATAGCTGGTCAAACCACTTAATTTTAAACAAAACAGACTTTATTTGCAAGATTACTGAATGAAACACAAACAAATACAGAATAACTTGACCTATTCAAAAACCAATAGATTAAGCCAATTTAATGATGCTGTTCCAAATTCCTCCAGCAATCCCCATAACCACCCCTTGGCACAAAAGGTAAAATCAAACACAGAAGTCTGACAGAAGTGGGAGAGATGGCAGAGGGATTCAGCATGGAACAACTTCCTCCATATAGCTGTTTCTTGGACCAGCAGCCTCACTGCTTTCAGTGAACAGTCAGACTGCTAAAACCCAAACCAAAGAAAAGCTGAGCTGGGAGAACTGGCCGCTCCCTTTTCATGGTACAAGCCTTTTTTAACTTGAAAGCCTTTTTCCGAGGCAGCATCTGTTAGCTATAATCAAATTAACCCTAAAATCCATCCAAGCCAGACTTTTTGGTATCACTTCTTTTATGACCTCTCTAGGAAAAAAACACCCAAGGACAGAATAACCTTGTGAAAAGAGCAGCATCATCACAGATCTGTGTTTTAAAGTGTAAAATTCACAAAGGAAATAAGCTTACTACATGGAAGGCCAATTGTAGTCAAGGCCAAATATATATTGCCATTGTTTGCAGGGGGTTTAAAGGGAAAGCTGTCACTGTACTTACAATTTTGCTTTGAAAGGGAAATATTACAGTTAGAATAAATGGGGAGGATAAGCTACCTGATTTATGAAGGCCACCACTGTCAAATAGCAGGGAGTGAGCTTTCATGACTTTGTAGAAATAGTTTGACAGATTTCAGCAAGAGATTCACTGTTGCTCAGAAACCATTTTTCTTTGTTAATGATCTTTTACGTTCAATATAGATTTGTGTGAGATGTGTTTCATCCGGAATATAAGAAATCCACATATTCCTTGGAAAATAAGTGTCTAAATCACTAGAGATGGTATGCCCTATAAGGTGAGTTTGTAGAAATGCAAGGAAAGCATTGAGGTCAATTTCCAAAGTGATAGAATCAAAAAGTGAGAAGGTCCTCCTAAACCCCACACTCAGAGTCACAGAGCTGTACAGCACAGAAACAGACCCTTCCATTCAACTCATCCGTGCTCACCAGGTATCCTATATAAATATAGTCTCATTTGCCGTAACTTGGCCCATATCCCTCTAAACTCTTTATATTCATATACCCATCCAGATGCCTTTTAAATGCTGTTGATGTACCAGTCATCACCACTTCCTCTGGCAGCTCATTCCATATAAGCACCACCCTCTGTGTGATAAAAGTTGCCTCTTAGGTCCCTTTTAAATCTTTCCCTTCTCACCCTCAACCCATGCCCTCTAGTTTTGGACTCCACTACCCTGAGTAAAAGACCTTGTCTATTTATCCTATCCATGCACCTCATGATTTTATAAACCTCTATAAGGTCACCTCTCAGCCTCTGACATTCCAGGGAAAACAGCCCCAGCCTATTCAGCCTCTCCCTGTAGCTTAAACCCTCCAACCCTGGCAACATACTTTTGTAAATCTTTTCTGAACCTTTTCAAGTCTCACAACATCTTTCCCATAGCAAGGAGACCAGAATTGAAAGCAGTATTCCGAAAGTGGCCTAACCAATGTCCTGTACAGTTGCAACAGTTCTGCTGTCCATGTTAAGACAGTGATGTGGAAGAGCTGGAAAAGGTGTAAAAGGATTATACCAGAATTGAGATGTCGGAGCAATCAGGAAATATTGAATAGCTGGGTCTCTTTTCTGTAGAAAAGACTGAGAGGTAGTCAAGTCTTTAAGATGGTTCATTAAGGTGGACGTACAGAAGATGGTTCCGTTTGTGAGCAAGACCAGAAATGGAGACCATAAATATGATAGTCACCAATAAATCCAACTGGAAGTTACAAAAGGAGAAATATATTTTATTCAACAATTGGCCAGAATGTGAAACTTGCTGCACATGGAGGTCAATAGCACAGATACATTTGAAGTGAAGCCAAATAAGCCTTCAAGGGAGAGCAATGGGATGGCTGCGATCTAGTGCAAACCCATATTATAGAAATATCGCACTTTAGAAACAGCGCTTAAAGTGTTGGCGATGTAATCGCATTACAGCCAATACACATTTTAAAAGTTCACACTTTAGAAACAGTGTCCTTAATTCGTAAACCGCGTTACAGCAAATTTGCGTTAACGAAACACACATTAAAGCAGAATGACCTGTATATTGATTATATGTTAGATCAGGTCTACACAGAGTTAATCAAACAATAAACAGGTTTTAACAAATATATCCCAGTGAGAAAGAAGGATTCTAGGAAGGGGATAAACTGACCATCAAATTAAAAGAGAACAAAAACATACAATGTGGTAAAGATTAGTAACAAGCCAGAGGATTTGGGAAAATGTTAAAAAACAACCAGAGATGACCAAAACAAAATGATAAAATAAACTTTAAAGATAAAATGGCAAGTAAATAGAAATTTACACAAGAGGACAGGGGCAGTAGATATATGGGAACACCACCTCCAAGATCCCCTGCAAGCCACTCACCATTCAAACTTGGAAATGTATCACTGTTCTTTCTGAGTCACTAGGTCAAAATGCTGGAACATAACATACCTCCCTAACATAACAGCAGTTTAGATTAGAGTGGTGCTGGAAAAGCACAGCAGACCAGGCAGCATCTGAGGAGCAGGAAAATCGACGTTTCGGGCAAAAGCCCTTCAACAGGAATGAAATGTCAATTTTGCCTGAAACATCGATTTTCCTGCTCCTCGGATGCTGCCTGACCTGCTGTGCTTTCCCAGCACCACTCTCATCTTGACTCTAATCTCCAGCGCCTGCAGTACCCACCTCCACCATAACAGCAGTATAGGTCTACTTATAGTACATGGACTGCAGTGGTTCAAGAAAGTAACGCACCACCACCTTCTCAAGGGCATCTAGGGATGAGCCAGAAATGCTGGCCAGCCAGTGTCCCCCATGTCCCACAAGCGAATCGATAAAATAGGCTATTTGGCCCTTTCAGCCTGCTCTACCAAGTGATATTAGTAATTCACTAGAAGTAATGCAAAGATGAGCATCAAAACTCATTTTATTTAAATAATTAAAAGGAAGAAAGAGGCTAAAGTGAATGTAGGTCCCTTAGAGAATGAGGCTGGGGAAATAATCATGGGGGATCAAGGGAAATGCCAGAGGAGTCAAATGAACACTTTGCAGTAGTCCTCATGAAAGAAGACACTATTGGCATTCAAAAAATATTAACTCAAGGAGCAAAAAGAGGAGAGGAAATAAATGCAGTAATTATCTCAAGAGGAAAAGTATGAGGCAAACTGGTGGACAAAAAGTTAATAAGTCCCCTGCACTTGATGGGTTGCATCCTGGGATATTAAAGGAACTAGCTACGGTGATAATGACTGCACTGGTAGTAATAATCCAGGAATTCCTAAATACTATAAAAGTTGCAGAGGACTGGAAATTTGAAAATGTAACATCTTTATTTAAAAAGAGAAAGAGACAAAAAAAAGTGAACAAGAACAGAAATTGCAGGAAAAACTCAGCAGGTCTGGCAGCATCTGTGGTGAAAAACAGAGTTAACATTTCAGATCCTTCTTCTTTCCCTCCACGGGTACTGTCAGATCTGCTGAAATTTTTCGGCAATTTTGGTTTTGGTTCTGATTTCAAGCATCTGCAATTCTTTCACTGTTTTTGTAAAACACAGTGAAGTTTAGGCTAGTAAATACTGGCACAAATCTGTGGGCTAAACGGACTTGCTGCATTGTAAATGCTTGTAATCATTTTGTATCTGAAACATTTGGAGCATTTTAACAGTTATTTTCAGCGCCTGGGCTAAGTGAAGAAATTAATCATATTATTTGCTGTGAGAAATGACTGATTATAGCCCCGTTTGGACAGAAATTAAGGAAAATTTGTGAATGGAACAGTGAAGATGTGGTCAGAGAGTTCAATAACTCATTGTCATGAAAGCTCAGGCCTGTTATGAAAAATGCTTTCACATTTACTTAAGCCAATTTTCACAGAATACTTGCAGACTGGGTAGTTAAATTAAAAATTAACATTAATCCTCTGGAGATTGCACTTTGTTGGGAAAAATGGCAACATTTTCACCTTTATCACATCTTCAAAAATAAATAAAAATACTGAATCGGGCCAGCGACTAAAGGAATCCAGCAATAGTGGTGAAGAAATCATTAAGAATAGCACCACAGGTCAGCCAATCAATTAAAACACTGAACTGTGTTTAATGAACTGTTTCTTGTGACATGTATCATTGCCGTTTTATAAGGAATAGGAGTATGAATAAGCCAATCAGTCCCTTCAGCTGTTGAGAGAAATGTAGCTGACTTGATTGTGGCCATAACTCCACCCTCGCTTGTCCCCTGGACCCTCTCATAGTTCAAAAGGTCTGTCTAAGGTGGTCAGACTGAGTCTCCACTGCTCCCTCAGGAAGCGAATTCCAAATAACCATGACAGGAGAAATTCCTCCTCAGTCTAGGATGTCCTGGTGGCTCAGTAAGGTACAGAACCAAGGACCTAAGTTTGCTTCCACCCTCAGGCAACTGTCTGCATGGAGTTTGTACATTCTCCCCACGTCTGCGTGGAGTTTCCTCCCATAGTCCAAAGATGTGCAGGTTAGGTGGACTGGCCATCTTATGTTACCCATAGTGTCCAGGGACATGCAGGTTAGTGGGTTAACTCTGGTAAATGTGCGTTTATCGGGTGGGAGGCTTTTCAGAAGGTCGGTGCAGACTTGGTGGACTGAGTGGCCCTTATCTGAACTGTAAGGAGTTTATGATTCATCTCAGATTAAAATTGGAACACCATTATTTTGAAACTGTTTTCCCTATTGGCCCTGAGAAAGGGAGACATCCTCTCAGTGTCTATCCTGTCAATCTTACATTGTCATAGAGATGTACAGCATGGAAACAGACCCTTAAGTCCAACCCGTCCACGCCGACCAGAGATCCCAACCCAATCTAGTCCCACCTGCCAGCACCCAGCCCATATCCCTCCAAACCCTTCCTATTCATATACCCATCTAGGTGCCTTTTAAATGTTGCAATTGTACCAGCCTCCACCACTTCCTCTGGCAGCTCATTCCATACACATACCACCCTCTGCGTGAAAAAATTGCCCCGTAGGTCTCTTTTATATCTTACCCATCTCACCCTAAACCTATGCCCTCTAGTTCAGGACCTCTCCACCCTCTCCCACTCCCCTCCCCCACCCCAAAGAAAAGGCTTTGTCTATTTATCCTATCCAGGCCCCTCATGATTTTATAAATCTCTATAAGGTCACCCCTCAGCCTCCGACGCTCCAGGGAAAACAGCCCCAGCCTATTCAACCTCTCCCCATAGCTCAAATCCTCCAACCCGAGCAACATCTTTGTAAATCTTTTCTGAACCCTTTCAATTTCACAACATCTGTCCGACAGGAAGGAGACCAGAATTGTACGCAATATGTTTCAATATAGTCACCTCACTCTTCTGAACTCCGATTGCTAGGGATCCAACCTGTCCAACTTCCCTTGCATATAAAATCTAAATTAAATACTAGTTTTAAGCACAGATGCTTGAATTTTATTGTATCTGCTTTTCAGCAATCTACAGGAAAATTCAACATTTTTAAACTTCAATAATCCAGGCAGCTGTGAATACTCAGCAGAAACATCTTCCTATTGATGTAAATCAAGAGTGAAATCTTGTCAGCCCCAGTGTTCTGGCTACACAATCGCATTCTCAAGTTCCTGGAGGGGAACCACGCAATGCTGTCAGGACACGTTTGTCAATATTTTCCGATCTGGCAGGTGACAGAAGTAAACTCAACCAAGCTGCAGGAATGGGTATTAAAACAATTCTGATCTGAATCTCCGCAGAGGACCCTTCCCCGACCCAGCGTCATTTTCTCTTTAAATTGGGTCTTCACAAATTGTTACAGATGATTGTCAAAATTTGTGGAAAATGTCTAAGGAGTGTCCCCTGATGTTGAACACCAGCTGTGAGATGCTTCATATGCGTGTGATGGGGTGTGGAGAATGGAAAAATCACCATATTCAGAAGCCCGGTGAGATTCTAGCTCCCAGACCTCACTGTGTATCTAAAGTCAGCCTCTCTTTAATTATTTCACAGGATGTGGACATTGTTGATTCGGCCTGCATTTTCCCTGACACTAATTGCCCGTGAGAAGGTGGTGGGGAGCTGCCTTTTTGAACCACTGTAGGCACTCCAATGTAAGGACACCCACGATGCTGTTGGGGAGGGAGTTCCAGGACCTGGATTCGGTAACACTGAAGGAATGGTGATGTCGTTCCAAGCCAGCATGGTGTGTGATTGGAGATGATGGCGGTGAAGGAGATGGCGGTGACTGGGCAGTAGAGCATTCATGTTGTGTTGACGGTGAAGGTGATGATGATGGCAGTGTTGAATCATGTGCCTGTTGCCCCTGTCCTTCTGGGTGCCTGGCAAGCATCAATGGGACAATCTGAGGGGAATTCATCAGGAATTCATTGGAACAATCATTGGAGTAGGTTTTCCTCAACCACCAACATTGCACTCATGTCCCAGGACAGGCATATCCCAAGGTTTCCTTGTAAGGTTCCCACTCTTCCTTATCCCTAATAGGACTTGCATTTGTCCTCTCCCATCCCATCTCTTTTTGCCTCCCTCCTGGACCTGGATACACTTCCTGTGTGGGAAGTAATCTCTGCTTTCCCCCTTCTCAAGAGACAGGCTCAGATCCCATTGAAAACCAGCCTTCATTATTAAAGAAGATACACCATCAACTGAGGGAGGTTCTCCTTATTGCTTTCAATTTAATATGAGTCATATAGAGAATGGAAAGTGTTTGTTCTATGCTGTCCAGCCAAGTAAAGTTAAAATCAGGACTAGTTCTTATCAAGATCTTATATAACAATGAAATATAATGTAGCATATGTACTGCCTTGACTTTTTCTATTCTATTCATTCATGGAATGTGGGCATTGCTGGTTATGCCA
Source organism: Chiloscyllium punctatum (assembly GCF_047496795.1). NCBI lineage: Eukaryota > Metazoa > Chordata > Chondrichthyes > Orectolobiformes > Hemiscylliidae > Chiloscyllium > Chiloscyllium punctatum. The sequence goes on along the minus strand of NC_092780.1, from coordinate 14,754,061 downwards.
GTGCTTATTACCCATTCCTAATTTCCCAGAGTTTTTAAAACATTGCTGTGGGTCTGGAGTCACATCTAGGTCAGACCAGGTAAATCTACAGGAATAGTGCCAGAAGACTGGAGGATAGGTCTACAGGAATAGTGCCAGAAGACTGGAGGATAGCAAATGTGGTTCCCTTGTTCAAGAAGGGGAGTAGGGATAACCCTAGTAACTATAGGCCCGTGAGTCTCACTTCTGTTGTGGGCAAAGTCTTAGAGAGAATTGTAAGGGATAGGATTTATGAACATCTGGATGGGAATAATGTGATCAAGGATAGTCAGCATGGTTTTGTGAAGGGCAGGTCGTGCCTAACAAACCTTATTGAATTCTTCAAGAAAGTCACTAAGGAGGTGGACAAGGGGAAAGCGGTAGATGTGGTGTATATGGATTTTAGTAAGCCGTTTGATAAGGTTCCCCATGGTAGGCTACTGCAAAAAATACGGAGGTATGGCATTGAGGGTGAGTTGGAGGTTTGGATTAGGAATTGGCTGGCTGGAAGAAGACAGAGGGTAGTAGTTGATGGTAAAGGTTCATCTTGGAGTGCAGTTACTAGTGGTATTCCGCAAGGATCTGTTTTGGGACCATTGCTGTTTGTCATTTTTATAAATGACCTGGAGGAGGGGCTAGAAGGTTGGGTGAGCAAGTTTGCGGATGATACGAAAGTCGGTGGAGTTGTTGACAGTGAGGAAGGATGTGTCAGGTTACAGCGGGATATAGATAAGCTCCAGAGCTAGGCAGAAAGGTGGCAAATGGAGTTCAATGTAGCTAAGTGTGAGGTGATTCACTTTGGTAAGAGTAACAAAAAGATGGGGTACTGGGCTAATGGTCGTATACTTGGTAGTGTGGATGAGCAGAGAAATCTTGGTGTCCATGTACACAGATCTCTGAAAGTTGCCACCCAGGTAAATAGTGCGGTGAAGAAGGCATATGGCATACTGGTGTTTATTGGTAGAGGAATTGAGTTCCGGAGTCCTGAGGTCATGTTGCATTTGTATAAGACTCTGGTGCGGCGGCATCTGGAGTATTGTGTGCAGTTTTGGTCGCCATACTTTCGGAAGGATGTGGAGGCACTGGAACGGGTGCAGAGGAGGTTTACCAGGATGTTGCCTGGTATGGTAGGAAGATCGTATGAGGAAAGGCTGAGGCACTTGGGGCTGTTTTCATTGGAGAAAAGAAAGTTTAGGGGTGACTTGATAGAGGTCTACAAGATGATTAGGGGTTTAGATAGGGTTGACCATGAGAACCTTTCTCCACGTATGGAGTCAGCTATTACGAGGGGGCATTGCTTTAAATTAAGGGGTGGTAGATATAGGACTGATGTTAGGGGTAGATTCTTTACTCAGCGAGTCGTGAGTTCATGGAATGCCCTGCCAGTAGCAGTGGTGGACTCTCCCTCTTTATGGGCATTTAAACGGGCATTGGATAGGCATATGGAGGATAGTGGGCTAGTGTAGGTTAGGTGGGCTTGGATCGGCGCAACATCGAGGGCCAAAGGACCTGTACTGCGCTGTATTCTTCTATGTTCTATGTTCTATGTTCTATGAAGACAGATTTCCTTCCATGAGTGACCAGATGTGTTTTTTTCCAACAATTGTATGATGATCATTATTACATTCGCAATGCTAGATTTTTATTCAATTTAAATTCCACTATCTACCATGGCAGGATTTGAACCCAAGTTCCTGGAACATCATTGGATTAATAGGCTAGTGATCAAACTACTAGGCGAACATGAAAGGAGACAGAAAGCAAATGCACTAGAACACCACCAGCAACTTCAACATCTCCTCCATGTCACACACCATTCTGACTTGAAAATATATTGCCATCCCATCAGTCTCACTGAGTCACAATTCTGGAAGTTCATCCCTAATGACATTAGGCCTACCTTCTCCAAATCAACCACAGGGTTTCAAGAAGATAGCTCACGCCTTCTCCGGGTAATTAGGTAAGGGCATTAAATACTAGTCTGTGTACGATGCCTATATCGAAGGAATGAATAAGAAAATTACTCAGGTACATTCATAGCCAGTTGTAACAACAATTTGTCTTCCCTTCATATTACACAATTTCAGAAATGTAACAGAAAAAAAAATCTGCTTAATGAAGTCTTGAAGTATAATAGACATCTCTCTCATAGATAAATAGATAAAGACAGGTGGATGAATAGATAAGGATGTATAGGTAAGGGTGGGTGGATGGATGGAGAGATGAGGATGGATAGATAAACATGGATGGATGGACAGATGAATGAATGGATGGATGGGCAAACTGACAGGTGGACAGAAGGACTTTGCCAGTGAAAGTCAATACAAAAACAGGTGGCTATGTTCTATTTTGCAGTATGGCATCAGGCATCTTACATACATCATAGCTACCAGTGCCTGAGGCATCTTATCTCAGATGATTACAGGAAGTGTCCCAGCCTGACCGAGGATCTTTGAAAAAGACAAGCAACTCAATACTGCCTGAAGTATAAGATGGGCTGCTCCCTGGATAACCAGCGCAGTCATGCGTTATCTAGCTGTTGTAGCCACAAACGATTTGCATGGTAAGCAAGTGAAATCCTTTTCTATAGACAGACAGGTTGATGATAAGGCACCTCTAATTGCTATGTGGATGCAATTGATTGTATTTTGAACCTGTAGGGAACCAGAACATTGGCCCGGTGACCTTGGTTGCCAGTCCAGTGATGTTACCACTGCATCACAGGCTCCTCACACTTGAGGGCTCTGGAATGTCACTGGGGTACCCAGTAGCTCCCTGTCATTGTCATAGAGACATACAACATGGAAACAGACCCTTCGCTCCAACTTGTTCATGCTGACCAGATATCCTAACTAATCTAGTCCCATTTGCTAGCACTTAGCCCATATCTCTCAAAATCCTTCCTATTCATATACCCATCCAGATGCCTTTTAAATGTCACAATTATACCAGCCTCCACCACTTCCTCTGTCAACCCATTCCACACATGCACCACCCTCTGCTTGAAAATGTTACACCCAGTTCCCTTTTAAATCTTTCCCCTCTCACCCTAAACCTATGCCCTCTAGCTCTGGACTCACCCAACCCAGGGAAAAGACCTTGTCTATTTATCCTCTACATGCCCTTCATGATTTTATAAAACTCTATAAGATCACCCCTCATTGTCAAACGAATTCAGGGAAGCTGTTACCTTTAGGTCTAACTGGATGGGATTGCCACTCAGTCCTTGTGAACCCAGATCCTGTTCCACCAGCTAATACACAGCAGTAACACAATGGCTCAGGAAAATATCCTGTGTATAATCTCTGAGCCCTGTTTGTGGGGAGCTGCATCTAAACCCGGACATCCCGTTTCACACAAGAGCTCGCCTTCTCCATTTTGGCTGCTCCTCCCACCCAGAGGAGCCAGTGGCAGCTGCTGCTGTAGCTGTTATTCTCTGTGACAGCTCCTTCACGCTATCCAGAGGTGAGAAGAGCTACAGGTTTCTTTCACTTCCAGCAGGTCTATGAGGATGGTGCTCTGTATGAGGAGTGACATCATACTAATGAAGCTCCAGGTTCTACCCTTACTTCACCTGATGAGGGAGCAGCGCTCTGAAAGCTTGTGATTTTGAATAAACCTGTTGGACTATAACCTGGTGTCGTGTGATTTCTGACTTTGTACCCTCAATGAGATTAGCCCCAGCCCTGTCCAAGGTCCTGAACAGCATGAGCTCCATGTGAATCTGGCATTGCTATGGTCTTTTTCTCGATTGGATTCCCTAAAGGACGGAAACAGACCATTTGGCCCAACAAGTCCACACTGACCCTCTGAAGAGTAACCCACCCAGACCCATTCCCCTACCCTATATTTACCCCTGACTAATGCATCTAACACTATGGGCAATTTAGCATGGTCAATTCACCTGACCTGCAGATCTTTGATTTGTAGGAGGAAAGAGGAGAACCCGGAGGAAACCAACGCAGACATGGGGAGAATGTGCAAACCCCACACAGAGTAGCCTGAGGCCGGAATCGAACCCGAGTCCCTGACACTGTGAGGCAGCAGTACTAACCACTGAGCCACTTTGATTTGATTTGATTTGATTTGTTTTTGTCACATGTATGGAGAGACAGTGAAAAGTATTATTTTGCATGCTATCCAAATAAATCATACCTTACTTAAGTACATCAGGATAATAGAACATAATGCATGATATAGTGTTGTAGCTACAGAGAAGGGGCAGAGAAAGATCAACTCTAATAGATGAGGGGTCCATTCATAAAGCAGATATCAGCAGGGAAGAAGCTGTTCTTAAATCTGTTGGTACGTGTTCTCAAACTTTTGTATTTCTGTCCGAGGAAAGAGGGTGTAAGAGAGTATAACTGGGGTTAGAGGGGTCTTTGATTATGTTGCCTGACTTCCTGAGGCAGCAGGAAGTGTAGTCAGAGTCAGAAGGCTGTTTTTTGTGATGGACAGGACTGTGTTTACAACTCTTTGCAATTTCTTGTGATCTTGGGCAGAGCAGTTGCCATACCAAGCTGTGATGCATCTGGATAGGATGCTTTCTATGGTGCATTTATAAAAATTGCTAAACATCATTGTGGGTATTCTGAATTTCCTTAGCTTTCTGAGGAACTAGAGGCACTGGTGTGCTTTCTTGACTGTACCATTGACATGAATGGACCAGGACAGATTGTTGGTGATATTTACTCCTGGCAACTTGAAGCTCTTGACCACCTCCATCCCAGCATCACTGATACAGATGGGAGCATGTCCTCCATTCTGCTTCCTGAAGTCAATGACCAGCTCCTTCATTTTGCTGACATTGAGGGAGAGATTGTTACCATGAGAGGACAGCTTCGTACCAGTAACACCACAGGAGCTTGGGGTCATGTACTCCTGCTGGACTCCATCCTCTTCCCATATACAATTGGGTTGGGATATCTGTTCAGCATGGACGAGTTGGATCGAAGGGTCTCTTTCCGTGCTGTACATCTCTATGACTCTATATACAATTGGGAGCAGAAGAAGGCCATTGGGCCCTTTGAGCCTTCTCCACCATTCAATAAGATCATGGATAATCTATTTGTGTTCCAAACTCCCACATTCCAATCCGTCCCTGATAACATTTCATTCCCTGGCCTAGCAAGAATCAATCCGCCATTGCCTTAAAGATATTCAATAAACCAGCCTCCACTCCCATCGGAGGCAGCTTCCAAGGTTCCAAGAGCCATCCTGACCTCATGGAAGCAGCTGCCAGGAGCATCACAAACTACCACAGCAGGCCCTGCCTAGCACTCTCAGGCCTCTGTTTGATGATATGATGGCTGAAATGTGATGGCTTGCAGTCCAAGATACCGTAGGCTTAGGCCAATGGGGAAGATAAAGTTTTGAGTGAATGCACCTTTCTCTATTGACTGTTATCAAGTTGGAGACTATAAGATGCTAATCAGGCCACACTGTTTTCTCACTCTGTACTTTGTGTGATCAGTATAAGGTATGGTGACAGGTTGCTTAAGTGTGAATTGAAAGCTGATAGATAGCATTTTATATGCAGTGAACTCCAGATGTCTTTTACATGACGCCACATTCCAGCCCTGAACTCTGTCTCCTTTCAAAACTTACAACTCCTTTCAAAAACCCCAAACCCTGGTGATCGAGATGCTGATGCCCCTGCTTAACTCCGCACCCTTCCCTCATGAAGACCAGAGTGACCCGGACTTGCCTTGAGTCCTACTCCAGCCCCACTTTGAGAATGTCCCATTTGACCCCTCCACAAACCAACCCAGATCCTAACCTAATCTATTCACTAACATGCAATAATGGTGAGCATTTGCCAGGCAAAACCTCAGAATTGGGCTGCCCACAGCCTCAATGATACCAGGGGCACATCTTAAAATCCCTCAAATTACATATGTCCCACTCCCCAGCTGACCATGGTCTGTCCATTGAGCACATTTTGCAGCAGAGCCCAACTGACTGCAGTCCATCCCTGAGAATCCTTGCAGGATGGCAGACCAGCAAGGCCTGATTTAGTTTAACTTCCAGGACTATCTATAGCCCAATCCCCTGATTAAAAAGATACTGACCCCCTGTTTGCGTCAAACCAACCATCTGCCTGACCATGGCCAACCCCTCAGACTGGGAAGGGCCCAGTCCCTGGACTGACTGGTGGTGCTACCCCTGACTGAGTGGAGTCCACCCTCACCCCATGAACCATGGCTCCCCTTTCCCTTTCATGCACCACCAATTTCCCCATGCACATGGAGTGTGTTAGCCATGTACACATGGCAGGCACATGAACCACCTCTGACAGTCACGCAGCATTGTGCTGTACAACAATAAACAGGGCCCCCTTTCTCATTGATACTTCTCTGTTTACTATAGTCATATAGCTCTGCCTTGTCTTCTTCACTAGAGTAACAATCTCTTGCCTATTTACCTTCTGCTCTAAACTACCATTCCAAGACAATGGTTAGCTCTGTCTGTTGAAGTGTCAGCAGTAAAGCTGAAGGACAGTTGATGCCGTTCTCCAGTTAGGTGAACCAATGAATCAGGGACATATCCTGCCATAGTTGCCATGGATGCAACTACTGCAGTTGTAAAGGTGGCAGTGAAATTGCAGAACATAGGAACACAGGATTAGGCCTTTCAGCCCCCCCTAAAGCCTATTCCACCATTCAATGAGCTCAAGGCTCATCTATGCTTTAGCACCATATACCTTTCTTAGGCTCATACGCCTTAATACCTTTTCTTAACAAAAAAAGTATCTATCTCAGATTTAATATTAACAACTGATTCAGCTTCCGCTGCCATTTGTGGAAGAGAGTTCCAAACATCTACCACCCCTTCTACATGAAAGTATGTCCTAATATCTCTTCTGAATGGTCTGGCCCTAATCCTCAGACAATGCCGCTAGCTCTAGAATCCCCAACCAATGGAAATGGTTTAGCTTTAACAAAAATATCTTTACCTGTTAATATCTTGAGGACTTCAATCTGATCACCCCTTCACCTTCTGAATTCATGAGAAAACAGGCCTAATTGGTATAATCTCTCCTTAAACTTTAACCCTGAAGCTCAAGCATCATTCTTATAAATCTACTTTGTACTCCCTCTAAGGCAAGGAGCACTGAGCAGGTTTTAGTTGAGGAAGTCAAAGCTATGAATTCACCAGAACTGAAGACTAGAGAGCAAACTGAACAAGCACATACTTGCTTTGAGTTTCTGAAGCATTGAATATATCAATTGGGCAGAACTTAATTGGGAAGGAGAATGTAAATCTGGCAAGTTGTGGAATTACTGAGATGTGAATGTACATGTACAGGTTTCTCACAAGTTGATGGCAAGAAAGTCTTTGCGCCATCTATGGATGGAGGACTCCATTGCAAGTTAACCTCAATGGCAAGAATCTGATTTTTGATTTTTCACCTGATTAACTCACCATGCTCACCGTTATTTCTCACCACCTCAAGGAGTGGAAAAATCATGCCTTTAGAATTTGCATTTTGTACCTTAAAACAAGAAATGCATTCCAGCCCCCATACATAATAAATAAGTGAAGAACAGACTCAGTAGAATGCATACCTCTGCTACACTGTGTTAACATGATTACAATTACCTAGCTATTTCTCAATGCTTTTGCTCTATTAGTACAAATTTGAAAAAAATGTTCTATTAAGGGCTGACAAGTTACTATGGAAACATCAGGCCATCCAAACAACAACCTACTTCCAAGTTCTGCACACATTTGGATCGCTATGACAGCTTCAACCACTACACCTGATGCGATCAGAAACACTCTAAAATAATTGTCAACCTACTAATTAACAAAACCTAGAAAGCCCTACGAAAAATCAATTCAACCTATTTCCCAATGGCAATAAATACTTTAAAAATATCCCAGGATCCAACCCAGATCCTTACTAAAAATGAATCAACTCCACCTTGGACCATACCTTATCAGTCCATCAACGTTCATTGAAATCCAGCCATCCATTTTGTGGTATGTTATTTACAGATCAAGAAACAGGAACAAAAGTTAAAAATAGGTGCCATAGGTAAAAAGATGGATTTTACAGTGACCTTATTTCAAAACCTGCCTTTCTATTTTTTTTTCTAATCCAATTTTGTTCTTTTGCTTCAAATGCCTGTTGTCGCGATTATGTCAGCCTGCTGGGCTTTACTGTACAATATTAAGTTTATAGAGCTCCCGCAATTAGCTTTCAGTAATAGGGTGTTTTACATTTATAGCAGCTTCACAGACACATTTTGGTGAGTTTAAATGCGAGTAGGCCTGTTTACTTGTAAGAATGCAAGAACTTGTTATCAGCTACACTTCTCTAAATGTAGAAACACCATACGCTGGGGGCACTGGCTCTATCAATGTGAGAACATTAATAGGCATTGTCATTAACCCCAATTCTAGCTAATTTATCAGCTGCCTCGCTGTATCAGGCATAATTACTCCTCTGAGCTCCTAGGATCTAAGCAACACTTAACATTTGAACAAAAATATTCTGTAGAATTAGATAGAAACACAAGGGAATATTAAAGCTATAACTTTATAACATCTGATTGAGACTTCACAATTAGTAATTGGCCATTCACTGTCTTATCATGACACTTTTTCTCTGAAGGATGCACAAAGATCAAATTTACATCAAGAGCTTGACACATGCTTTCAAACCTATTACATTTGCTTATGAAGTGTGGGGGAAGGCTTGGAGAGAGAGAGAGAGAGTGTGTGTATGTGAGAGACAGAGAGAATGAGTGAGTGAGTGTGTGGTGGGGAGATTTACTTCACTTACTTTCTGAAGCAAATAGTACAGCGGTTACATGACAAGTAGGAATTGCATTAACACCTGAAACATGGGCATGATTTTAGATTAGCTGGAATAATGTATCTCAACATTGACTGCACTTAGCTATGACAAAGATGTTGAGCTCTTAGACCTGTCTAGAGATAGTGATTTTTGTTTTTTGTTTGCAGGGAGGCAGTTGGCTATTGTTCTGGTGTTCATGCATACTCAAAAACCTGTTAGGTTCAAATTTGATTGACCAGTTCCATGTGTGTTTGAAGTGTTAATACATATGAACTTGACGATTGGAGCAGATAATTATTAATTGTTACAACCAGGCTTCTTAAACAAATGATTCAATTAGACTGCCTAGAGATTTTGAGGTTTGAGACTCAAGTGGAATAAATGCTCGATATCCAGATTGCTTTCTGAGAAATTCTTTGATCTTCAGTGTTGAAGTCTCCTGTTAGATCCTCAGAAGAATGTGCAAGTTGTTGGAGATGCAAGTTTTTGACTCCCAATTGTGTTTAAGTAACCCCACAGTAAGGAAACAAGGAATTATATGGAATACAAGAGCAGAAGGGCATTTAGTGCTTTAAGCCTGCTCCAGGATTCAATAAGATCCATGGCTGATCTAGTTGTGAACATGCCACACTTTATTGTCTCTACTCCATCATCACTAGTTGGCACTAGTCTAATTACTCCCTTCTCTATCAAAAATCTACCTTACTCACTCTTGAAAAAATTTGAAGACCAGTCTCCAATATCATCAGGGGAAGAGAATTCCATACACTAACACACCTTAGAGGGAAAATATTTTTGTCACCTCTGCCTTAAAAGGGGGACCTCTTATTTATGAATTATGCCCTATAGCTTTGGTTTTCTCCCCACAAGAGAAATAAACTTCCCAGTGTCTACCTTATCCAGTTCCCTCAAAATCTTTTATGTTTGAATAAAATCATCTCTCAGTCTTAAAGTCTCGCGGATATCATTATACAAGGTGTAGGGGTCTGAGAAGGTAAATACAGGTTGTGAATCTAAACAAGAAGAGGAACATGTCTCAACAGGAAGTTAGAGTTTATTGCTTGGTTGACAATAGAAACAAGTTACACTCGTTAGTTAGATCCTACCATTTAGGAGAATCATCAGCTGGAGTTGACATATCTGATACCATTGGGATTGAGAAATGGAATTCCAATGATTTTCCACCCAGGACTGTATGATGTTTTAAACTCCAAAATTAACATTTTCAGGGCCATTACCTATACAAATCACCTTCCTTATCTCCTTCCATTGTCACAACTTCTACATTCAGATTCATAAATACTTTTACATCTTCCCCCCCAACCCCCTTTCCCGCCCCAATCCCAGTCGCTGACTTTAAAATTCAGGCAGTCCGCTGTTGTCATATATCTTCCAGAACATGTTCTCTTTGAAATTGAAAGATTGGTCAGTCTTTGACTTGAGGACCTTTGACCTTGGTTCTAATCTTGACCTTGGTTTGTCTATGAACCTTTATCATCATGACATTCCTCACTGGGTTGTCCCTGTCAAACCTTATTGAATAACTATTCCAAAATGCATCAAGGTTCTTGTGGTTCCATGGTTCAACTCCCCCAGCCATACTGACAATGTACAATCACTATTGGTCCCCTGACTCTTGAGTGACTATGTCATTGATGTTGAGGATATCCATACCTATTAAGTAACTTAGTGCTTCCAATAAGACTATTCCTTTTTGCAAACATTCCTATAGCCCCATAGAGTCAAACTTTGTGCATTGGTAGTATTGGCCATTGAGTCTTCACTTTTCTTCCCATCAGCAAATCTAAATTGACATTTGGACCTCATGTTCAGCTTCCTCATTCGACTGTGGGATTTTTGGTGAGCTGGTTACCGTTGCAAATCCAGAAGTGGCTGCATACTGCCTAAAAGACTCATTAACGAATTGGCCCATTCTCAGATAATACCACATGAAGTATCCTCTGTGTAAGCAAACATTTCCTGCAAGACCCTGGGACTATTCCTGTGGTGTTAGTGTATGGGTCCTATTGAGTACAATGCTGTACTGTTTAAAAATAAATTTAGTGTCAATTTTAAAGCAATGGGATACTTTAAAAAGTATTTTCTCCAAAATATCCAATTTTGTTTCTGTTCCAATTCTAGCATTAAATCTTTGAGTTAGTATACTTCTCCTGCTATTGCTACAGTTACTTATTCTTAATTCTATAAAGTTGCATTAAATTTGAAGCATAATAACATACATTAATTAAATTTGTAATGTGCTTTTTTAAGCATTTAATTTTGTAGTCTCTCTGCTGTTTTGATTATTTTGCTTTGAATTCTTTTCAACCTTTTGAAATCTATTATGGTAATCTTCTTCTAATAATGTTTCAGTTTTGGTAAATAGTAATAGCGTATCTCTGTTCTATTTGCTGGGTTTTTTCCAGCCTTTATTCATAATCAAAATGGTAGCTTCCTGCCTCCATTAAGCAAATAAGTTTTTCCCACCTTCTGCAGCCTAAATGGAGCTTTCCTGTTTCTTCCTGAGCAAAATGAATACTTTCACACCTTTCATCGCCAAAAACACAATTCACAACTCTGTCCCCAGTTTTTCAAATTAACTTCTGTTGCTGTAGCCTAAATATATCTTCACACCAAATCCACAATGTATGTGTCTTCCCATGTTAACACAGTGTTAAAACTCTGTTTTCTCTGTCTGTCAAGAGGTTTCCTGTAAATCTTTTAAATCACCCTTTTGTCAATTTGAATCTACTCTGTTATGTCCCTGATGCTACAACTTCAGTATAAATTAATTTAATAGCCATTGACTTCACTACTGTGAATGTAAAGTGCTTGTTTTTCACCACTATCCTTTCCAGTCTAGCCCTCTGTGCCATTCAGTTTAATGCTTTTCATCATATCAAAATAAACATTATTCTCAGATCTCCAAAATGGCTGCTTCCCAACCAAACCTTGAATCAGGACTGCCCCTACAGATCCTTCTTCTCCAAGGACTCCATAACTGCTAAGTGTGACTAGTCTTTTTACTCTGTTCCTATTCCACGCTGTCTTTATCATACCTCTTACCAGCTCTGAGATGAAGATTTTACCTGGTCTACTGTTGTCATATTACCATTAGTTCTGTACACTGCTTCTTTGTTCATCCACTCACAGCTACTGACTGTCTGTGTATTCTTTAAAAAGTAATGTTCTTAAAGTAGTGACCTCATTTGTCTTTAGAACATTTTTTCTCCTGTGTCAAATGGATTTTTTTTAACAACTGTTACCTTTAGCCATTAAAGCAATCCCACTGCTCATCACCATGTCATATGTTTGCAAAGCCATTTATCAACTGCAAAGCTAGGCAGTTTGTGGTTGGGATAGATTGCTGTGTGGATTCTAAGGGTTACTCCAATGACAAGTGGCAGAGGATGGACCATTTGTAGTCTTAGCAAAAAGATGCACTTGTCATAACAACAAGTTTTATTTTATTGCCTGATAGCTATATGTACTACTTCCATTGTTTAGTCAGGTATAATTACGAAGACTATCTAGAGGCAGAGATGTCCTGTCTGTCTCCATTGGGATCTTGAGCTGGTCTCCCTGATTCTCCATCATTCGATCAGTGGAACTCAATGTAGTCTTCAACAAAACCCTTTCAGAACTGTTACTTTATACAATAATTCATGTACCAGTTCAACCAGATCCCGCTGCACCACCCAATTCTGTAATCTCCTTCCATTTTAAATAGTATATTTTGTTCTTCTATATTTCCTGCCAAAATCAACAAGTTCACAGTTACCCATGTTACCCACTCTGACAAATGTTTGCTTATTCTCTTAATGTTTCGATATCCTTTCACAGAACCACTACCTCCTCTTGATAACCTGTCTTGGTGTCATTGCCAAATTTAACTACTGTACATTTGACTCCCTAATTCAAATAGTTGATATGGATTGTTGGTGTTTGAAGAAACAGTACTAATTCCTGTGGCATTCCACTCATTAGAGTTTGCCAATCTGAAAATGACTCACTTATCCCTGATTGCTGCTTCCTGTTAGCTAACTAATCTTTTATCCATGCTACATAATATCCTGCTATCTCATGCAGCACTTTTGATGTAGCACCTGTAGACTTCTCCCATAAGTGACATCCTGTCTGTATTATTTCTGGTTTAGTGGTGCTGGAAGAGCACAGCAGTTCAGGCAGCATCCAAGTAGCTTCGAAATCGACGTTTCGGGCAAAAACCCTTCATCAGGAATAAAGGCAGTGAGCCTGAAGCGTGGAGAGATAGGCTAGAGGAGGGTGGGGGTGGGGAGAAAACTGCTGTGCTCTTCCAGCACCACTAATCCAGAATCTGGTTTCCAGCATCTGCAGTCATTGTTTTTACCTCTATTATTTCTGGTCTCTACCTCATGGTTAGCTTAATTGATTGGATGGCTAGGTTTTAAACCTGCCAACAGCACAGGATTAATTCCTGCGCTGGCTGAGATGACCATGAAGGATTCTTCTTCTCAATTTCTCCCCACAGCTGAGGTGTTGTGACCCTCAGGTTAAAACACCACATGTTCTCTCTCTCCCTCTGAGACAGTGAGATCTTCCAAGTTAATTTTTATAACGTTCCATGAGAGACTTGGTTTAAAAGATTCTGAAAAGAACTGCAAAGTGTTTAGATTTAGTGTGTCTGGAACAATTGTAAGAAACATCTAAACACTGCACCATGAGATACATGTATAATGTTTATTATTTTGTGTCAATATTTTGCTCCTCCACAGTGTGACTGAGCTGTACAGTCAATTCTGCAGGAAAGTCAATATGACTACTAATCATGTCCAAAGCCTTACCTTCTGCTCACCATCAAAAGGATTGATGGAACACATGCAGGTCACCAGGATTACAGCCTGAAACAGTGGCAGAGAAGGATAGAATCGGTGGCAACAGTACGGACTTCATTGCAGGAAACCAACAATAATGGGCTCAGTCTTACTTATGTTTACCAGGCGTGTGCTTCACCCAAGACTATACATCAAACCAGCAGTTTGACAGCAGAGGGAGTGGAGAGTTCAATACAACTCAACTTGAGAGAATAAAAATATATTCCTGTCTTATTAAGACAAACTCAACCCTCACTACACAGCTACCAAAATCGATGCAGCTTCTATGCAGCATTGAAATTTGCTGCAGGAGAATTTATGAAAACCATTTCTTTAGATGGGTCTCCTACAAGGGTAGAAATTCAACTCCTGCACTCTGATTCGATCAGTAGCTTCAGTACAAAGGGTTGAAACCAATAACAGACTGTTACACCTAATAACTACACTTTGAAGCATCATTGTCGTAGCTGAGATCAATTAAGAGCAAAAGAAAATATTGTCCCCATGGTAAGGGGAAGGTGTTGATGGTAACATAGTGGCAATTTCACTGGACTAGTAGTCCAGACCTTCTTGTTCCAGGGACAAGGATTCAAATCCCACCTTGACAGATGGTAAAATGTGAATTATTTTTTTCTTTAAATTCTAAAGCAATGTGGTTGATCCTAAACTGTCCTCTGAGCAATTAGGGATGGACGATAAATGCTGGCCAGTGAGGCCTGCATTCTGTAAACAAATATTTTAAAAACAGACTATCACAGCATCAACAATTTATAAATGCTAAAAAAGACATAAACCTCTTCCCCCAGACGTATACACACTTATTTGCCTGTAAGTCATATCTTCTCTAACTTCCTATTCTTTCAACATCCTCAGGCATGTTGGCTCTAAATTCACCTCACCTGAAACGTGCTGCTTGGTTCACTCTAAGCCTTTCACCCAGCTCACAGCACATTAACAATTCCTGCGCAAGTCACAAGTGACATCTTGTGTGATTGCAGCCATTGGATTTAACTCAAACCTCTTCTTTTTCAAGCTCTTCATTATTGAGCATGGCTGACCATGCTAGGTTCCTCTGCTATCACCTCTGCTATCTAACTCAATAGGATGGTCCATGCATTGTTCGACCTCTGCCTATTGAAAACCAATGCTCTTCTTCTTTCTGCTGCATCATTGCCCCTAAATTCCTCCAAGCATCTTTCTTTGGCTCCTCCTCTTCCTTGCCTTTCTGGCACTTGTAAGAAATAGGTTCCAGAGTAGGCCATTCAGCTCTCCGAACCTACTCCACCATTCGATAGGATTATGGTTGACCTCACTTCCTCACATCCACTTTCCTGCCCTTTCCTTATGACCCCTGATTAAGAATCTATTTCAGCTGGAAGTGTACACTAGGACTCTGCCCCACAGTTCTCTGTGGCAAGGAGTTCCAAAGATTCACAATCTTCTGGAAGGAGAAATTCATCCTCATCTCAGTCTTAATTCTGAGACTATGACATCCTCTCATTTATCATATCAAGGTTTTTAATAATACTTTTTGTTTCAATGAAATCACCTCTCATTCTTCTAAACTTCAGTGAGTGAAGTCCCAACCTGTTTAATCTTTGCTCCAAGATAATCCTTCCATACTAGGGATCATCCTAGTGAACCTTCTCTGAACTGCTTCCAATGAAGTATCTTTCCTTAAATAAGGGGACCAAAGCTGCCCAAAGTACTCCAGCACCTTGTACTGTTGCAGTAAGACTCCCCTACTCTTATATTCCAATGCCCTTGAAATAAGGGCCATCATTCCATTCACCTTCCTAACCACCCACTGCAACTGTGTGCTAGCTTTCTGTGTTCCTTACACAAGCACTTCCCAGCCATCACCTACCCAAGAACTAGGTCAACCCCCATAACTATTATCTTGTCTTAAAATGTGAGGTGAGTTATCACTTAACTCAGCTGAATAGGCAGAAGGGCAAACACACCATTTCAGCATCTAACACAGTTTGCTCCCTTTGACACTCAACTTTATCCTTCAAGCCAATCATGCAAACATCAATGAGATGTCTGATGTCATTCCACCTTCTTTCTATTGCATCAACATTATGGATTTCTTACCAAAAAAAAATGTCTTTATCATGTTCTTGTTCTCGGTATTTTAAGTTATGGTAATTTTAGGTACAGAATGTTGACACATATTAATTTTGTGCCATTAACTCTGTGCTCTTTCTGACTTTAATCGAACATCTCACCGTTTCTAGAAAGCTTTATCATCATCCTGGTAATCTGCAATAAACAGAAAAGCATCAATATAAACAAGAAACCTGAAATTAAAACCCAAAATACCGTCAATACAAAAGTTGGTCAGCATCTGTGAAAATAAAATACCTTATGACATTTTATGTGCCTCTCATCAGAATCCAATGGTTTTCCTGCTTGTTGAATTCTCTTCTTACGAAAGATGTTTGCTAGTTTCACTGTTAGTATACGATGGCTCAGTTGTTCTTGGGCAGATTCATGTTTCTTTTTTAATTTGACCTCCAAATAGTGTGTCTTACTCAGCTCATCATTTCATATCCAAAAGGCCTCTTTAGACCTAGACATACAGGCTGTAGCCCCGTTTGTACTAGCGACATCAGGATATATAGGAACACAGGAACAGAAGTAGACCATTCAGTCCATCGAGTCCTCTGTTATTTAGTTCAATTATGCTTCACTGAATACCTCAATGCCTTTTACCCACCCTATCCCAACAACCCTTTACATTATTGATAAGCCAAAATGGATCAATTTCTATTTTTAAATATACTCATACACTGAGCTTCCACACCCTTCTGGGATAGAGAACTTCAAACCACCATCCTAAATAAAAACATTTCTCCTCACTCAGTCCTAAATGGCATCCCTCCAAGTTTATTATTATTAGTTTTATGATCACTACCACAGAAAGTGGTTGAGACCAAAACATTGTGTTTTCAAGGGGATGGATACACCTCTTGTGGCTAAAGGGATCAAGGGATATGGGGAAGAGGATAGAATTAGGATATTGAGCTCAATGATCAACCATGATCATATTGAATGACAGAGCAGGGTCAGGGATTCAAATGGCCTACTCCTGCTCCTATCTTCTATCTTTCTATGTTTAAATTGTGCCCTCTGGTTCTAGACTCTTTAACCAAGGGAAAAATCCACCTAAACCTACCGTGCCTGTCCCTTTAAGTATTTTGGAAATTTCAACAAGATCATCTCTCATTCTGTGAAATCCTGGAGAGCAGAGGTTCAGTTAGCTCAATCCTGTCCTCAGATGGTTGGACTATTCCACATAAAAAGTCTAGTGAACATGTGTTGTACCTTTGATGCTTTATCTAAATGTTACCTTTAATCAGCGTTTAAGAATTCAGAACTCAACAGATGGTTGTGTCACGTGCAGGGGATAAGAAACTTTTCTACAGTGGTGCCAAACGTCAAGCAGAATCCCTGAATGCTAGGAACTAAGATAGAAGGTACGGACAGATGAAAATTGTCGGTGAATGTTTAACAAGAATATCTTGCTTTCACTTTCAAATGGGGCAAGTTGATAACCTTGTGGTATTGCTGATAAAATTATTAACCTAGAGACCCAGGTAATGTTTTGAGGACCTCAGTTTGGAAACCAACATAGGAGATGGTGAAAGTTGAATTCAATTTTAAAAATGTGGAATTAAGAGTCAAATGACTAATGATAAAAATCACACAACACCAGGTTATAGTCCAAAAGGTTTATTTGGAAGTACAAGCTTTCAGAGCGCTGTTCCTTTGTCAGGTAGCTAGGGGGATAGGATCATACGACACAGAATTCATTGTATCACTTGTATGACACTTTGATGTTTTACTAAGTACTGAGCAAAGCTAGATTGCTGTCAAGTCTTTAGTCACTTAGAATGGGGATACAGGTTTCAAGCTCCACAAGCTAGTGCTTCCAAATAAACCTGTTGGACTATAACCTGGTGTTCTGTGATTATTAACGTTGTCCACCCCAGTCCAACACTGGCACCTCCACATCGAGACTCATGATGATCATGACACATGTATAACATGCAAAACACTTTTCATTGTATTTTCATATACAGGTGACAACAAATCTAAATCTAAAACTGTTGTTGATCATCAGAAAACCCCATTAATGTCCTTTAAAGAAGGAAGCTGCCATGCTACCTGGTCTTTCCTACATGTGATTCAGACCCACATCCATGTGGCTTTTTTTTAAACTGCCCTTTGAGCAAATAGGGATAATCTGAGCAATAAATGCTAGCCTATCCAGTGACACCCACATCCTGTAGATGAATTTTAAAAATCCACTGTGTATCCCTAGCATTACTTAATAGAATGTTCAAGTGTCATGCCTTCTCACTGCCCAAATCTCTCCCAGCCAGTAACACAACCAAATGATCGCATGAGACAAGCTACTAACCTTTACAAGGACGGTGCCCGGTGTGGAGAATTTTAGATACAAAGATAGATTGGGACTATTTTCATTTGAAGACAGAATACTAAGGGGAGATTTAAATAAGGTTAGTACAATTGCAAGGGCATGGGATATGTGTAATGACATGGTAGTGAATGCTTCTGTTAATTAAACCAAACACCCAGAAAAGCTCACCTCAGCTCGTAATCTGGTAAAATATGAGTGATAGAAAACTCCTAAATTCCACTAAAGAAAATAACATCAATTTATTTCTCAACTCTAAAAGTGAGCATTAAACAACTATTCACAACTCTAAGCCCCCCTTTCTCTTAACTGCTTATTAGCTGCCTCCAACTCTATTATAACAATATGCTGTTCCAATAAGATACATTAAAATTACATCAACTTAATTACAAAACCACACAGTGGCTGTCATCTGCAATGTCTTTCTTCTTCCAGCTGAAGATCTCCCTGGGTCATCTTCGTTCTTTTTACTGCAAATATGTTTCCTATGAAAAGGTACCTTTGATAGAGTGTGTTTCCTAATTTCTTGGGTCTCTCTCGACCAATGGTAGTTGCTCTGTCTCCAATTTTCAAAATGCCTGCATTCTTATATCCCCAACATCAGATTGTCTCATTGGTTCAATGTTGGCATAACAATAAATTCAAACTCGACTGGGTTTTAGTAGCCTGGGGCATAATTTAAACTGATTGCTATTTTGACAGCAATTCAAATTTAACCAACCAACTCAGGTATCCATTTCACAGCCAAATGTTACACATTTTCAAGTTTTCAGTACACTCTGAGACTGCCATATCACAGGTGCTTCACTCTCTCTCTCAGATACAGTACATGCCTTCAACTTCATAACATATGGTATATAGCTATTTCCCTTAAAAAGAAAACCCAGGGCATTGATTGAAATTAACCAGAGCAAGGGCAAGAGTAGTTGAGAGCTTTTCTCACCAAATGATGGTGGAGGCCTGGAAGTTATTGCCTTATAGGGTTGTAAAACAGAAACCCTTGTTACATTTCAGAACTACATGGTCGTCCACCTTAAGTGGTCCAGCCCATATTGTCATGGAGCAAGAGTTAGAAAATGGAAGAAGGCTGGATCATTCGTTCTCAGTTGGCAAAAGGTACAATGAGCCAAAGGACTTCCTTCTGTTGTGTAAACTTTCTGTTCCCATAGCATTAACTGGAAATGTGTTAAGCAAAGAAGCTAAGGCTCTACTGTGTCAGTTTTGATTAGACGACTGTCAAAGTTTTAATCAAGGTCAGGCAACATCTGAGGAGCAGGAAAATCGACGTTTCGGGCAAAAGCAGATTCCTAATGAAGGGCTTTTGCCCAAAACGTCGATTTTCCTGCTCCTGGATGCTGCCTGACCTGCTGTGATTTTCCAGCACCACCCTGATCTAAACTCTGGTTTCCAGCATCTGCAGTCCACACTTTTGCAAAGTTTTAGTCAAGCCCTCCCTTTCAACTGAGTCTCCAATTCTTGAATACTTTTGTTAAGCTAATGCACTGAAAAAAGGAACATATTGATTTTAATATCACATTAATATGCTCAATATAAATAAAAGTTTTATTATATGAATGAGAAAATAACTTTAGAAACATAAATAAGTACAGAAGCTCTTCATGGGATTAATGCTTTACAGGAATGGAACAAGCTTTTGTGCTCAAGTGGAATCTTTGCATTTCAGATTCTGCATTAGTTGTCAATCGAGCCACTTCCTTTCTTACGGCTGAGTGGGAATGTGGACTTGCTCTGAGGTTGGGTCATCTTACTGGCCAGGTGGACAAACGGCTCAATCAGAGTCTTGCGCTCTGCCACAGACACCTCCCACAGTTTAACTTTCTCTGACTTTGCCCAGTGTTGAACAGCATCGTGGTCCACACGTCGCCCTTCCTGTAATTCGCACTTGTTTCCAAGAATTACAATTGTCACCTGCAGAAACAGGCACGAAAGCAGAGTTTTCAATGGCAACTTGTATTTAAAGCTTTTTAATCAATGCCTGTAAAAAAATTACTCAAGGAAGAAAACTTTAAGAAGACAGGGTATGCTATTTCAAGATAAAGGTAATAGAACAAAATAAGTTAAAACTCATGAGCTTCCACAATAATTCAGCTGATGGACCCTGATGGAACCAAGCCAGGGAGACCACAGGTTCAATCCCTGATCTGCAACCAGTTAGCTATCTCAGTCTCATTCCCCAACTCCTAGCTCATAGACCTGCAAATCTGTTTCAACCATGTGCCCATCTGATTCCTTTTGAAATTATTCATCACCTCCACCTCCACAGTGGGACTAAACTGATCAGCTGGAGGTCAAGCAAAAAGCAAGCGGGGCATGAGGGGCCGGGTATCCTCCTTATTTAAACTTATTGGACTTTTTTTTGAAGGTGGATCAACTGAACTGCTTCTCAAGTGTATGAATGACTTTTGGGAAAACTACACACAACTCCTATGTCGGATGTGAGAGTTTTGCAGCATAGATTAAGGCAACGCCAGTCCTTTCCATTGCAGGCTGCGAGAGTTCTATGTGAAATGAGCATCAGGCAGCTGAAAACACAGCACTCAAAACTGCCTGCAAACTGCAGTATTACTCAGCCTGTTTGTTTAATCACTTTGGAGATCAGGGAATATTTATGCAGAACCTCCTGTGGAGAATTTAAAACGGGTGAGACACAGTCCACATCAGAGCCTGTGGATGGAAGAGGTCTGTTTGATCGACTAAGTCATCTTTTTTGATCTTGTACCTTAAGTTCTTGTAAGAATATTTGGTGTGAAGTGCCTGTTTGTTCTACTGGGAGTTGAAACATGTTTGATGTCAGCGGAAGTAGTATCGTGCTTCATTGTCCAGCATCAACACATCATAAAAGAAATTTCACCATTGGAGGCGTTTTCTGACAGCTTCAATTTAAAGCATAGCGCTTCAGTCAACAGATCAGGAATTATAGAATGCAATTTGAAAGCATTAAATAAAGTTAGTTACATGCACGGGAACATAGAAGCACTTTGGTAGTGATACCACAGAACAATGTTTATCACTGTACCTCCTTCTTATCGCGGGACCTGTCAATTTCCTTCTTCAGGGCTTCGACTCGCTTGAAGGATTCCCAGTTGTCTATGCTGTACACCAATACAAATCCGTCAGCAAAGGAATAGTAATGCTTGGGAAGCTCAACGCCTTCCCTCAGGCCTCTCGTATCATAAAAGCGCACCTGCTCCCGCACACCACGGTCTGTCTCTATGGAACCAACATAAATATCTTCCAGGGTTTCATTTGTCTCAGAACCTTAGAGAGAAGGAAAAAAAGGGGATGATTCAGGCCGTCATGTATAAACTATTTTTAGAAAGTCTGACAGGGTTGATGCTGATAGCTTGTTTCCTCTTTTTGGATGTCCAGAACTAGAATTGCGGAATGAGGTAGGATTAAAAAGATATCTCATAATTAAGAACCTCGAGGGGATAGTGATCATAACATGGTTAACTTTTGAGGAGAGCAACCCAATCTCAAACCAGTATTCTCAACTAACGCAGGCTGGGAAAACACATTGACAAGAAGGTCAGTAGATGAGTAGTGGCAGACATTTCATTAGATATTTCATAATACTCAGGAAACTGTACTCCAGTCAAGACAGACTCATTAGGAACGATGACCACCCATAGCGAACAAAGACCATCAAGAAGAGTGGGAGAGAGAGTGAGGACTGCAGATGATTAGAGTTGGAGCCAAAAAGTGTGGCGCTGGAAAGGCACAGCAGGTCAGGCAGCATCCGAGGGGCAGGAGAGTCAATGTTTCGGGCATAAGCCCTTCATTGGGAACGAAGACAGTGGGAGACAAGAGAATTAGTAACTTTTAGTAAGCAGCAGTGGATGCCAAACAAAAAGGGAGAAAATTGATTATGCTATTAAATTGACAAGAAATATATAAAAATAAATGGCTTCTTTCAGTTGACAGACAATTCACCAGGATCTGATAACCTACATCCAAGGGTTTTAAAGAAAGTAGTTGCAGAAATAGTCAGGGCACTGGTAGAAACTTTCCAGAACTCACTGGCTTTCAGGAGGGTTTCAGAGAATTGGAAAACTACTAATCTAACACCTCTATTTAAGAGAGAGACAGAAAGCAGGAAACATCTGTTGTGGGAAAAATACTAAGAGTTTATTGTTAAAGAAAAATAGCAGGATGTTGAAAAAGGCTTAATGCAACAAGAGTCAACATGGTTTTGTTTTGCCAATCCTTCTTGTACAATGCTATGTTTACACTGAGCAGATGAATGCATCAGCTGTATCTTGCTACATTCCAAGTATCGGCCCACCCTGGTGCTCAGTATTGTTATAAGTGTGTCCTTACGGATTTTTACACAACACCCAATTAGTGATCAGATTACAATCTCACCAGCAAGGCCTGTCACATCCGGTCTCCCCATTTAGCCAATGCCAACAGATCTTTTCTTATCCACATAATTCATCATTCTCACTGAAAGCAGGAGAAAGTTGTAAATGAAAAGTTATTTTTTCCTGACTATGCTGCCTCTGCACTCACCAACAATATGGTTTCCATAGAGAAGCTGTTCCAAAATGGCTGTTTTTCCAACTGATGCCAAGCCACAAACTACCACTTTACAGCTCTTCCCCATCGCACTCTCAGGAACTGCTAACACCGACCAGAAGTGGGAACTGTATGGAGAAAAAAAAATAGAAAACAACTGTCAGCATATAGAGTATGTGAACAGTATCAAATTCAGAACTGGCGGAGACATCCTAGAAAGTGCAAGAATTAATGCCAAATCATCAATACCACCTGTTAAAGAACAGCAAATTTAATAATATTGTTACAGTGATGTGGAACGTGCTGCCAAAAGGCTGGCTCACATTAGATTCAACAGTAACTTTCAGGATGTTATTGAACTGAACTGAACTTAGAACAAGAAAATTTACAGCCCAGGAACAGGCCCTTTGCCCCTCCAAGCCTGAGCTAATCCAAATCTACTGTCTAAACCTGTCACCCCATTCCGAAGCATCTGTATCCCTCTACTCCCCACCTACTCATGCATCTGTCCAGACGCATCTTCAATGAATCTACCGTGCCTGCCTCTACCACCTCTGCTGGCAACGCATTCCAGACACCCACCACCCTCTGTGTGAAGTACTTGCCACGTGTATCCCCCTTAAACTTTTCACTTCTCACCTTGAAAGCATGACCTCTCATTATTGAATCCTTCACCCTGGGAAAATGCTTGTCTCTATCCACCCTGTCTACACCCTTCAAGATTTTGTAAACCTCAATCAGGTCCCCCCTCAATCTCCTTTTTTCTAATGAAAACAAATCTCTTCATAGCTAGCACCTTCCATAGCCCAGGCAACTTCCTCGTAAACCTTCTCTGCACCCTCTCCAAGCATCCACATCCTTTTGGTAAAGTGGCGACCAGAACTGTACACAGTATTCTAAATGCGGCCGAGCCAATGTCTTGTACAATTTTAACATGCTTGCCAGCTCTTATACTCAATACCCCATCCAATGAAGGCAAGCATATTAGATGCCTTCTTGACCACTCTACCACCTGTGCAGCAACCGTCAGGGTACAATGGACCTGCACTTCCAGATCTCTCTGCCCATCAACTTTTCCCAAGGCTCTTCCATTCATTGTATAATTCGTTCCAGAATTAGACTTCCCTAAATGCATCACCTCACACTTGTCTGATGGATTGGACTCCATCTGCCACTTTTCCATCCAACTCTCCAGTCTATCTATATCCTCCTATATTCTTTGACAGCCTCTTATGCTTTGTGCTACTCCACCAATCTTTGTGTCATCTGCAAACTTGCTGATTATACCAACAGTGCCCTCTTCCAGATCATTTATGTATATCACAAACAACAGTGGCGCCAACACTGACCCCTGTGGAACACCATATGTCACCTTTCTCCATTTCGAGAAACTTCCTTCAACTACTACTCTGTCTCCTGTTGCTCAACCAATTCTTTATCCACCTAGCTAGAACATCCTGTACACCATGTGACTTCACTTGAAAAATAAAAAAAAGTCGCAGAACTGCAAGGAAAGAAACATAGGAGTTAGACAAGTTGGATAGCCAGCAGAGGCACAATGGGCCAAATGGCTGTTTCATGTTGCATGATTGCTTAACATACAAAAAATGAGTAAAAATAAATCCCAAATACTGATAAGCTTAAGGAAACCTTGATCACCTGCACTCTTCATTATCCCTCAGTACAGGTTGAGTTGATTGCATAAACAGGCAAATCCAACAGCTCCAGCAGAATCTCTGGACAACCCAATACTGAAGAAAAGTCAAATCAGATTCAAAACATTAATTTCATTTCTCTGTCCACAGATAGCGCCACAAAAACTGAGCTTCTCCATCATTTTCTATTTTATTTCTGATTTCCAGCATCCTCAGTATTTTGTTTTTATAACATCAACTAGGATGTTTTAGTTAATTTTTCAGAGTCTGTGCACTCAGGATTGAACATGTTTTTCTTAGCATCCCTACAGTGTGGAAACACGTCATTCGGCCCAACAAGTCTACACTGACTCTCCAAAAAGTAACCCACCCAGACCCATTCCCTTACCTTATTACTCGATACTTCCCCTGACTAATGCACCTAATCCACACATCCCTGAACACTATGGTCAATTTAACGTGGTCCGTTCACCTATCCTGCATAGCTTTGGACTGTGGGAGAAAACCAGAGCACCCAGGAGAAACCCACACAGACATGGGGAGAATGTGCAAACTCCACACAGTCGCCCAAGGCTGGAATTGAACCTGGGTCCCTGGTGCTGTGAGCCAGCACCAGTGCTAACACTGAGCCACTTTGTTAAGTATGTCATTCAGTAATTCTCAAGATACATCTGATATGTACAGGTAATTCTTCTATAACATGATGGTTGCGTTCTCATGCAACCCTGCATTACAGAAAAATCGCACTTTAGAAACAGCGCTTAATGTGTTGGTGATGCAATCGTGTTACAACCAACGCACATTTTAAAAGCTCATACTTTAGAAACAGTGACCCCGATTTGTCAATTGTGTTACAGCAAATTCGCGTTAACGAAATTCACAGAACAACCTGTGGCTTTGGAGTGCACCAGGATTTGAGGTGCTAGCAATGTAATGATTTGAGATCAATAGAAAATAATCTTTGCTATTCTGGATCCTTGATCTGCTAAACTCAACAGACTAATCTGAATTTTTAAAATACTTGTTTCACTAAGTGGGAATGTAGGGACATTAGAACAAGGAGATCTGGTGCCTGATTACAAACTAACCATCTACCAATTTCCCTTACTTGTTGGAAAGGAAGGCTCTCGCCATTATTTTTGATGATTGAAGTTTAAAAGTGCAGATTTTTAATATCATGGAAATTGGTCCTATCTATATAATTGGTACATCCAGTTCACTCTGGAAGTTCAAGTTGTTGCGGCAAAATGCACTTTTTACTTATATGTTGTAGTCTACAGCTGTGGATAGGGAACAAAGTCAGAAGTCACATGACACCAGATCATATTCCAAAAGGTTTATTTGAAATCACAAGCTTTCGAAGTGCTGCCCCTTCATTTTTTAAATGTTATCACCGCACCTGCATCCACCACTTCCTCTGGCAGTTCATTCCACATACGAACTACCCTCTGTATGAAAAAGTTGCTTCGCTGCTCACCTTAAAATTATGTCTTCTAATTTTGAATTCCCCTACGCTAGGGAAAAGACATTTGCTATTCACCTGAACTATGCCCCTCACGATCACTCTTCAACCTCCAACATTCCAGTGAAAAAGATCCCAGCTTATCCAGCCTCTCCTTATAACTCAAACCTTCCAGCCCTGATGACATCCTTTTAAATCTTTTCTGCACCCTCTCCAATTTAATATCTTTCCTATAACAGGGCGACCAAAACTGTACACAGTACTCCAAAAGTGGCCTCACCAACATCCTGTACAACATGATGTCCCAGCTCCTGCACTCGATGTTCAGAACAATGAAAACAATCACGCTAAACACGTTCTTAACCAGGTAAAAACAATGACTGCAGATGCTAGAAATCAGATTCTGGATTAGTGATGCTGGAAGAGCACAGCAGTTCAGGCAGCATCCAAGTAGCTTCGAAATCGACGTTTCGGGCAAAAGCCCTTCATCAGGAATAAAGGCAGTGAGCCTGAAGCATGGAGAGATAAGCTACAGGAGGGTGGGGGTGGGGAGAAAGTAGCATAGAGTACAATGGGTGAGTGGGGGAGGGGATGAAGGTGATAGATCAAGGAGGAGAGGGTGGAGTAGATAGGTGGAAAAGAAGATAGGCAGGTAGGACAAGTCCGGACAAGTTATGGGGACAGTTACTGAGCTGGAAGTTTAGAACTAGGGTGAGGTGGGGCAAGGGGAAATGAGGAAACTGTTGAAGTCCACATTGATGCCCTGGGGTTGAAGTGTTCCGAGGCGGAAGATGAGGCGTTCTTCCTCCAGGCGTCTGGTGGTGAGGGAGCGGCGGTGAAGGAGGCCCAGGACCTCCATGTCCTCGTTCTTAACCACCCTGTCTACCTGTGACACCACTTTCAAGGAACTACGTACCTGAAGCTCTAAGCAAAAGTGAGTATTGCAGATGCTGAAGCTCTAAGTCTTTCTGTTTGACAACACTCCCAGGGGTCTAGTACTAACTACGTAAATCCTGCCCTTGTTCATCTGAACAAACTGCATTACCTCGCATTTATCTAAATTAAATTCCATGAGCCACTCCTCAGCCCAGTGGATCTAGATCCCTTTGTAACCTTAGATAACCTTCTTCACTGTCTAACATACCACCAATTTTGGTGTCGTCCACAAACTTACTAACCATGCTTCCTGTATTCTCATTCAAATCTTGGTCTCCTTAATTTAAATCTTCCTTTTCCACTTAGTGAAACAATAGGCCAAAATTGTACTGAGATACGCGTAGCTACTTTTCCCTCATCTGACCTAATGCAATCCATATCTCTCCAAGCCAGATATGGCAAAATGAACACTGAGCACATTTGTACACCAACCAAATGCACAAGTCTAGCAGAAATAAACAAAAGGCAGATTGCGATAGAACATGACAGGCAAGCATTCAACACGAGAGACTGAGATAGCCAAAAACCAGCCTTTAGAAAAAGACCCATGATTTTTCTTTTAAATTAATAATGTTGTCTGAGGGATAAAGGGTCACCGGGGAGCATTTCATTGCCAAGGGATCGTCCACATCCACCTGAAAAAGGTGTATCATTTGAAAGATGGCACTTCTGACAGTGCAGCACTCCCTTGGGGAGATCAGCCTGGATTCTGTTGCTCAAGTCCCTGGGGTGGGGGGGTTGGGAATTGAATACAAAGCCACCTGTCCCAAGGGGCCAGCTGAAAATAATGCAGACTTAAAAGGCTCATGAACACTGTGTAACACATAAACAGGATGAGTATAAACAAACAGATCAATATTCCATGCCCAGGGATTGCTGCTCACACTTTTACCTGCAATTAATAAATGGGAAGCTTGGGAGAACGCAGTTTCAGGATCACCTCTCTCCGAATGTCCGTGAAGGAGGAATGAGAATATTTATATTGATTTAACCTCCCGGCAGGTGAACAAATTAAAATAAAGAGGGTCTTCCCTCCTCAAAACTAGCCCATCCTCTGCCTCAGCCCAACAAACAATCAACGAGACGGCGCGGAACATGCGTTACCTCAGCCCCTCGGCACCACTCCACAAACAGCGCCCTCAACAGGCCTGGAGGGGAACATGCCCCTTCATTTCATCAGGAAGGGATAGTCACCTTGCTTGACAGGATACACTAAGGGAGGTGGAAATTACTTACAGTCCAACAAATTTTATTTTTGTAAATATTGGTTCCATTTCACCAAATGCATCTATTTTCCCGGAAAGAAAGACTTTCATCTGTGTGTTTGTTTACTTGTTCATGAGAGGTTGGTGTCTGGGTCTACAGGCTGCTGTGTATTGCCATTCCCCCCCAGTGCCTTTCACAACCTCAGGGTGTCCCTTAGGCTTTTATGGCAGATTAAGTGTAGTCACTGTTGCAAAGCAAAAGATGCAATGGCCAATCTGCATAGAAAACAACGTAATCATTTTTTTGCAGTGTTGATCGATTGCTAAATGTTGGGCAGAAGAAGAGGAGTAATTCCTCTACCACTGTTGTAATAGTGTCATGTCTGCCAGCTGGGGCAGACATAGCCTTGATTTGATATCTGGAAAGCATACCACATCAGCTCAGTGTCAGCTTGGATTTTTGCACTTAAATCTCTGGAGTGGGACTTGGATCTGTAACCTGATTCAGAGGTGAAGGTGCCTCCATCAGAACCACAACTGCCACTTGAACAGAATTATCATTACATCCATTCTATTGAACACATCCCTTTTTTGAGAACTGTTCTTATTATTTGTTTATGGGATGTGGGTATTGCTAGGCCACTAAATATTACCCATTCCTAAATACCATTGAAAGCCTGTGCTGAATTGTCGTCTTGAACTGCTGCAGTCCATGAAGTGTAGGTTCATTTAGGAAGGGAGTTCCAGGATTATCATCCAGTAGCACTGGAGGAACAAGTCAGGATGGTTGTGGTTTGGAGGGATCTTGAATGTGACAAGGTTCCCAAATATCTTCTGCCCTTGGGCTTCTAAGTGGTGAACATTGTGGGTTTGGAAGGTGTTGTGCAATACAAAAACATTGCTAGCTGCTAGCTGGTGTATAACAGGTGCCAATGAGGACACAACACTCACTCACCAGTTCTGAGGAAGGGTCACCAGATCGGAAGCATTAACTTTGGTTTCTCTTCACAGATGCTGCCAGACCTGCTGAGCTTTTCCAGCAACTTTTGCTTTTGTTTATGCATTAAAACAAATTCAATTCAAAGCTATTCAATTCCAAGTTGCCCTCCAAGCCACGCTCCATCATGATTTGAACATGTACCATTGTTCCTTAAGTGTTCCTATGTCAAAATCCTGGACGTTCCTACCCAGTGGTGCTGTGGAAGTATCAACAAAACGTGGTTCAAAAGAAGACAGTTCATCACTATCATCTCAAGGGCATCTTGTGTTGAGTAATAAATGCTAATTTTGTCAACGATGACCCAATCTTGAGAATAATTTTTGTTTCCAAAGCCATTAATTATTTATATGATTGTCATTTTATATAAGATATATAAAATCACAAAATTGTGCAAACAATTTGAGGAGAAAAGCTACTTGGTAAATATATCAAAGGATGTCAGTGAGGAGATCATAGCTTCAAGGTCAGGGTAAGGTAAGGCGGTTTACAAAGAACCAAAATACATTGACCAAGTAATGGTAAAAGAAGAGCAGATCTCAGTCCATCCACGAAGTGGCATGAAATTGAAAGCTTGAATTAGACAGATCAGAAATAAGGTAGATGTTAGACTAGGGAAGTGAAAGGTCGACTGCAATCCAAGAATCAGCTTTAAAATGGTAAACATTCAGAGACGGATTACGTTGGCATTTTTAGAACTCATACGAGTTTGGATTGCCTCTGTCCTTGTCCTAGTGTTTCTACAATAAAAAAAAGACAATTTACACCAAGGTGGCACAGACTGATCATAAAGGTTAAATGGGAGAAATTGAAATGACATACTATTGCATTTTTGAGATTGAATAACTTACCCTAAAATACTTGGATGTTAACACACTGATAGTATGGTTCTCCATTTTAAAGTAGACAGTTGGTCCACAATGTGTCATTCACCAGTTTTATTGTTTTCTCCTCTCTTATTAATATGAGGGATTTACACCAAACTGTGCATAAATTCAGGATACTTTGCATACAGGTTAAGTAACTGATTAGTTCAACAATCATAACATGATAGTCATTTTTGGGTTGACAGTTGATAATGGAATTTGAAAACCAGATACATGCCCTCTTGATTGGAATTGGAACTTGGCCACAAAAACGTGCAAAGTGCCAAGTTTGTACTAGGCATCCCTGAGCATGAGAGGTCAAATCTACAACGTACCTGCTTTTGGTGATTATTCAGTGATTTAGATAATAACATGAACTTCAGACAGAATTGTATTCAGCTGTGACACTGTCAAATCAAATAAACACTAAACATTGACTGATATTGGCCTTCATCACGAATGAGGCTTGTGAGCCAAGGAGGTGGAGGCATAAATGGAAGGAGGGTGGGACAGTCCCAAGGTGAAAGATGAGATGTTCCTCCTCCAGGCTGGTTAAGGTGTGACGATGGAGGAGGCCCAGGACCAGCATGTCCTTGTTGGAGTGGGAGTGGGAGTGGGAGTTGAAGTGTTTGGCCACGGCAGTGGGGTTGGTTGGTGCAGGTGTCCCAGAAATGTTATCTAAAGCATTCTGCAAATAGGCATCCTGTCACCCCAATGTAGAGGAACCACATTGGGAGCAATGGATACAGTAAATGACATGTGAGGTAAAACTCTGATGGACGTGGAAGGCTCCTTTGGGACCTTAGACAGAGATGAGGGGGGAGGTGTGGTTGCAGTTTTTGCAATTCTTAGTGACAGGTGATGGTGCCTGGAGGGGAGGGTGGGTTGGTGGGGGGCAGGGACCTGACAAGAGAGCAGCAGAGGGAGTGGTCTTTATGGAACATGGATAGGGGTGGAAAGGAAAATATATCACTGGTGTGGGGTCCATTTGTAGGTGGCGAAAATGGCAGAGGATGATGCGATGTATACGGAGGTTGGTGGGGTGGAAGGTGAGGACCAGGATGCCTCATTTTCTGCCTTGGGACCCTACAACCACACGGCATCAATGTGGGTTTCACCAGTTTCCTTATTTCCCCTCCCCCCTTATCCCAGATCCAACCTTCCAACTCAGCACTGCCCTCATTACCTGTCCTAGCTGTCCATCTTCCTTCCCACCTATCTGCTCCACCTCCTCTCTGACCTATCACCATTTCCTGTACTTTCACTCACCTAGCGCACTCTCAGCTACCTTACCCCCAGCCCCACACCCTCTCCCATTTATCTGTTCACCCCCTTGGCTCACAAGCCGAATTCCTAATGAAGGGCTTTTGCCCAAAATGTCGATTCTCCTGCTCCTCAGATGCTGTGCTTTTCCAGCACAACACTCTCGACTCTGATCTCCAGCATCTGCAGTCCTCACTTTCTCCTGATATTGGCCTTGTTCATATTGAATACACAATCAAATCAAGCTGAAGTCTGTACCAGAGTTACAATCAAGAAATCAACACCAACGTTCCTACTTCATCAGAAGGCTCAGGAAATTCGGCAGGTCCATAATGACACTTGACAATTGCTATAGATGCACCATAGAAAGCATCCTATCTGATACAGCACAGCTTGGTATGGCCACTGCCCAAGACCTCAAAAAATTGCAGAGAGATGCAAACACAGCCCAGTCCATCATGAAAACCAGCCTTTCTTCCATAAACTCTGTCTACACTTCCTGCTGCCTCGGGAAAGCAGCCAACATAATCAAAGACCCTTCCTACTCCAGTTATACTCTCTTTGACCCTCTTCCATCAGACAGAAGATGCAAATGTTTGAAAACACGTGCCAACAGCAGCTTCTTCCCTGCTGTTATCTGCTTTCTGAATGGATCTCTCATATATTAGAATTGATCTCTCTCTGCACCTTCTCTGTAGCTGTAACACGGTATTCTGCATTCTGTTCTATTATCCTGATGTAATTATGTAAAGTATGCTTTGTCTAGTGTGCAAAACAATAATTTTCACCGTATTTTGGTGCATGTGACATGCTGCTAGTGTTGGTACTAAACTGTGCAAATGATCGCCAAAAAAATGGTGTCAATTTCTACGTTGCTAGTATTGGTGCCGTACAATGTAGTTATCATCAGTGCCAGGTAAAGTCTGTGTTACAAAACAGAAGTTGCTGCAGAAACTCACCAAGCCTGGCAACATCCATGGAAAGAAAGCAGAGGAAACTTTTCAGCTCCAGTGACTCTTCTTCAGAACTGGAAACAATAAATGCTGGAGGTCTCAGCGGGTCAGGGAGCATCCCTGTAGAGAAAGCAAGCTAACGTTTCAAGTCTAGATGACGTTTCAGCTTCAGCTCTGATGAAGAATCATTTAGACTGGAAACATTGGATTGCTCTCTCTCCATGGATGTTGCCTGACCTGCTGTGATCGAAGGAACAGGAGAATCAACGTTTCAGGCTTAAGCCCTTCTTCAGGAAGGACTTCCTTTAGAAGGGCTTATGCCCGAAACGTCGATTCTCCTGTTCCTTGGATGCTGCCTGACCTGCTGCGCTTTTCCAGCAACACATTTTCAGCTCTGATCTCCAGCATCTGCAGTCCTCACTTTCTCCCCTGACCTGCTGTGATCTCCAGCATTTGTTGTTTTAAGTATAGAATCCAGCCATCTGCTGTAATTTGTTCCTTCTTCTGAACTGTCAATGTTGGTAGCATTAGTGCCAACCAAGTACAATTACCAAAGTGCCAGGCACAGTCCATTCTGGCAGTGTTGGTGCCAGGTAGGGTAATTATCATCAAAGCCATACAGCCAGGCTGGTAGTACTGGTGCCAGCCAGTGTTGGTCCTCCAGTTGCTCGGGAGGTCAGATGTAGTTTGTGCCGCAGGGACGCTCTTGCTTCCCTCCCGGCGGATGGAGCGCTCGTTGTTCCGGAAGCCGGTACCGGGGTCCTGGGTGTTGGGAAATGGCGGCCGGAGATTGCGATGTGACGATGGCCCCGGAGCCGAGCGGAGCGGGAGAGGCCGATCTGGAGAGGTAACCGAGAGGGGACGGTTCCCGCAGGGTCCGCGGGGGCGGGTGAAACAGTAGGCAAGGGCTGGGGCCTCGCCTGGAAGCGGTGCCGGGCTCGGGCCTCAACCCCGGCCTCACGGTGATTGAAGTCCCTGAGGGGAGTGGGAGTCAGAGAGAGGGGGGGTGGGCTATAGGCCCCGGGGGAGGGGGACAGGACGGTTATCCCTCTGCCCGAGGCACACAGGATCCTGGAGAAGGACAACTCCAGGCTCCGGCCACAAATCCCACCGCGTTATCCGTGTTAGATATGTCTTAGGCATTTGTCAATTTTATATAAACGGCTGAAAATAATCGATCATTTCCCAGTTTTTCCTGTCCTCATGTTGGTGTCTTCATTTATAACCGGTACATTCGCATTTCTTCAGGACAGTTAGCATTTCTAAATTATAGTACTGGACTTTGGGATTTTAGACATTTTTTTTGACCAGAAAGAATCTCTTCTCAATATCCACGTGGGGTTTTGTGCCAGTAAGGAAATGACAATACCCCCGCCCCCAAAAATACTAGAACCTTCCACTTAGAACTCATATGAAGATGTGGTTTGCATTTTTCCAGATCTCAATTGGCTCACACTCCATCTTATTTAATTCTCAAATGGTCTGATTTATCAAACAACGATTTGCTCAGTTAAGCATAAGTAATGTTGGTCAGAAGGTCCAGGCTCGGCAGGAGCCAGAGATTACTCAGTTTAGGGATAAGTTTGTTCATTTTTGTTCCATGAGACATCCTTCTCCATCGTGCCCCTTAAATATAAGACTTTATCAGAAAATAGATAATCAATGAGCAATGTATTAATTTATCAGTTTAGTATTTGTTTGAAGTCCAGTGTGAATGCAGTACCAGGAATTTTTGCACGGGAGTACTGTTGGAAAAGTACTCCTTTGGCTGTAGAAGATCATGGATGACTAAATTGATTTGTTTCAGATGATTAAGTGGGTACGATTGATTTGGGGTCATAGAGATATACAGCGCAGAAACAGACATTTTGGTCCAACTCATCAATGCTGACCAGAGATCCTAAATACACATGGGCATTTGGCCCATATCCTTCTACATCTTGCTATTCATATACCCATCCAGATGCCTTTTAAATGTTGTAATTATACCAGCCTCCACCACTTCGTCTGCAGCTCATTCCATATACACACAACCTTCAGTGTGAAAAAGTTGCTCATAGATCCCTTTTATATCTTTTCCCTCTCACCTTAAACCTATGCCTTCTAGTTTGGGACTCCCCCCACCCCAGGAAAGACCTTGTCTATTTACCTTATCTGTGCCTCTCATAATTTCATAAACCTCAGCCTCAAACTCTCCAGGAAAATAGCTCCAGTTTATTCAGCCTCTCCCCATAGCTCAAACCCTACAAACGTGGCAACATCCTTGTCAATCTTTTCTGAACACTCAATTTTCACAACATCCTTCCTATAGCAGGGAGACCAGAATTGCACTCAGTATTCCAATAGTGGCCTAACCAATGTCCTGTACAGCTGCAACACGATCTCCGAACTCCTGTACTGACCAATAAAGGCAAGCATACCAAACACATTGTTCACTATTCTATCAACCTGTGACTCCACTTGCAAGGAACAATAAACTTGTACTCAAAAGTCTCTGTTCAGCAACACTTGATGGGGAAATCTTCCACCTCTAGTGAGGACAGGTTTGGGGGTCTGAATGGCCTATCCATGTACCAACGTTTCTTTGAACTGTTTATTGATGAGCCATTGTTTCTTTTACCCTATGTTCCAAAAAGAAACCACTTGCCCTGAATGTAAGTGGGTATTAATTAGATCTTGAATCACAATATGATGTTGAAAGATGGAGCACATCTGCTTTATCCCTGCCTTTTTGCAATCTCATTTCTGAAATGTTTGCAAACTCCCAGGTAATACCAGGTTGTGAAAAAGAGCGTTTGTGTGTCTAGGACGAGAATGTTCTTTGAGAACTAGCCTGAGAGATTGTGGACTGAATGGTTGCCACCGTATTGGAAAATTAAGCAATGATTCCTTTGTTATTTTACACATGCTTGTACTAAATCCAACATACAATTAACATTTTGTATTCTGGATTTGTTATATAAAGCCTGCTCGGAAAATTTGAGTTAGCTTTGATTCTTCCCAGGCATACATCCATGGAAGGCCATCACCTTGAAATCATTTGAGTTGCATTCATCAGTCTGCAGAACAAAGATCCTGAAAATAGGTCATTAGGCCCATCACATTTGTGTTGGCCCTCTAAAAGCTTTTCTCCCCTTCTGCACTTTCCTAGAACCTTTATTTAAGTATTTTCCTTCAATATTTCTAATCCTTCTTTAAAGGTGGCTATAGATTCTTTACAGCCCTGTTTTCTGTTGAGTATCTTCTGCTATTCTAACAATAAAAACAAAATTTATCCTTTGTTCTTTTGATTAGCTTAAATTTACAGCTGCTAGTTTCCAATTCACAAACCAAGGAAATTGACAATCCAAATTTGCTTCCTGTATAGAGCACAGAAACAGAACCTTTGGTCCAACCAGTCCATGTTGACCATGATCCCAAATAAGTCCCACCTGCCTGCTCCTGACCCATATCCCTCCAAACCTTTCCTGTTCATGTATTTATCCAAATGTCTTTTAAACATTGTGTACAAGGGTGTCAGATGACATTTAGGTCAGTTCTCGTAGAGCAGAGCATGTAAATGACTCAAAGATAGAAGACAGAGGGTGGTGGTGAAGGGTTGTTTTACAGACTGGAGGCCTATGACCAGTGGAGTGCCACAAGGATCGGTGCTGGGACCTCTACTTTTTGACATTTACATAAATGATTTGGTTGCGAGCATAAGAGGTACAGTTAGTAAGTTTGCAGATGACACCAAAATTGGAGGTGTAGTGGACAGTGAAGAGGGTTACCTCAGATTACAACAGGATCTGGACCAGATGGGCCAATGGTCTGAGAAGTGCTAGATGGAGTTTAATTCAGATAAATGCGAGGTGCTGCGTTTTGAGAAAGTAAATCTTAGCAGGACTTACACATTTAATGATAAGGTCTAGGGAGTGTTGCTGAACAAAAAGACCTTGGAGTGCAGGTTCATAGCTCCTTGAAAGTGGAGTCGCAGGTAGATAGGATAGTGAAGAAGGCGTTTGGTATGCTTTCCTGTATTGGTCAGAGTATTGAGTACAGGCGTTGGGAGGTCATGTTGCGGCTGTACAGGACATTGGTTAGGCCACTGTTGGAATATTGCGTGCAATTCTGGTCTCCTTCCTATCGGAAAGGTGTTGTGAAACTTGAAAGGGTTCAGAAAAGATTTCCAAGGATATTGCCAGGGTTGGAGGATCTGAGCTACAGGGAGAGGCTGAACAGGCTGGGGCTGTTTTCCCTGGAGCGTCAGAGGCCGAAGGGAGACCTTATAGAGGTTTACAAAATTATGAGGGGCATGAATAGGGTAAATAGACAGTCTTTTCACTGGGGTCGGGGAGTCCAGAACTAGAGGGCATAGCTTAGGGTGAGAGGGGAAAGATATAAAAGAGACCTACGGGGCAACATTTTCACACAGAGGGTGGTATGTGTATGGAATCAGCTGCCAGAGGATGTGGTGGAGGCTGGTACAATTGCAACATTTAAGAGGCATTTGTATAGTATATGAATAGGAAGAGTTTGGAGGGATATGGGCCGGGTGCTGGCAGGTGGGACTAGATTGGGTTGGGATATCTGGTCGGCGTGGACAGGTTGGACCGAAGGGTCTGTTTCCAT
The DNA here is from genome assembly GCF_047496795.1 of Chiloscyllium punctatum. Lineage (NCBI taxonomy): Eukaryota > Metazoa > Chordata > Chondrichthyes > Orectolobiformes > Hemiscylliidae > Chiloscyllium > Chiloscyllium punctatum. The sequence continues at coordinate 14,717,450 of NC_092780.1, read as the reverse complement.
GCTGTACGTTTCTAAGACTATTGGACATAAGCTTGTTCAAGTCCTAACCTGCAGACTTGGTAAGTAATTCTTTCTGAGAGCCCAACTTGCACATGCCTGGGAAACTCTTTGTGTGGCTGAATTGGAACTCAAAATGGATGTCTTGTGGAGGAGTGTTTGAGCAGAGAGAAATAAATCTCATCAGTACTCCAAAAGCCTGACAGTGAGATGTCATTACTCAGCGGTTCACAGCTAAACATTAAACTTGTTACATCAAGGAATTTTGACTGAATTCCAGAAGATTCTGATTTAAGAGGTCCATTGAATGCTTTGATGCCATTTTAATTTATATAACACTCATTCTTCCAAACAACTGTGTGGAAACTGCTTAATTATGGAATGGTTACTGATAGATTTTATATTCATCACCAGAAGTCTGAGATGAAACTTTTTCTTTTGAAAGTGCGCACCAAATCTGATAAAGAGTTACAGGTGTAGATCATGCTCAAGATTCCTAAACTAATTCCTTGGTTGGCGTAAAGCTGGGTCATCATTGCAGGAAAAACTCTAGTTTGATCCACTGACACTAGTGTTATTTAGAATTGAATTGCTACAGCTTCTCATGTTGCAGGTTGTGTCAGTCAGATCTGTTACTTGGCTGAGTTTGAATTTATTTGTGAGCTGCAAGCTCAAACAAAATGGCAGTTGCTCCTGTTCTTTTTTCTGTAACCTCCCCACAGAGGTAATTTCTCTACATCTATGGAATATTCCACTGTTAGTGTTGGAACACTTCGCCTGTTGGGTGATGCAATTTGCCACTTTTGGCACATATGTGGAACCTTTTGGTTTTGAAAGGAGGCAGCACCTTTTCCAGTGATTACAATGTGACATAAACCCTGAAAACAAAAACAAGTGGTGGCATTTGTCAGGAAAAATGATGCAGAGTAGTGATCAAGTGTAATAAAAATTATTTTAAATCAAATTAGGACACATTCTTGGTGGGTGGATCTTGAATCCAGACCTGAAGTAGGGACAGTACCACAAGACCCTGGTGAGCAAGTCACTGGCTTCAAATGAGCTGAACCTTTTAAGTTTTGACCTTCCAAATTAATCTGATTAATGAAATTGCTTTCATAATTTATTAGTTTCTACCTTATTGTTTTTCATGGGCTGTAGACATCACTGGCAAGGCCTGCATTTGTTACCCGTCACTAATTACCTAAATGACTTGCTAGGCTATTTCAGTGGAGGGATAAGAGTCAGCCACACTGCTGTGGATACAAAGTCCATGGTTGCCAGATCAGGGACTTGGTGCAGATTTCCTTCTTTGGCCATTAATAAATCCACATTTTCTTTAAACAGCAATTGATAATTGTTTCAAGTCACCATTCTGAGACTAACGTTATAGCCTGGATTAATTCACTTCAAATTCCATCAGCTGCCAAGGTGGGATTTGGGCCTGTAGATTACTCATCCAATTACATTATTGCTACAAAACTGCTTTCCCAGAAAATTAACAAATCTCATATGAAAAGATTATATCAGTATAGTGAAGTAATAAAATTAATTGTTGCATTGCAATAAATTTTATTGAAACTAATGCATTCAAGACTTTCTGTAGAATTGTGGTTCGTATTGTATTGGCTTATTGGCAAGTTTTTACAGAGGAACCTCAATTATCCGGCATTCAATTATCCGAATTTCGGATTATCCAGCCAGATTGCAAGGTCCCGACACTTGTCTAAACTATGTTATCTGGCATGCGATTAACCGAATGAAATACTTCCAGCCGATGTCCTTCAGATACTCGAGTTTCCTCTGTATTCTATATTCAGCATGCCCAGAAACAGAACACTTTTGTGGGGCTTGTCAGGATGATGAGGGGAAAATATGGCAGTCAGTTTCTAGAGATCTGGCTCAAATTTCCCAGGTTTATGACAATGTTGAGCTTGTGCCCCGAATCAGTCTGAGGATCTTCGATTTCAATCCGTTTGCAGACTATTTGCATAAGACTTGTGTTGTAATGTGGATGCTGGACTGACTGATTTGCTGAAAAAGCAGTTAATAGGCAACCAGTTCTTATAAGAGGGATCATATCAGAAGAGAGCTATTATAACTGTCTGTAAGGAGTGAATAGTTATGCTGCCTTTCACTTGAACATATGAACATGGAACAGGAGTAGAAGTTCCTCAGGCCTGCTCTGTCATTCAATGAGATCACAGCTGCCCTGATTGTCACCTCAAATCTGTATTCCTTACACATTTTTAGGAAGAGAATTCCAAAGACTCTCAACTTCTGAGAAAAACATTTCACTTTATCTCTGTTCTAAATGGATAACCCTTTTCTTCTAAACAGTGACACCTTAGGTCTAGATTCTCCCATTGGAGGAAACATCTTTTCCACAGCTGCCCTGTCAAGACTCCTCGTGATCTTGCATTTCAATCAAGTCACCTCTTACTCTTTTGAACTCCAGATACAAGCCTTGCCTGTCCAACCTCATAAGGCAAACTGCCCATTTCAAATATTAGTCTAGTAATGCTTCTGAACTGCGTCAGAAAACAAATTTAGCGCTTCCCTTAAGTAAGACCACCATTACATTACACACTACTCCGATATGATCACATTAGTCCCCTGTATAACTGAAGCATAACCTCCCTACTTTTGGAATTCAAAAGAACCACAAATGCTGGAGATCTGAAACAAACAAAAGCAGAAGTTTCTGGAGAAACTCAGTAGGTCTGGCAACATCTGTGCAGAGAAAACAATTTAATGTTTCGAGTCCTTTGACCCTTCAGAACTAGAAGCAGCTAGGAAAATGTGAGGCAGGAGAGTGGTTCGGGAAGATGAGTAAAGAGAGAGGAGAGAGAAGAAAAATAGGCAGACAGAATACTTAATGATAATAGGCCAGGGAAGATGCTGGATAGGTGATCTGGGGAATATGAGAAGTTGAAAATGGATTAGCTGAAAACAACCTATTTCATGGGGCAGTGGGGGCAGGTAGTGGATGAAGAAGGGGGTGATCACACTCTAAGATTATTAAACTTGATATTGAATCAATGGGTGTTATTTTCAGTACAGCCAACCTATTTTCAACTACTAATCATCCCATTATCACCAGCCATCATTATTTTATTTTCTTGACTGGGCTACTTCCTGCCTGCCTTTTCACTCTCTCACTCTTTCTTTCCCTCTTTTTCCCCTCTTATTGTCATTCTCTCCCCTCTGTCTGTCCATTCATCTTTCCATCCTCTGGGCTTTCTCTTGCTAACCTACTCACTCCTCACCTCCTCTACCCTCCAGTTGAAATACTGTCTTTTCCTAACTGCACCTAGTTCAGAAGAAGGATCACAGGACTCAAGATGTTTTCTTTCCAGGAGAGCTGCCAGATCTACTGAGTTTCTCCAACAATTTCTGCTAATGCTTGCTCTCTGCTTTTGTATTCAGTTCCCCTTGTGATAAATTCAATGATCTTATTAGCTTTGCTAAGTACTTATTGTGCCTGCGTGCTAACCTGATGTGAGTCATGTACTAGGAAACCAAAGGCTGAGCAATGGTCTAATGGGGATGTTTCCAATTGTGAAGTGGTTTGTTTAGTTTGGTACAGAGAAGATGTTTTCTCTCCTGATGGGGTCAAAAACTGAAGGATGTGAAAAGAGACCATCCATAATCAACCTAATAGAGTATTCACTGAAACATCTTTGCCCAAGAGGATGGTTAATTGTTACCACATTGATTGGTTGGGAAGAGTAGCATTGAAGCATTTAAAAGGAGGCCTGGGAAGTATGAAGGGGTGAAAGGAATGAAGGGCTGTGCTGTTTTGGTTGGATGAAGTGGAGGCTTGGAGGAACGCAAGTCTTGGCATAGACCATTTAAGCCCAGTGGCCTGTTTCTGTCCGAAGTACTCTGTTATATGTAGCATGAAGAGCTCTGGCTATAATCACACTGTATTGTCCAACAGGATCTGAAACTGAAGCTTTGCTTTCAAACATTAATAAATGTTCTGATGTTGGAGATCTGCAATCCTGAATGAATTCTTACTACATTGTTATAGTAAGGTTATTATTCATTCCACTTACTTACAGCTAAGTTTTGCTTGCTGATTTCTAACTAAAATGCACAGTTGATAACAACTGGTTTCTGTGGCTTTTTTACTGCCACAAACTGATGACAAATGTTAAATTTTCCTGGTATACAGTGTCAATAATCTGTGCACTGTTGATTGTAGCAGACAACTTCTATTATGCATTGTATGACCAGGAAATAGCTACTCAGATACCCCATTTTTAAAAACAAGCATCAGAATTTAATCATTGAAAGCCACAATGTTGCAGTGCTGTGTTCACCTTACAAATAATTATTGCAACTGCTTTACAAAGAGTTCTTTTATGGGAAAACCTCAATTTAATTAAGGCCTGATTAAACAGGGTGTGGATAAAGTTTGTTACCAACCAGTAGATATCCCAGAAAAGCCAGAGCAGGATGAGATTACCTTAAGCACATTAGTGAAATTTTCGGTAAAGTTATGAGGAGCTGAAGTTTCTGTAAAGCTCAATCTATGGTAGAATTGCAAAACTAGGTATGTGAATCACCATACTTTGGGAAGGTTCTGAGGGCCTTTGAGAGGGTGTGGAAGAAATTTACCAGGATGGTACCAGGGTGGAAAATTTTAGCTACAAGGATAATGTAGGATAAGTTGTTCTTGAAGCAAAGAATGAGAAGATTTTTGGTAGAAGTGTGCAGTGTAATGATAGATTTGGATATGGTAAACAAGGAAAATCTGTTCCCATTAGCACCTGATACAAGGAGGAGGGGACAGAGTTTTATGTTCTTGGTAAAGTGCAGGGGAAAATGAAGATGGACTATTTTCACTGTGAGTGTTAATGACCTGGAACTTGCTGACCGCGAGAGCCATAGAAACAGGAACAATTAATGATTTGCAAAGGAATTGGATGGGCATTTGAAGGCTACAGGAATTGAGTGGGTGATTGGGGCTGGCTGGATTGTTCCACTAAGAGCTGGTATGTAATAGATGGGCCAAAAAGCTTCCTGTGCCATACTAACTCTGAGGCTTTGACCATGTCCCCAAATTAGGAGTACACAACGTGCACCATAAACTTACTATACAGTAGATTGTATGTGTCATTTATTACAATGCCAGTTTCTGATAATAAGACACAGAGCTGCAAATGCTGAAAATCTGAAACGAAAAGAGAAATTGTTGGAGTAACTCAGATCTGGTGGCATCTGTGGAGAGACAGTTTAACATTTTGAGTCCATGATCCTCCTTCAGAACTGATTCAACATTAACTCTGCTTTCTCTCCACAGATGCTGCCATTCCTCTGATGGAATGAAATGTCTCTCAGATAAAAAGAATGAACGTGCAACATACAGTATCTTTCACAGCTTTGGGATGTTCCAAAGCAAAGGAAGATATTTATCAGTGTCATATAATGTAATCTAGCTGCCCAATTGCACATGGCAAGCTCCCATACACAGCAATAAGCTAAGTGACATGGTAACTGGATTTGGTAGCTGCTGATTGAGGGCTAAATCATAGCAGCTCCCTTGCTCTTCTTTGAAAAATGCCATGAGATCATTTACATGCTTTCTGAGTACTGCGCTGAAATGTCAGTCTAGATTACATGCTCATGTCCTTGTGTACGGTTTGCACTTCTTTCCAAGCACTGAGCCCATGCTTACACTCCAGATTTTCTCCACCTAAAGCATATGACGATCTGCGGCCCGACACAGCATGGAAATTCAGCTGCAGTTAGTACTAAATTGGCAATCTCAATAAGTTGCTGCTTAGAGGAAAAATGAAAACAGTGTAATGTTCTAAATTTGTATGGACTTTTAATGTAAAGATATCTGTCATGGCATTTCACAAGTTAGAAATAAAAACTGAGAAACAATGGGTTAGTTAGCTTAACTGGCTAGTAAGACCAATAGCATGGAATCAATTCCTGTACTGTCTGATTTCACCATAAAGATCCTACTTTCTTGCCCCATGCCTGAGATGCAGTGACCCTCAGGTTAAAACACCACTAGTTGGCTCTCTAATGAGAGAGCAGCCCTGTGGTTGTCTGGTACAATGGCAACTTTATTTACTTTTATGTTCATGAGCAATATAATGGAAAACAGAAGACAACAAAGAGAAAACAATGCTGAGATAGCCTGTATTATAGAGGCATGTGTTATCACTTTCTGATTTTAATTTCCAGAAGACCAATAGGACGATTCACAATTCTGGAACTTAGAGATATTCCCACCTAGTTTTTTTTAAATATGCTCAATTACACTGTCATAATCCCCTATTGTCTCATGAATCCAACTCACCAATGCACTGAATTGAGCATGGTAATCACAAAGTTTGAGGAAACACCTGAGCCAAAGGCAGTGGATAAAAATTTTAAATATCTGTGGTTTGATATCCTGGGAGGTTAGCATGTTTATCTTAGTGCTCTTGACTGCAGCTGATCAATGAGTTAGTAGTTGATGGGATGCTCATAAAGTAAGCACACCTATGAATCTTCATCAATCCGAAGACAGGTCTAATCTGGACTCATGGTGTTGCTATCCAAGAGCAATTTTTTCCCTGCTGCTAACTGAGTAGTAAAATCTATTGTTTGAATTTGTAAGACAAAAGATATAGCTACTGGTGAATTCACTGAATGCCACAGAGTTATAATCAAGTCTGACACACTGAAAGGTACTCTTGCTGATTGAAGCCATCCTGCCTGAAACTTGGCTTCTGGATTTTAGCAGTAACGGCATAGTTATTTCTTTGAATCTCCTCCATCCCTTTTTTTTAAAAACTATTACAGCCTGCATCATTGGAAACAAATAGATTTAAAATCAGTTCTTGCTGGGCTTATCCTTTGTAAGAACTAACTAAAATTGTAGATCTGTATTATACGATTTTGACTCAAGATCAGTGTTGTAAGAATAGATTTTGAGGGTACAGAATGAGTAATTTTTCTCATGAGCTGTTTACCTGTCTTAGTTTTCATAGCTACCAATCCTTTTTATGTTGGCTTCAGCAGTGCTGTGCTCTAATATTACTGTTTCTATGTTTAGATGGACACTTCAGTATTCATACACTTGTCAAGGACATTCATGTACTGTGATATTTGTTTTAAATAGTGATCAGAACACAGAGCATTCCTTGTAAACTGGTAACCAAGGCTTACTTTCAAAAACCTTATTCAGGGGCATTTCTTTTTGCATCCCTCACTTGTATTCAGACATATTTTGTCATTAGAAAATGTCCTATAAATTGCATTTGATTCATGTCGCTTCAAGTACTTTTCTCTTGTTAAGAGAATCTTCTGGAAATATGAGTCACTATTTAAAACAAAGATATGTTGGTGTTGTGCATGCCTTGCTGATCGTTCTTCTCTTGAAATATAAGCTGAACTTGCACCTTCCATTCCTGACACACTGCATTCCCAGATTTTTGTTCTGTTTTCAGAAATTCAGTCTTCATTTTACTTTGCATATCATCACCTTTCAATCAATGGTTTACTCCTGTGAAACATTTTTTAAAAAATGGGTAACAGCAAAGTAGCTGTGGGTAGTCGGGAATATCTCCTCTGAGGTAAACAGCCTATTCCTTTATTTACCTGTGTAGAGTTAAAAAGGTTCCATATTCACTCAAACCTTTAGTAAGTTGTGTATAGCTGCAATCTTCAAACATGGAGTCCTAACCTATGTAAAGAAAACAAGCACTGAATTTTGAGCATCAGTCTAATTCTAGGATAGATTTTGAAACCTTAAAAATGGGAAATTATAATTAAAAACAATTTTATTCAGAAAGTAACACTAGATTTGATATTTGAACTTAGAAATATTACTTTGCAGCAATTGTTTCTGTTTCACCCTATTTCAGATGAGGTTTCAGAACTCATATCTGCAAATTCATAACAACCATCCATTTAAAGTAATTGCATCATGTGTGAAGAGCAAACTATTAGTTTTTTTTTAAGTTTGGCATTAGTGAGTTGCTCATGGAAAACATTCCATTAATATTAATCACATCCTCCAATTGTTTTGTTTTGTCAAATAAATGCTTGCTATAGTATTTCCCTTTTCCCACCCTTACTTAGGTCATCAATTAATTCTTAATTTGGGTGGCACTTGCTTCAGGTTGCTGGTCTCTTCCAGAAATTCCTGCCTTCATTTGTAGTGTTGTTATTAGAATACTATTGCCAGCTACTGTTAATTCAAAGTCACCTTTCTTTCAGAAATCAAATTATCCAGTAATTGAAAATTAAGCAAATTTAATGAAATAGCACAGGAGGCAATTTTTGCTTAATTTCAATTCAAATTAACAGCTAATTTGAATTGAGCAACTCCAAATTAAGGATAAACAAGTAAATTAATTATTGCTAAAATGAGGCAGAAGTCTTGAGCTTTTCATCCTGTACTGATCAGGACTGAAATGCAAAATAGACTATCTTTAGAAAGAAGGCAATCTTTGCATGATTTTTTTTCTCTACTGCAATATTAGGATCTTATTTGTAGTGTTTAAATTAATAGATTTTAAACTGCACCATTTTAAATAACTAAAGTTTTGGTGCCTCTTGTTTCTGTACTCTCCATTAAAACCCTTACCTCTGTTATTTTGTCCCTTGCTATTGTAGCTACTATACCACATTTCTCTATCTCTTTTTATCAAAAATAATTCTGTGAATCTGACATCTTTTTTTTACCAACCTTTATTCTTCCTTCTCTTGGCTACTATCATCCACTTTGGTGGTGGAAAATATGCTTTTTTACTGACAATCTTGGTAAGCTATTTTTTCAAATGCATATACTTATTAGTGACCTACCTACACTGGTTATAGAATCAGAGTCGTAGTGATGTGCAGGACAGAAACAGACCCTTCGGTCCAACCCGTCCATACTGACCAGATATCCCAATCCAATCTAGTCCCACCTGCCAGCATCCGGCCCATATCCCTCCAAACCCTTTCTATTCATATACCCATCCAAATGCCTCTTAAATGTTGTAATTGTACTAGCCTCCATCACTTCATCTGGCAGCTCATTCCATACACATACCACCCTCTGTATGAAAACATTGTTCCTTGTGTCTCTTTTATATCTTTGCCCTCTCATCATAAACCTATGCCCTCTAGTTCTGGACTCCCCTGACCCCAGGAAAGAGACTTTGTCTATTTTGTCACTCTCTTGCTCCTCAGATGCTGCCTGACCCGTGCCTTTTCCAGCGACATGTTTTATCTGACTGTCCAGCATCTGCAGTCCTCACTATGTCCTAACATGTTTGCCTGTTCAAGCTATTGTACTTTTTATTGAACTATCAATTTATGTCAAGGAATCTGGAGTTTGATGCACAATTCCAACCAGTTCAGAAGGCAATGAGAGAAGTACAGAAGTAGTTAAAGAATGGAATCATAATTTGTTGAAATTGAAAAATTACTTCTATTTTGTGCATCAAGTTGTCTATACCTTCAAAACATATTTATTTCTTCTCTTAATTTGCCTCTTCCTTAATTCTGCCCAAGGCATGCCATATTCTGTAGTCGGTCAATAATCTGTTAGTCTTGAATATGATCTAGACCTCCTAGCTATTTGATCCTGAGGGGACTTGACCAGCTGGCTGGTGAAAGATTGTTTCCTCTTGAGGAAAGAGATGCTAGGGTTATAGTTTAGAAATAAGGGATCACCCATTTAAATCAGAGATGAAGAGTTGACAGTGTTCTGAATTTTTTTCTCCAAAAGGCAGTGTATGCTGAATCTTTTAAATGCAGAAGTGGATATATTCTTGATTATCAAGGGGAAATGAAGAATTATTAGAAATATGCAGAATTGTAAAGTTCTGATTAAAACCAGATCAATCTCAATTTTATTGAACAGCAGAGCAGGCTCAAAAGGAAGAGTGATATACTATTATTCCTCATTTGTATGTTGTTCTTTTCCAGCGATGGTTTCTCTAACATTGGGTCAGATAACTCCATTATAATTCTTGTCTTCACCAACCAGTTACCTTCCCCGATTACTTTCAAATTATGAAACAGAAATTATCAGCAGTAAATAGTATTTCATTCCTTAAGTGTTACAACTTGCTAAAAGCCAGCAACATTCTTGTTAGAGGGTTATTCTACTAAAATAGTTCACTTCTGAAAGGTTTCTTTCAGAAAAGTTTTCAGCATTTTCTTTTTTTGCCAAAAATTTACCTCCGTTTAATGCACTGTTAGTTATTCAATACCAAGTTTCACATGTTTAAAAAAAGGTTGAATTAAATTGTGAAAAATGTGTAAGCATGAGTTTTTTTAAAATTTTCATGAACATTTATGTGTAGCATGTCACTTGAGTATTTCTGTTAACTAGAGCATTCTATATTCTGTGTTCGCTGATGTAATGTCAGCCTGGAGAGCTTGCCTTATTTTTCGGCTGTGCACATTGGTGAAGAGCCCGGTTCTGTTAATGGTGTCAACTTGCTGTAATAAAATTCCAATCTTTAAACAGATTAATCATTACAGCTACATAATTTCACTTTCAGCATTATTAGTAATACTTGTGTTTTGACAGAATAAACAATCATATTAAATAACAATAAGACCAAACAAATGCTAGGCAATGACCATCTCCAACTCGAGAGAATCGAACCATCGCCCTTTAACATTCAATGGCGTTACCATCACCGAATCCCCCACAATGAACATCTTGGGGTTGCCATTGACCAAAAATCTAAACTAAACTAGCCATATAAATGCGGTGGCTACAACAACATGTCAGGGACTGGGAATTCTGTAGCCAGTAACTCCCAAAGCCTGTCCACCATCTACAAGGCACAAGTTGGGAGCATGATGAAATAGCCAGTCAGGCAGCATCCGAGGAGCAGGAGAATCGGCGTTTCAAGCGTAAGCCCTTCAGAACAGGCTGACAAAGGGTTTGTACTCGAAACATCGATTCTCCTCCTTGGATGTTGCCTGACGTGCTGTGCTTTTCCAGCACCACACTCTTTGACGCTGATCTCCAGCATCTGCAGTCTTCAGTTTCTCCTAGCATGATGGCATACATTCCACTTGCTTTTTCCCCATGACCATGTTTGGATAATCAAAAGTGATTTACCTGCACCTTGTCCAACTTAGTCTACTGTGTTCGCTGATCACAATGTGGTCCCTAATTTGAGGAAACAAGATGCAGACTGGGTGGCAGCTTTACTGTATACCTACAGAACTTAAAAATGACCCCGAGCTTTGCCTGCCATTTCAGTACACCACGGTATTCCCTGACCAACATTTCCATCTCAGATGCCAGTGAAGTTCAATGCAAGTTGAAGGAACAGCTTCTCATCTTTCTCCCAGATACCTTACAGCCTTCAGGACTCAATATTGAGTTTAACAATTTCATAACATGAACACCCTCCTGTGTGTTCACGGGCATCTTCCCCGCCCAAACCCCAGATTCTGATTTGTATGGGTTGCTCCTAGCACAATCACCCCACTTTCAACCATTTACACTTCTCGTTAGCACCTTACCCAGCATTTTCCTCTCTCTTTGGTGACTGTGTACTCTATCCACTGTGCACTCCCCTGTCCCCGTCCTCTCCCAGATTTCCTCAGTTCTTTGACAGGCTAATACAGTAAAAACAATGGGGATGATCTGCACCAGATTGGCAACTTTGGGTGCTGACATCTTGTTTGACAGAGTACATGACTGATGAGCTCCCTCCTGATGTTTAACACTTTACCAACCACTCTTCTAGACTCTTCTTCACTCCTTGCCATCATCGCAGGTTTACAACAGCCCCCAAATTTCATCAACTGATGGGATCATGAACCACAGACTGGGAAGCCCTATGAGAGAGGTTACTTGCGTAGTCTAAGTTTAGAAAGATAGATAATTTACAAAAATCAAGCACTGTACTACAAAACTCTTTGTCAAAAGATTGAAACTCGACGTTTTTTAACACTTTTGTGAACAATTGAGAACAAATGAACTAGGTTACAACTGGGGAAAGAATTGCAGATACATAAAGTTAATGCTGTCTTTTAATTCCACAGAGAGGCTGAATTATTTAAAGAACAAGGCAATGCATTTTACGCAAAGAAGGACTACAATGAAGCATTTAATTATTACACAAAAGCAATAGGTAAGTCGTTAGATTAAACCACCTCCTGATGCAATTGCCTTAGGGATTTGTGGTCATTGTTTAAAATGAAGCTTTGAAAATTATGCAACAGTTCTGTCCTGTCTTAAATGTTTGAATTCCATTAAAATGACTTACCATCGTTCCTTTCCAGAGAGTTTCTCCAGAACTGTTATCAAAATGATAGTTGGGTAGCTCAACATCTCTGAGCCAAAATTGCAAACTCACTTGACTGCTACAATTAAAGTGATTTTCTTTTTGCTTCTGAAAACACATAACATAAAATTTGATAGTTCCAAACCTCATTTTGGTGACTGAAAGCCACTGTATAAAACTATCCCCAAAATTGTGGTGATTTCTAATATAAAAACGGAAAGTGCTGGTTGTACTTGTGAAGTAAGGTTTAAGTATGTGGAGAAAGAAGCAGAGATAATATTTCAAGCCCACCTCTTCTGGAGAACAGTCATTGGACTCAAAACTCAGTTTTTCTCAACACAAATGCTGCCAGATCTTCTGAGTTTCTCCAGTGCTTTCCATTTTTATTTCAGCTCTCCATCAACTATATTATTTTGCTTTTACTTGCAATGACTTGACTTAGGAAGTGGCAAAGTTCACACTGCTAAGACTGTCAGGGCAGAGTACAAGGAATCAGTTGGGGCTCTAACTAGCATCATACCTGGTCAAATGGTGCTTAATGCTGTGTTTTTAATGTCAGCACTTCAAGTTTTGAGTCCTTTATAAGACCCAAATCAAAAAAACAAATCGAATAGACAGTAGCTCTGTTTATTGATTCTGACTGGACAAAAGATGAATGAGATGTGTCTTACAAAAATGTCCTGTTAATTTAACGGCAAGGAAAGAATATCAGAGAGCAATTCAGCAGAAAATGTCAATGCTGTTTGTTCAGTCCATGCAAATTGAAAATGATGACCTTGCTAGGATTGGCTGGAGTTTCCCTTGACTATAGATTTTATCAGCTCTGTTTAGTGAAATGGGATCCAGCTTAGCTGGGAAGCTCTCAAGCTTAAATGGTCACTGTCGGGGGCTCATGCATTAAAGAATGATACAGTTATGAGCTACCAGGGAGTCGCTGTCACTTGAGGATTCAAATACCAATCTTTCAAGATAGAGAAAATTGGACGGAAGGAGAAAATACAAGTACCTTTAAAAGTTATAAGTAATCTTGGCAAGATGTTAATTTTAGTCTCTAGTTCCTTTCAGAGCAAGAGCTGTTTTAACTTTAAAGAGTTGTTAGATTTTTTTTAAACTATCACAGTCGAAGGGATAAAGGCAGAGCAGGATTTCATAGCATTGCTGTATGGTTCGTGGCTATTTTCCTAATATAAAGGGGTATATTACTGGTAGTCTTTCCAGTCATAGCTTGTGAAAGACAGCTTGTATGTTGCTTTCTGTTAGGTAACACGATAATGTTCAGAATCGAACTTTCGTACTTGAATTCCACATATGTGTTTGAGTAAATAATATCCTTTTCCGAGACAGCGCTAGCTCAACGAAACATAAGAATGTAAAGTAAAATGACTCAATCAGAGCAACATTGAGCTGTTTCCTTGTTTCATATAAACCAAGGGAATCCACCTGTGGACTATTTCTTCCACAGTAGAATTGTCTGTTACCTGTCAGGTTGAGAAAAAACTTTATCGTAAAATTGATTCCTGGTCGGTAAACCATTCACATATCTCCACTTGGGGATGGAACATTATAAATGGATTGTTTAAGCTTCTGCGGTAGGTAACAACCTATCATTGGCTGACCTTGACTATAGAATTTACGTTTCTCCTTTTAAAGAGGAGGATTTAGGAGGTATTAAATGCAGATGTGTGTTTGATTGTTAATGCAAAATAATAGTTCAGACATCTGCCATTTCTCCTACCTGTTTGATGACAACTGGAAAATGTGCATTTGTTTTCCCAGATATCTGTCCTAAAAATGCCAGTTACTATGGCAACCGAGCAGCAACTCTGATGATGATTGGTAAGTTCCGGGAGGCTCTTGAAGATTCACAGCAGGCTGTGAGGCTGGATGATGCTTTTGTGAGGGTATGTCATGGATTTATTGATTTGTAGTATTGGGTATTAGTGAATCTGTGTCTCTTTTGTTATCGTATCATAGACGACAGAATTCTCTTTCAAGTTTTTCCTTTCATTTTCCATTATCCTCATCACTTTGGATGTAATATTAGTGTGTGTGTGTGTATAAGGAAGTGCATTGTCTTAGAATGGCATGTCCGTGAAACTGTTGGTAACCTCGACCTCTGAAAATTTGTTCACTTTTGTCTTTTCCTCACTATGGCTGATGAATGTACTTTCATTCACTCCACACCATCATTGTGAATGTTTCATTTTCTTCAAGAAATGTGTTGACTCACTTTAAAACAAAAGTTATCATGTAGGTGAAAGCTCTATTGTACTGATGGTAACTTGTAGCTTTGGCATAATGCAAGCAAAGTAGGTTTTAAGTATTGGGCTTAACCTAGTTTTAGTAAATATGCACACTTGTTTGCTTGATCTGTGAGTTAGCTTCTAGAATGAACTGAAAATTAGTAAGGTTGTCAATGGGCCTGTTAAGCTTAGCCATGCCAATAACCCATAGAAGATAACTCAATAATTCCCCATTTACTTTACAGGGTTGCCTCCAATGGTGCACTACTTGTTGCCAATTTTGTAAAGTAAGCAAAGTAGCGACAATGCCACCGGAGTCCCCAAGACGCCCTGGGACTAAATTTGCCACGTGCCTCCGATTTCTGTATGCCAGTGATGCAAATGTAAACAGCTGCCTCCAGCAGTGCATAAGTAACATCAAACATCTTGGATCTGGCTACAGGTGAGCTGGCCCCTCAGCTCATCAGTACAAGCTGTTGCTTTGGTATTTGTGGCCTTTTATGTAGCTTCCCTGAAAATTTGGAAACAGCCCAGCCAGTCAGAAAGAAGTATCAAAATGTGCCCTTTTTGTTAAACTATGTATCCAAAACTGCTTTAAACTTGTTTTGCAATTTCCTGTCACCTCTAACTACACAAACATGTCTGTTGTCATATCCATCCTTTTAAGAGAAACATCACACTTTCAGGAGCAAGGCATAAACATAACTGATCATAACATGCTGCGGAATGAATGTGTTACTACTAATCATGTAAAATAATTCTTATTTTTCTAACTGTCATATGTAGCCATAAGTAATTTACCCTAGTTTTGTATTCAAAGGAATACTGTTCCCAACTCAGGTTTAAAAGAATAAAAGATTTAATTTTACTGATGGATGTTTTGTATCATTCCAAGTGCATAGACATGGAAGTTTCATACCTACTATATTCCTGTTAGTACTGACTTGGACCAAAAAATTGTAGTTGCTGAGGCTGCATTTTGTTTTGGCCAGCTTATGTAGTCTTTCTCCCTGTGATTTTCTGTGGGGCACTGCAGAATTCAGATATTGATAGTGATAGTGATTTCCTTTTCTAATCAAAGGCTCTGCCAATAGTTGAAGGGGAAATAAACCTCATTCTTGTCCACTTGCTACAACTATAGACATTTATGGTGCTGATATTTTTTAAAAATGCTGCTAATTAACGTCATTATCTTTTAATTTCAGGGTCACCTGCGAGAAGGAAAATGTCATCTTTCTTTAGGGAATGCCATGGCAGCTGGCCGGTGTTTTCAAAAAGTCCTGGAACTGGAACCCAGTAGCCCCCAGGCACTTACGGAGGTATGCAGCCGGCTTGTTCCAGAGATTGCCAGTATTAGATTTACCAGTGATATTAGATTCTAATGTGTGACAGCATCGTATCTAAACTTCATTTCAAATGTTTAGAACACTTGTGCGGTTTGCTGTGTCCAACTAATAGAATTATATTTTCATTTAACCACACTGCCACTTGTCCAATGACCAGCTTTTTTGGATGAGCAGGTAAGAAACATGGTTACAAGAGTAGGTCAGAGGCTAGGAATCCTGTGGTTAGTAACTCAACCTTTGATTGTGCAAAGGTTTGTCCATCATCTTCAAGGTGCAAGACAGGAGTGTGATGGAATATTCTGTACGTCTCAGCTGAGGGCAGCTCCAACTATACTCAAGAAGCTTGATGCTATTCAGGACAAAGCAAGTCTGCTTAATTGGCACCACTTCCACAAACATTGACTACTCCACCACCAATGCCTAGTAGCGGCAAGTAGGTACTGTCCACAAGATATACTGCATAATTCACCAAGGTTTCTTAGCACCTTCCAGATCCATGATCACTGATGTCTAGAAGGGCAAGAGCAGCAGACATCATCACCTGCAAGTTCCAATCCAAACCACTGACTTAGAAATATATCACTGTTCCTTAAGTGTCGCTGGGTCAGAATTCTGGAAGTCCTTCCCTCCACTAACAATACCTACATCAAATGAACTGCATTGATTCAAAAATGCAGCTCACCACTACCTTCTCAAAGACAGTTAGAGTTGGGCAATAAATACCCATATCCCCCAGATGGGAAACGAGGGAAAAGGAAGTTCAAACTGATGTTGGGGGATAGGAACAGATTGCTTAAAGCTGGATATGCAGTGAAAGTGTGAAGGACAAACCTTTGAATGAGAAGGGACAAAACGGGTGGCTGGATGTCATCAACATATGAAGGGAACTGAATCCAGTGATTTCATAAGATCATAAAGCAGTGGAAAATATGAGTATACAGGGTGGGTTGAGGATGGAGAAAGAGGTGATGTTGCAAGTTAGGAGGAGAAATCATCTATTATTAGGACAGAACCAAAGGAAAATGCCAAGATGATACTGTCTTCAGGAAAGACCAAGGAAGATATATTGTTAAATCTGGTTAATAACTCCACTCTAGGTTCCTTCCAGATGCTGATATATTTCAGTCAGATTCCTTTAAATGATCGTTCTGCAGTGAAGTGGCTTTATGTGGAGAAAGAAAGGTGACAGAGATGTTAAAAATAACAAGAAAAGATAATAAAGTACAGTTATTGATGTTAATAATTTAAAAGAACAATCTCTATGCTGGAACTGAGATACTACATTGTGCACAGTGTTGGTCACATTATCTAATGAAAGGTGTAAATGCATTGGAAGTAATTCAGAGAAGGTTTGCTAGATTAATACCCGGAATGTTTATAATGAAATGTTGGGCACAATAGGCAAGAGTTTTGGAGAAGAGATGACTTGATTTAAACATAAGGCCCAGGTTAAATCCCACCTGCTCGGGAGGTGTGTCAAAACCTGTTTGAACAGGTTGATTAAGAATACCTGTAAGATCTTGATGAGTTTGGCAAGGTAAATGTGGAGAGGCTGTTTCCTTTTATGGGAGAATCCAAAACTAGAGATTACTGTTGAAAAATCATGAGTCACCCATTTAAAACATGTAACAAAATGTTTTCTCTTGAGAGCTGTGAGATTTGCACATGCACCAATCATTTGCCTTTTATGATTCTGTCTGTCTTAATTCAGTACGATAGATCTTATCCAAGTAAGAACATAGTTAATTTAGGAAATTTTGTAGTCCATTATTTAGATATCCCTGTTATTTCTGTAGCTGAAGAACGCAGAAGCGGTATTGGAGTACGAAAGAATAGCTGAACTTGGCTTTGTCAAAAGAGATTTCAGAAAGGTAATCTGACCATCATACATGTATTTTTCGAATGTATTAAAATTTAAGTCATTGAAAAAGTCTAGAGTTGTTTTTAAACGTTGCTTCATGTAAACATTTTAAGAAGTGCATGACTGGCGGAATTTCAAATTAGAAAATCTACAAATCTATGCAGATGAAAGTAAAATAGTCTCTCTTTACCTGATGACTTTGCAAACTGGTATGAAAAAGTTGCATTCTGCCAACATGTTGTGATTGTTGATTTTAATTCTTTAACCCCTTTTTACAGTCCTTTCTTTCCCCTCTTGATTCTCTTCAAAAGGCAGGAACTTATCTTCTGTGGCACTTAACAACACTGCTTAGTATTTAGTTAATTTACAATAAATTTGGTACAAAACTGCACTCCATCTTCATTATGAATGCAAATGTTATGTTGGCTTTCAAAGTGAGGAGATTCGAGTACAGGAGCGGCAATATTTTGCTGCAATTGTGCAGAGCCTTGGTGAGACTACATCTGGAGTATTGAGTAGAGTTTTGGTCTCCTTATCTCAGGAAGGATGTTCTGGCAATGAAAGGAGTGCAACGCATTTTAACCAGTCTGAATGCTGGATTGGTAGATTGAACAATTAAGAGAGATTCAATCGGTTAAGACTGTATTTACTGGAGTTTAGAGGAATGAGGAGGTGGTCTCATAGAAACCTAGAAAATTCCAACAGGACTAGATAGAGTAAACACAGGAGAGATGCACCAGATTTCTGATGCTCCTCAGATGCTGCGCTTTTCCAGCATCACTCTAATCTTGACTCTGACCTCCAGCATCTGCAGTAATCACTTTCGCCTAGGTGTACCAGATGTCCAGGCAGTCCAAAACTAGGGATCAGAATTTAAGGATATGAGCTAGGCCATTTAGGACTCAGGTGATGAGAAATTTCTTTAGTCAGAGAATGGTGAGCCTGTGTACTTCTCCACTACAAAAGATGGTCAAGGCCAAAACATTGAATGTTTTCAAGAAGGAATTGGGTACAGTTCTTGGGTTTAAAGGGGTCAAAGACTGTGGGGAGAAAGCAGGAACAGGATTCTGAGTCAGATGGTCAGCCAGGGGCATAATGAATAGTAGAGCAGGGTGAATGGCCTATTCCTCCAATTTTCTGTTTCTAAACCTGTACACTCATTTGATTCTACTTTAAAAAATTCCCATCCATCCATCAGAAACACGTTTTTTAAAGTGGTGTAATTACAAGGAATTATTCTTTTTTTATAAAACTTGTTTGTACTAATCAATTCATTATGTCGTAGTTGGCCAATGAAGTTGATGGAAGTATTCATAATAAAATAATTGAGCAGTTCTAATTTCCCTCAAAACTGAATGGAATTAAGGAACTAACTGTCTAATGTCCTGTCATCATTTTTTATCTCTGAAATCTTCTCCAAGGTTGTATACTATATGGATCGTGCCCTCGAATTTGCTCCTGCCTGTCACCGCTTCAAAATCCTTAAAGCTGAATGCTTAGCCCTTCTTGGCCGTTACCCTGATGCACAATCAGTAGCAAGGTAGAAATATTCATTCCTTTGAGTACTGTAGCTTTATGGAATTCTCTGTAATTTTGTTATTTCTAATTGCTCTCATTGTGGTGAGGGATCTTAGTTCTGAGGAATGATTCATTGAATACCCAGACTTATCAAGCAATGCCAATCATTTACAATCCAGTAAGAGAGTCAAATTCCTCCATCCAGTCCTTCCCCTTCCTCCATCCAGTGTCAAAAAAGTAACATACTGCACCAATATGAGCTTTCTTCTCGTCAGGCATTAGAGCAGTTTTATTTCATTCATCCTGTGAATGTCATGAACTAATAATTGAAGGTAATACTAACTGCAATAGTAAGAAAGCATGTTGTAAAGTGATATAGTATTTCCCTGATGACTTTGAGGCAGCTGAGTAAGTAAAGGCTGAATAGGTAAAACACTCCACTTTGTAAGACACCAAGTTATAGAGATCATAATGTCCCAGCATCAATTTCCTGTGTGCGCAAAGTTAACTAATCTCATTAGTAATGTCGCTTAAAGCAAGCAGTTGATATCATTGTCCAATGTTAAACAGAAAGGCTGGAGTAAGGGATAAGTTGTCCTAATTCATGACCCCTGCTAGAAAATGCACATATGTCAATATTACTTGACAACTGTATTAGACTTGGCCACCACATACTGTCAAGTACCTTGAATTCACTCTGTTCTGCCTCACAGAGGTGCCATGGGACCATATCACAACATATATCAGTATTTTCAAGGTTAGAATGGATAAAATTGATAAGGAGTCTGTAATTTTACAAATTGTTGATTAGTGTAAATTTTGCAATTCTGCTGCCAGCTAAACTGTAATTTTAAGTAGAATCATAGAATCTTACACAACAGAAGGAAGTCATTCGGCCTATTGGTTCTGCCCTGTGTCACTCCTCTCGTCTGTTCCCATTGTCTATCATTTTTTTCCCCTTTACTGTTTATCCAATGTCTTTCTAAGAGCTACCATTGAACTTCCAATAAACTATTTTGAACAGTGCATCCTAAATATTTGTGTACTCTATTAAAACCATCAAAATTTTGAATGCTTCTATCAATAATATTCTAACCTCCTATACTCCCAAGAGAACAATCTCAGCTTCTGTTGTCTGCATTAATTCTTCATTTCTGCTTGCTTTTCTTTTAGTGACATTTTGCGTATGGATTCCACTAATGCTGATGCCCTGTATGTGAGGGGGCTTTGTCTTTACTATGAGGACTGCATTGAAAAGGCTGTTCAATTCTTTGTCCAAGCTTTAAGAATGGCTCCTGACCATGAAAAGGCACGACTTGCTTGCAGGGTAAGTACTGATTACCGTTTTTGGGGAGATGGTAGAGGGGAATCCAGATCATGAAAGTGTATTGTCTCCTGTAGCAATTGATTTTTGTAAAAGCGGCTTTCCTTTCTACCTTAGTGAATCTTTGAATTGCTTACAGTGATTTAAAATTCTTTGAAGTATCAGTCTCCAGAGCAATTGGAAGCATCTTCTGTTTCACTTGTGTGCATCTGGGCAGTAAATTCCTTTTAGTTTTGTGAAACTTAGATTAAGGTCAGCACCCGAAGTCAGAATGAGAGGGGAGAGATTGTGATCAATCGAGCAGGAAATGTGGAGGGAAAATGGAAAGTTGGATTTTCTTGGTTGGTTTTGCTCGCTAACAGGATTGGTTTGGCTCCAACCATTCTGAATTGATGATGTCAAATTAAAATCTTTTTCAAAAAATTCTAAATAAATGCAATATTAAAGTTTATTTTCAGTTTGCCATTCTTTTTATAATAGTGAAATACTGTGCCTAACATATCATTTGTGGCTTTTGAAATGTTCCATTCACATACATGAGAGGTAGTTTTACAACTGTATTGCCTGGGCCACAGGGTGGTGATCAAAACAAAGTGCTAAAAATCTCAGTAGGTCTGGCAGTATCTGTGAAGATAAAAACAGTTTTTAATGAAAATGACTCTGGTCTGAACTTTGCTTCAGAAAAGCTGTTCTCCCATTGAATTTTTTTTTTCTTTTAACTTATCTCACTTGCTACAAACATATTACTGTGGCTATCCTCAAGGGTCTTAGTTGTGTCCCTTTTTGTTGGGCATATGGAAAGTTCCTTGTTCCAGTCCGACTCCAGTCTCCTCTCACAACTCCATTTCTGGTGTGTCAATTAAAGAAGCAGATACATGTTTGACTCAAAACATTATCTCTGTTTCTCTCTCAACAGAGTCTTC
Organism: Chiloscyllium punctatum; assembly: GCF_047496795.1. NCBI lineage: Eukaryota > Metazoa > Chordata > Chondrichthyes > Orectolobiformes > Hemiscylliidae > Chiloscyllium > Chiloscyllium punctatum. The sequence continues at coordinate 14,695,981 of NC_092780.1, read as the reverse complement.
CAGAGCAGCTGAGTTTTTCCATCACTTTTTTCTTACAGATTTCCACATCTGCATTATTTTGTTTTTATTATGGAGTGGGGAAGATTCCTTGCTTGTCTTTTCATTAATATAAAGAGAACAGCAATCAGTTCTGTTAGAGAAGCAATGTGACCTGCCCGTTCTGTGTTCAACTTAGGATACGTTATAACTCAGGGAGTGCAAGCAAAAATATGACCAGTAGTCTCTAAGCTCCAAGTTGCTTCATGTCTAAGCAGAGTAAAATCACCTCTGATGCGTAGAATATAGGGGTTGGATAAACAGACATTGGAATGTATTTCTGTGAGCCCGATGAAAGATAACTGTATTAAATCACAGTATTCTGTGTTGGCCTTTGATTAACCAACTTTGAAGTATAGACTTTTGCCCGAAACGTCGATTTTGCTGCTCGTTGGATGCTGCCTGAACTGCTGTGCTCTTCCAGCACCACTAATCCAACTTTGAAGTATGTATGTTGTACTGAGCTGCACTGTGGTGAATGAATGGTAAGAGCATTGTATCAAAGTTATAAGCAGGGTCGGATTTCATGATATTTGCATATCTGACTTGTTTGCAGAGATTTGTTTCAGAAAGTTTGATGACGGATGTCTGTCAAGTCACTTTATAGCTTGGGTAAATTCCACAGATAACTTTTTAAAATAAAAGTCCTTCATGCAGACTGTAATGGGTCAAACATTGGCTCACCATACATAAGAAGCAAGATACATGTAGTCACAGCACATGCATAGATGGTGGTCCATGTGCATATTTTTAATAAATCAAAGTTGTAAATAAGTTAAAATGGTCAGCCCTAACCCTACTATCTCTCCCCAGTGTAAAGTTTGCATTCCCAGAAAATGTCGTCTTTCAGATCACAGTTGCTGACTATTATTTTGAAAACAAGGCAAGGAAGTTAACTTTGGCACAAAGTATTCCTATTTCCAGGCAAAGTGAATAGAAAGCAATCATTGCTTTTGCATTTTCTGAAAACTGTTTTGAATAATTTCTCTGTGGTTATTGAGATGGTTCAACGTGAGTCTATAGCATCACGTCATCACTGATCAGGAAGTACAGTGATTGAGGCCTATTTTTAATGTCCTGTTAGTGGAAATGGGGAAGATACCAAAAAAAAGGAATATTTCAAAATAGCTGTATTTGCACTTTGCACATGCTCAATGCAGACTTTGCATGTGACGCAATGACATAGAACATCTGAAAAGATGTATATGCACATTTCTAAGTAAGTGAGTATGCACAGTTATCCCACAGTGTTAGCAGACTGTGCCTTTTTAAATCAAAATTGGCACACTATTTATATCCTTGCATATGTATCGTAGTTGCATTAGCAATTATCCATGAATTTCTGTCATTGTGTTCAGCTGCAATAATCTGTGAAACTGCAATATTGGGACGCAGCAGGGTCAATTCCACAAATTATAGTTGCATTGGTACGTGTCCTGGTTTCTCCTCACTAAAGCTGGTATAATTTCAAGATATTTCATGTGAGTTATTTGAGGAGTTGAAATAAAAATGAAAAATGCATGGCAGGTCAGCCAGAATCTGATGCAGAGCAATATTTTGTGTGTGATCCTTCATTATGGGAAGGCGATGGCCTAGTGGTATTATTGCTGGGCTGTTAATCCAGATAACGTTCTGGGGACCCATGTTCAAATCTTGCCATGGCAGACAGTGGAATATGAATTCAATAAAAAATCTGGAATTACAAGTCTAATGAAGATCATAATCAGATTGTCAGAAAACTCCATCTGAATCACTAATGTCCTTTAGGGAAGGAAGCTGCCATCCTTACCTGGTCTGGTCTACACGTACTCCAGATCTACAGCAATGTGGTTGACTCTTAACTGCCCTCTGGGCAATTAGGGATGGGTGATAAATGCTGCATTGCTATCGACACCCTTATCTTGTGAATGAATAAAAAACATTGTCTCCCACAGTGTTTCCCAAACTTTGTGTCCCACCGTGATCCTGTTTTGAGCTTTGAAAATTGTCATAACCTCTCTGTGATCTATGTGTGGAGCCTGGAGGTCAGTCAGGTGAGAGAGACCTGTTGGGGGGTGGTTTTGGTTGGGGGCACAGTGAGTTGCAGGGATACCAGGATGGATGATGGGGGAGCTGAGAGGGCAGGGACTGCTTGAATTCTGTCAAAGCTCAAAACTCTAAAATCTCAGTCTGCAATCACATGTGGAATACCGACCTCTACATTGAGAATCACTGCTATATCCATTCTCTTCAACAATTGTACCTTAAGGTTGATTCTATTTTCAGAAGCTTGAGAATAGATTGAAAGTGGATCATTTTGGTGAGGTAATTGTATATCGTTTCGTCAAGGGCAGGTTGTGTCTCTCAAGCCTCATTGAGTTTTTTGAGAAGGTGACCAAGCATGTGGATGAGGGAGATCTAAACAATCATTGGATAAGCACATGGATGATGATGGGATAGTGTAGGGGGGCGAGCTGAGAATAGTTCACAGGTCAGTGCAATATGGAGGGCCAAAGGGCCTGTTCTGCGCTATATTGTTCTATGTTCTATAAACCTAAATGGTGGTTTACTTTAAATTTGAGATTTTTGTCATCAGTTTTAACAAAGAAAAGTCATAATGGTTAAACACAAGTTTCTGCTGGTACTTTGTGACATGTTTTAATTGAAACAACAGTGTGGTGCTATGTTTTTCTGCAAATAGAATGCTAAAGCTTTACGAGCAAAGAAGGAAGAAGGGAACAGAGCTTTTAAGGAAGGGTCCTTTGATGAGGCATTTGAACTTTATTCAGAAGCTCTGAAAATAGATCCAAATAACATCAAAACGAATGCTAAATTGTACTGTAATCGAGGGACGGTGGGATCGAAGGTAAGTTGCTTGTAATTTTTGCAGTTCATTCATATGTTATTATAGCAATCATAATCAATATGTTGGTGTAATTCTTGATTTTCCTGATGACTCATCGGGTTTTTCAGTGATTTGCTAAGCTGTACAGCCCAAGGAATAAGGAAGAAGTTCTCCATAAATTTAGGTGTGCTGCACTTTATAAGCCTCCTGGCATGCTTTCACATTATCGTTTCATAGTTATGACACCAATGTTTGTAACTGAGGTGAAAAGTGATTGAAGCATATAATCAGTTTCTTATATTATCAGTAAAGAAATTCCAATTATAAAATGTACTAAATGTATTCAAAACTTGCATCGCCATTTGAGAACATTCAAACACTGCTTTTCTTTTCATCATTGGACAATGCAGTAGTATAGCCGTGGCATTATTATTTGTGAAATGTCACTGCAAATAAAATGTAGCTTTAAAAAAAAACTTATTGAGCACGATTAATGAATGCAATGTTGACTAGTTGTTTGGAAATGTTTTCCAGCTCAATAAGATGCAACAAGCAATAGAAGACTGCACAAATGCAATAAAACTTGATGACACATATATCAAGGCTTACATGAGGCGGGCACAGTGGTGAGTGATGCTTTGTTGCACTGAATTCTAGCAATTGAATATTGCATCCCCTGGCATTAGACCTAGGACTTCAAATTTCACAAACCACTCTATGGACTTTTATTAAGTTGTAATAATTCGTTTGTGAAAAGTGAAAAACCATATCTTAACCACTGAACCAACCAGTTCCAACACAATAATGTTCGTTTTACTGAAGGAATCTGCAATCGTATCACCAAGCAGGAAAAATCATCCCATTCAGCCCCTCATGTGCCAGCTGTTTGAAAGCACTTAGTTCCACTTCCCTGATCTTTCCCCAAAGCCCTACAAATTTCTCCTTTCAGGTAGTAATCCAGTTTCATTTTGAAATTTACTATTGAATCTACTTCCACTGCCATGGAATCCCTATATTGGAGTAGGAAGCCGTTTGGTCCATCAAGTCTGCACCGACCCTCCAAACAGCGTCCTCCTCAGACCCACCCACCTCACCCCATCCCATCCTCATAACCCCACGTAGGGTTTTTACCATGGCCATCTCACCTCCCCTGCAAATTCCTGGACTGTGGTGGGGAACTCCATGCAGACAAGGGGAGAACATGCAAACTCCACATAGTCACCCAAGATTGGAATTAAATCCAGTCCCTGGCATTGTGCCACCCTTGTCAATAGTACATTCCTGATCACAATGCCATCTGTGGGCAATTATTTTAATTGTGTCTACCCTCCCAGATTTTAATGACCTATCTAAGGCTATGACCTCTGATTACTAACCCCCTTCCTACCTGTGGAATTAGTTTCATTTTTGTTAATCTATTAAAATACCTAAAGTTTAGGTAAGTCTATTAAATCCCTTAATTACCTACAAGCTGCTAAACAAAGGATGAGCAAAGCTCTTAAATCTATGTTCCAGTTTTCTTCAAATTCAACACTTAATTCTTCTCTGAATTAAATTTCATCTTGTAAAACTCATCCATTTCACCAGATTACCTGTATCCTTCTCACTGTTTATCATATTTCTAAGCTTCTTGCCTTTTGCAACCTTAGATCATCTACCATTTACCAAAGTTTCGGTCCCTGCTGTATATTGAAAAGAGCCATGATGGCAATATTGACCCTGGACAAATTGCCATTGTATTTAGTTTGCTGTTATTTGTTAACTCATGTTCTTCTAAAGATTAATAATTTTGTACAGGGTTATGGTCTCTAGATATTTTCACACCACAGGTAATAAGCTGGCTGAACAGCCTTTATCCCTATATCCCAGTTTCTCATTTACAAGCACAGCTATAAAATTTGCAACCCTTCAATGTTTGGTACGAAGGTCACTCTCTGTGTGGAGTTTGCACATTCTCCCAGTGTCTGCGTGGATTTCCTCCGGGTTCTCCGGTTTCTGCCCACAATACAAAAATGTGCAGGTTAAGTGAATTGACCATGTTAAATTGCCCGTATTGTTAGGTGAAGGGGTAAATGTAGGGGAATGGGTCTGGGTGGGTTGCGCTTTGGCAGGTCGATGTGGACTTGTTGGGCCGAAGGGCCTTTTTCCACACTGAGTAATTTAATCTAATCTAATCAAAAGTTGTAACCAAAGTCTTGATTGAAACCACCCTCACTACTTCAGTATCCTAGGATATATTCCATCTGCACCCGATATCCTTTCGACTTTGAGCACTGCAAACTGTTTAATGGTCTTCTCTTTGTTTGTGTTCTACCTTATTAAATTTCTCTACCAGCTCTTGCTTTAGTGTGACATTAGCAGTGTTTGTCGTGGACAAAGGGAAATCACTCATTCAGTACCTGAGTTATGCCTCTGCCTCCAAATAACATTTTGGATTCTAATCATGATCTGAATTATATTGTACCACTATAACTGTAGCTATGATTGAGTTTGTATCTTGATTTTTTTTAAGTAGTCTTTCTGGAAATTGAATCATATTGCTATCACACAGCATAAATACATATTTTTACCTTGAAAAGTACCTACATTTACGAAGCCTTGTAGTTATTTTTTGGTATGTAGTATATTTTCCATGAGAGGCAGTGCTAATTCCTTACCAAACTGTGGCCAACACTGAAATTGGAAAGAAATAGCTTGTTTTATATAGTACATTGTCATGCTCTTAAGGTGTTATAAAATGCATTAGATTCAGTTATGCAATGGGGTGGATTGAGTGGTTAGCGCTGCTACCTCACAGCAGGGACCAGCATTCAGTTGCATCCTTGAGCGGTTTACATGAACCCCACCCCCATCTGCATGGGTTTCCTCCCATTGTCCAAAGATTTACAGGTTAGGTGGATTGACCATGCTAAATTGCCCACAGTGTCCAGGGATGCGCCGGCTCGGTGGATTAGCCATAGGAAGTGTAGGGTTACAATGATAGAGTAGAGGGTGGCCCTGGGTGGGATGCTATTCAAAGGGTCGGTTTGGATTTGTTGAGCCAAATGGCCTTCTTCCACACAGTAGGAATTCTATAATGCAGTGCCGTTCGTGATGATGAGGACAACACTCTCTGCTCTTCCAGCTTTGCTGGATCTTTGATTATCCACCTGATCTCATTGAAAGTTATCGAGGTTGCACAATCACCTCCATGTTAAAATTGTACCTTAGATTCTTCCAGGCCCTGAAGTGGGGCTTGAAACCACATTCTTCTGAGTTAAAAGATAAAACCACTTCTGACTGCCCCAAGTTCACGAGAGTGGCTGAGGTTAGCTGATGAGGTGAGAGTGAAGGTTAAATTCTGCAGGCCCTCAGTACGTGGTTATGTGGCTGGCAAGGTTACTTAAGTCAAACATTTTTAGTTTATATATTTTTTAACCCTAGTTATATGGATACAGAACAATATGAAGAGGCTGTAAGAGATTATGAGAAGATTTACCAGACAGAGAAAACAAAAGGTAAGCTGCAAGTAGGTGTTTCTGCACAGGCTTTTGTTGATCTAAATCTTTAAATGAAACAAAATGTCTTGAAAAATTTATTCAGCAGAATTAACAGAAACTATTTGATTTAGCTGTTGAAATTATTCATAAGTTATACCTGATAGTCTGCGTTCTTTTGGTGTTATGCAACATTAGGTGCATATGTATTGTGTGGCAGCCAATAATCTGTAACTCCCTTTGTGATCCAGGGAACTTTAGAGCTGCTTCTGGTGGTGGTGGTAGCATTCTGGTACACTGCTGGACTTGCCTAGTGTCCTTCAGTTGTGTCGGTGCAGCACTGTAATTACCTGATGGTGTGTAAGATGATGTTTGCCCCACTCTTAATGCAGTTGAGGGCAAGGATAGAACTTATGCTGTTTCACCAAAGTATGATGTCTAAATTTAGTTAATTTGCGCTGGTCAATTTTAACTTATCGGGGATGTCAAGAATTGAACCTGGTGTTCCTTCGCGTACAAGCCAGCAAGTGACAAAAAACAAGTCTGCAGTTAGCGTACTCGTGTGGGCTTTATCAGCAGTGGTTTGGTATGCTGAATCACCATCTCTAGCTCTGAGCTGTGTGTTTTTATCAAGTTCCACAACAAACCTTTGAAAGCAGCAGATGTTGCTCTGGTTCAAACTGTTCATGTTTGGGGCGGCACGGCCCAGTGGTTAGCACTGCTGCCTCAGCGCCAGGGACCCGGGTTCAAAACCCACCTCAGGCACCTGTCTGTGTGGAGTTTGCACGTTCTCCCCGTGACTGCGTGGGTTTCCTCCGGGTGTTCCGGTTTCCTCCCACAGTCCAAAGATGTGCAGGTTAGGTGAATTGGCCATGCTAAATTGCCCAGTGTTAGGTGCATTAGTCAGGGGTAAATATAGGGTTGGGAAATGGGTCTGGGTGGGTTACTCTTCAGAGGGTTGGTGTGGATTTGTTGGGCTGAAAGGCCTGTTTCTACGCTGTAGGGAATCTAATCTAATCTTTTTGAATTACCTGTAAACTGCAAAATACATAATTGGGATCTGTAAATAAGCAAAGCCCTTCAACACAAAGATAAGTAAAGTACTTGTATTTGTTGCAATATAAATTTGCTTCAATATTGCTCCTTCCTTCAGTCCTTAACACTTAGGTGTTTTTTATACTTCCTGTTGTTAAGAGCACAAACAGCTGCTTAAGAATGCACAACTGGAGTTGAAGAAAAGCAAACGAAAAGATTACTACAAAATTCTTGGTGTTGATAAAAGTGCTTCAGAAGATGAAATTAAGAAAGCTTATAGGAAGCGGGCATTGATGCATCATCCAGGTATGATGGGTTTCGGTTTGCCAGCTGACCCCACGTGCAGCTGAAATTAATTTTATGGTGTCTGAGAAATATATTTTACTTTGGAATATCTTTTCTAAGTAGAAAATAAGATAGTTCTGTATTCATTTACAAATTTAGGATACTTTATAAGATTTTTTTGTGTATTTGTGCCTTTTAATGGTCCTTATTCTATTCATGCTGCGGGAATGAAAAGGTTGATGGGCTGAACTCTTGCTCTGTTTATATATTTTGATAACATTTGTACAGAACACATCTTTTTGTTTGCCTTTACTTTGCGGGCTGTGGACTAAAAAAGGAAAGTTCTGTTTTAAGCCAAGAAGGCTCTGCAAAGAGATGAGTGGAGTTTAAGAAAATTGTTTATTGGATCACGTTATGTGTTGTACATCATATTGCATTTCCCCTGGAATGGTAAGAGCAGAAGCAGACACCTGAACTGACTGGTTCCAAACTTGTAGACAACTGCTGGATGACGATGCCCTCCAAAGCATCTCATCCACATCCCGCACCTCCGCCCTCAAACTCCACCCATCCAACCCCAATAAGGACGGAACCCCCCTCCCCTGTCCTCACCTTCCACCCTACCAACGTCCACATAAACCACATCATCCACCAACATTTCTGCCACCTCCAAACTGACCCCACCACCAGGGATATATTTCCCTCCCCACCCATTTCCACTTTCTGCAAAGACCGTTCCCTCCGTGACTACCTGGTCAGGTCCACACCCCCTCAACAACCCACCCTCCCGTCCTGGTACCTTCCTCGGCGCCGCAGGAATTGCAAAACCTGCGCCCAAACCTCCCCCTCACCTCCATTCAAGGCCCCAAAGGAGCCTTCCACATCCATCAAAGTTTCGCCTGCACATCCGCCAATGCCATTTATTGTATGTGTTGCTCCCGATGCGGTCTCCTTTATGTTGGGGAGACTAGATGCCTTCTCACAGAGCGCTTTAGGGAACATTTCCAGGACACCAGCACCAATCAACCAAGAAATGCTGCTTTCTGGATCCCACTACTTCATGAGGCGTTCTGTTTTTCCAAATATCTATAGGTTGCAAATCTGCTTATGAAGTTGCAGAAAGGTCTAAGGCAGAAGCACTCAATTTCTGAGTGAATGTTATCCTTGACAAAATGGCAATGAATCTATACTGGGAGAAAGTGAGGACTGCAGATGCTGTAAATAAGACCAAAGTTGAAAAATGTGCTGGAAAAATGCAGCAGGTCAGGCAGCATCCGAGGAGCAGGAGATTCGATGTTTTGGGCATAAGCCCTTCTTCAAGAATGAGGCTGGTGTGCCAAGTGGGCTGAGATAAAAGGAACGGGCGAGGGAATTTGGGGGAGGGGCACTGGGAATACGATAGGTGGAAGGAGGTGAGGGTGATAGGCCGGAGATGGGGTGGGGGCGGAGAGGTCGGGAAGATGATTTCAGGTCAAGAGGGTGGTGCTGAATCCAGGTGTTGGGACTGAGTAAAGGTGGGGGGGATGTAGATTTCTCCAGCTTTTTCATTTCCCCTCCCCCCACCTTATCTCAGTCCCAACCCTCAGATTCAGCACCGCCCTCTTGACTTGCAATCTTCTTCTCGACCTCTCTGCCCCCACCCCCTCTCTGGCCTATCACCCTCACCCTCACCTCCATCCACCTATCGTATTCCCAGCGTCCCTCCCCCCTACCTTTTATCTCAGCCCGCTTGGCACACCAGCCTCATTCCTGGAGAAGGGCTTATGCCCGAAACATCGATTCTCCTGCACCTCGGATGCTGCCTGACCTGCTGTGTTTTTCCAGCACCACATGAATCTATACTTCCAGGGTTTAAAGACCTGTTGATCTGTATGTCTGCATTCCTTTCTTTTTGTATTCTGAGAACTGTACGAATTTGGTTATTTTTGGTTTACGACTGTCTTCCCAAAACAGATTACATCACATTTCTCTGCAATGAACTGCATCTGCAGCTTCACGGCCCATTCTATTAACTCCTTTCTGTTCAACAATTTGTTATGACACCTCATTTGTCATCATCTGCATTATTCCTTTTGTGACTATAAACAAATTATTTATATGAATAGAAAGCAAAGAGCTCTTCGGTGTCCTTTGTCATGTTTTGAAAGAATTGGCAGCACTGCTGTCCAGCACATCCTCTGGCTAAAGTTCCCACACTGCAGAAGTTGACTCTAAAGTAAACTGCCACTTAATATATTTGGAAAATGCCCTACTATGTATAGAATAGGTTAACAAGCAGCAAGAGATATGCTTCAATTACAGAGTAACACTTTTTAAAAAATAAAATGCAGATTCTAATCCTTTGGGTCCAAACTGCATTGTTCAAAGGGAGCTTTTCTTTATTCATTGTTTGTGACTATTTCCCTCCATTTTACCAAGGGTATGTGAATCATTAAGGAGCTTTTCAATGCTCAAGCACCATCTAGTGGTTAAAAAAAAGTACAACAACAGTAATAAATCTGTTCAATATGCTGCCAAACCTGCTGCTCTGATACTGCCGATCTGGAATTTTCCACCTCGAACTGACAAAATCGTTTTGAACTTACAGAAGTGGTCGTGTAGTATCTGTGGACACTGTTTCTCCAAAATGCTGCTAGCTGAACATACAAAAATAATGGTGCTTTACTTTGCTTCTAAACTTTATCGCTACCCTCTCACTCATCGTGCAGAACAATAGGTCAGGATGAATTATAAAGTAGCAAGTAGATTCAGCCCTCCCATTCTGAGACTCCACTGAGCTCAAACGCAGTCAAAGTGAGGAACCTGGATTTATCGAGGAACATTTCCTGCCAGAGCTGCGCAGTGAAAACAGCCGTACCTTCATAAATATACAGGCAGTCCCCAGCCATGCCTTCATAAATATACCGGTAGTCCCTTCATAAATACCCTGTGAACAGACAGTCTCCAGCCGTACCTTCATGAACATCCTGTGTACGCAGTCCCTAGCTGTGCCTTCATAAATACCCTGTGTACAGGCAGTCCCCAGCTGCTCCTTCATAAATACCCTGTGTACAGGCAGTCCCCAGCTGCTCCTTCATAAATACCCTGTGTACAGGCAGTCCCCAGCTGCTCCTTCATAAATACTCTGTGTACAGGCAGTCCCCAGCTGCTCCTTCATAAATACCCTGTGTACAGGCAGTCCCCAGCTGCTCCTTCATAAATACCCTGTGTACAGGCAGTCCCCGGCCGTGCCCTCATAAATGCTGTATGTACAGGCAGTCCCCAGCTGTACCTTCATAAATATACAGGCAGTCCCCGGCAGTACCTTCATAAATACACTGTATGCAGGCAGTCCCCGGCCGTGCCTTCATAAATACCCTGTGTACCGGCAGACCCTGGCCATGCCTTTATAAATACCCTGTGTACAGGCCGTCCCCGGCCGTACCTTCATAAATACCCTGAGTACAGGCAGTCCCCAGCCATACCTTCATAAATGTACAGACGGCCCCCAGCTATGCCTTCATAAATACCCTGTGTACCGGCAGACCCTGGCCATGCCTTTATAAATACCCTGTGTACAGGCAGTCCCCAGCTGCTCCTTCATAAATACCCTGTGTGCAGGCAGTCCCCAGCTGCTCCTTCATAAATACCCTGTGTACAGGCAGTCCCCAGCTGCTCCTTCATAAATACCCTGTGTACAGGCAGTCCCCAGCTGCTCCTTCATAAATACCCTGTGTACAGGCAGTCCCCGGCCGTGCCCTCATAAATGCCCTGTGTACAGGCAGTCCCCAGCTGTACCTTCATAAGTATACAGGCAGTCCCTGGCAGTACCTTCATAAATACCTTGTATACAGGCTGTCCCCAGACATGCCTTCATAAATACCCTGTGTAGTGGCTGTCCCCGGCCGTGCCCTCATAAGTAGCCTGTGTACAGGCAGTCCCCAGCCGTGCCTTCATAAATATACAGGCAGTCCCCAGCTGTACCTTCATAAATACCCTGTATTCAGGCCGTCCCCAGCCGTGCCTGCATAAATACCCTGTGTGTAGGCAGTCTCCAGCCGTACCTTCATAGGTATACAGGCAATCCCCAGCGTGCTTTCATAAATATACAGGCAGTCCCCGGCTGTACTTTCATAAGTACCCTGTGTACACGCAGTCCCCAGCCGTACCATTATAAATATACATGCAGTCCCCAGCCGTGCATTCATAAATACCCTGTGTACATGCAGTCCCCAGCCGTGCCATCATAAATATACAGACAGTCCCCAGCCATGCTTTCATAAATACACTGTATACAGGCGGTCCCCAGCTGTGCCTTCATAAATACCCTGTGTACACGCAGTCCCCAGCTGTGCCTTCATAAATACCCTGTGTACACGCAGTCCCCAGCCGTACCATTATAAATATACATGCAGTCCCCAGCCGTGCTTTCATAAATACACTGTATACAGGCAGTCCCCGGCTGTGCCTTCATAAATAGCCTGTGCACAGGTGGTCCCCAGCCGCTCCTTCATAAATACCCTGTGTACCGGCAGACCCTGGCCGTGCCTTTATAAATACCCTGCGTATAGGCAGTCCCGGCTGTACCTTCATAAATACCTTGTGTACAGGCAGTCCCCAGCTGTACCTTCATAAATAGCCTGTGCGCATTGCAGTCCCCAGCCGCTTCTTCATAAATATCCTGTGTACAGGCAATCCCCGGCCGTGCCTTCACAAATACCCTGTATACAGGCCGTCCCCAGACGTGCCTTCATAAATACCCTGTGTACAGGCAGTCCCCAGCTGTACCTCCATAAATATTCAGGCAGTCCCCGGCAGTACCTTCATAAATACCCTGTATACAGGCAGTCCCCAGACGTGCCTTCATAAATACGCTGTGAACAGGCAGTCCCCGGCTGTGCCTTCATAAATACCTTGTGTACAGGCAGTCACAAGCCATGCATTTATACATACCCCTGTGTACAGGCAGTCCCCAGCTGCTCCTTCATAAATACAGGCTGTCCCCAGACATACCTTCATAAATACTCTGTGTACTGGCTGTCCCCGGCTGTGCCTTCATAAATATACAGGCAGTCCCCAGCTGTGCCTTCAAAAATACCCTGTGTACAGGCAGTCCCCAGCCGTGCCTTCAAAAATACCCTGTGTACAGGCAGTCCCCAGCCGTGCCTTTATAAATATCCTGTGTACAGGCAGTCCCGAGCCATGCCTTCTTAAATACCCTGTGTACAGGCAGTCCCCGGCTGTGCCTTCATAAATACCCTGTGTACAGGCAGTCCCCAGTCATGCCTTCATAAGTATACAGGCAGTCCCCAGCTGTACCTTCATAAATATAAAGGCAGTCGCCAGCCTTGCCTTCTTAAATATACTGTATACAGGCCGTCCCTGCCTGTACCTTCACAAATCCCCAGTGTACAGGCAGTCCCCAGCTGTACCTTCATAAATATAAAGGCAGTCGCCAGCCTTGCCTTCTTAAATATACTGTATACAGGCCGTCCCTGCCTGTACCTTCACAAATCCCCAGTGTACAGGCAGTGTACAGGCAGTCCCCAGACGTGCCTTCATAAATACCCTGTGAACCGGCTGTGCCTTTATAAATACCCTGTGTACAGGCAGTCCCCAGCCATGCATTTATACATATCCTGTGTACCAGCAGACGTAAATACCCAGTGTACAGGCAGTCCCCCGCCGTGCCTTCATAAATATACAGGCAGTCCCCGGCCGTACCTTCATAAATACCCTCTGTACAGACAGTCCCCAGCCGTGCATTCATAAATACCCTGTGTACAGGCAGTCCCCGGCCGTACCTTCATAAATACCCTGTGTACAGGCAGTCCCCGGCCGTACCTTCATAAATACCCTGTGTACAGGCAGTCCCCGGCCGTACCTTCATAAATACCCTGTGTACAGGCAGTCCCCGGCCGTACCTTCATAAATAGCCTGTGTACAGGCAGTCCCCAGCCGTACCTTCATAAATATACTGGCCGTCCCCAGCTGAGCCTTCATAAATATACAGGCAGTCCCCGGCTGTGCCTTCATAAATACCCTATATACACGCAGTCCCCTGACATGCCTTCACAAATACCCTGTGTGCAGGCAATCCCCAGCCGTGCATTCATAAATACCCTGTGTACAGGCCGTCCCCAGACATGTCTTTATAGATATCCTGTGTACAGGCTGACCCCAGTCGTGCCTTTATAAATACCCTGTGTACAGGCAGTCCCCAGCCGCTCCTTCATAAATACCCTGTGTACATGCATCCCTGGCCCTGCCTTCATAAATACCCTGTGTACAGGCAGTCCCCAGCCGTACCTTCATAAATACCCTGTATACAGGCCGTCCCCAGACATGCCTTCATAAATATCCTGTGTACAGGCAGTCCCCAGACATGCCTTCATAATTACCCTGTGTGCAGGCTGTCCCCGGCCATGCCTTCATAAGTATACTGTGTATAGACAGTTCCCGACTGTACCTTCATAAATACCCTGTCTACAGGCAGTCCCCGGCCATGCCTTCATAAACATCCTGTGTACAGGCAGCCCCTATCCGTGCCTTCATATGTATATAGATAGTCCCCAACAATGCCTTCATAAATACCCTGTGTACAGGCGGTCCCCAGACGTGCTTTCATAAGTACCCTGTGTACAGGCGGTCCCTGGCCGTGCCTTTATAAATATCCTGTGTATATGCAGTCCCCAGCTGTGCCTTCATAAATACCCTGTATACAGGCCGTCCCAAGACATGCCTTCATAAATATACAGGCAGTCCCCAGCTGTACCTTCATAAATACCCTGAGTACAGGCCATCCCCAGCCGTACCTTCATAAAAACCCTCTGTACAGGCAGTCGCGGCCGTGCATGCATAAATACCCTGTGTACAGGCAGTCCCTGGCTGTACCTTCATAAATACCCTGTATACAGGTGGTCCCTGGCCATACCTTCATAAATATACAGGCATCCCCAGCTGTACCTTCATAAATACCCTGTTTACAGGCCAAGCCCAGCCGTGCTTTCATAAATACACTGTATACAGGCAGTCCCTGGTCTACCTTCATAAATACCTTGTGTACAAGTAGTCCCCAGACGTCCCTTCATAAATACCGTGTACAGGCAGTCCCTGGCCGTGCCTTCATAAATATACAGGCAGTACCCTGCTGTACCTTCATAAATACCCTGTATACCGGCCGTCCCCAGAGGTGCTTTCATAAATACCCTGTGTACAGGCTTTCCCCGGCCGTGCCTTCATAAATGCCCTGTGTACAGGCAGTCCCTGCCCATGCCTTCATAAATATACAGGCAGTCCCTGGATGTCCCTTCATAAATACCCTGTGTACAGGCAGTCCCCGGCAATGCCTTCATAAATACCCTGTGTACAGCAGTCCTTGGCCGATGCCTTCATAAATACCCTGTATACAGGCTGTCCCCAGACATGCCTTCATAAATACCCTATGTACAGGCAGTCCCCGCTGTACCTTCATAAATACCCCTGTATACAGGCTGTCCCCAGACATGCCTTCTTAAATATCCTGTGTGCAGGCTGTCCCTGGCTGTACCTTCATAAATACCCTGTGTACAGGCAGTCCCCAGACGTGCCTTCATAAATACCCTGTGTACAGGCAGTCCCCAGCCGTGCCTTGATAAATTTCCAGGCAGTCCCCAGCCGTGCCTTCATAAATATACAGGCAGTCTCCGGCTGTACCTTCATAAATACCCTGTATTCAGGCACTCCCCGGCTATACATTCATAAATACCCTGTGTACCGGCAGTCACCAGCTGTACTTTCATAAATACCCTGTATACAGTCTGTCCCCGGCTGTGTGTTGATACATCCGGGGACTACTGTATTTACCTTCATAAGTACTCTGTGTACAGGCAGACCCCAGCCATGTCTTCATAAATATACAGGCTGTCCCCAGCCCTACTTTCATAAATACCCTGTTTACAGGCAGACCCCCGCTGTACCTTCATAAATACCCTGTGTACAGGCAGTTCCCGGCTGTACCTTTCATAAATACCCTGTGTACAGGCAGTCCCCAGGTTGCAAGTAGGTTCAATTTCGGAGTTAGTTTGCAAGCCAATTCGTATGCAAGTCAGAACACAATGTTCATAAGGGCAGGAAGTATGTCAGGTTTTTAAAATTAAACTACTGAATGGGATCATGCTCATAAATCAGAAGGTCATAAATTAGAGATCCTCTGTGTACTTCCATGAATTATAACTGATTATATACCTAACTGTCCAGTGACATCTGTGTCTATATAAAGGTTGTGCATTTGAAAATTTGGAAGTACAATTGCAACAAGAAACACACTTGGCTGCTAATTGATCACTTTACCCTTTTGTACAGATCGACATAGTAGTGCCAGTCCAGAGGTACAGAAGGAAGAAGAAAAGAAATTTAAAGAAGTGGGAGAAGCTTTTAGTATCCTCTCGGATCCAAAAAAGAAAGCACGTTATGACAGTGGTCAAGATTTGGACGATGATGGCATGAACT
This sequence comes from Chiloscyllium punctatum, assembly GCF_047496795.1. Classification (NCBI taxonomy): domain Eukaryota; kingdom Metazoa; phylum Chordata; class Chondrichthyes; order Orectolobiformes; family Hemiscylliidae; genus Chiloscyllium; species Chiloscyllium punctatum. Next base: position 14,679,856 of record NC_092780.1, on the reverse strand, counting down.
CTGGTGGTAAGTGCTGATAAAACTGCCTCACATTCAATGCTTTAGCCAGCAACATTTCTCTACGGCTTTGAACATCGTATCCTACTCAGGTTTTCAATCTGCAAATTTCTACTTCTATTCAAGATTCTACTTCTATTGTAAGCTGATGACTTGGGGCATGAAGGCTCTGTCTGAGATCTTTACCACAAGGGCTCATTTGAGTGGCTGTTTGCAGTACTCAGCTGCAGCTAAATCAAGACTGTCAGGGTCACAAGAAATAGCTTCTTGCATTCACGCAGTTGCCTCTCAGGCTGGCTCACCCTGTGCAGAGCCCGTGATTACCGTAAAGCATTCTGTTTAATTTTCAACTGTGGTATAATAGGCATATTTGGATCCTGAAGCTCTTGTGCTCATATGTGGGCTGCCTTAAGTGCCCTATGTGCTTAAATCAGAAATCAAGAGGAAGATTTAAAAAAAATACAAGGGGCAGTTTTTTTTACAAGTGGTTCGTGTGTTGAATAAACTTCCAGAGGGAGTGGGGGATGTGGATACAGTTACAACATTTAAAAGATGTTCAGATAAGTATATGGGCCAAGCACAGGCAGATGGTACTAATTTAGTTTGGGGTTTTGATCAGTATGGACTGGTTGGAGCGAAGGTTCTGTTCCCGTGCTGTATGAGTCTGACTCTATTTCGGGTCAAAATCAGTCAAAGTGAAAACTTGCAAAATAAGTGTAGTTTGCTTTTCCTACAAATTGATGTTTTTAATTATTTTGTTAATTGTTATTTTTCTTTTGTTACAGATTTCGATGCTAATAATATTTTCAAGGCATTTTTCGGTAGCCCGGGTGGCTTCAGTTTTGAAGGTGGGTTTTAGGTTATTGGAGCGTTTGATAAACACAAGATGTGTAATGGTGTGCTTTTAAACTTTAAAAAAGAAAATTGTATTGTGAGAGCTCGACTAGTTCCTGATTGAGCAGATACAAGGTCTCCATTGCTGTGAAACCAGAAAATGCTCCTCTATAGTATTAAGAATAGGGACTCAATTAATCATGTCCAGCAAGAATAAACAGTTTGACAGTGGTTAGTCTCCCAGCAAAACTTTAAAATGAGTTCCCCATATAACCACAACCTACCAAGTCAACATTTTCAGAGTACGATTACAGACAGTATTTTTTAAGCAATTGAAAGTGAGCATTTATTCTTCCAGTGTACTGACCCAATCGCCTTCCCAATAGAGATGGCCAGGTCTTGAGTTTAGAGTCTTAGCTGAAGGGTGGATAAGTGAGCCTTCTATAGTATTAGTCCCTGAGTTACTGACCCCGGCCAGCAAGTAATATTAGAATAATGTATCAAGGTCCAGTGTCCAATTATACTTGAGGAACCTTCCAATAATACATTAAATATATGCCAGTCATAAGTTGTTTAAATAAAGATCTGACATGCTATCAATTGCAGCTCTTTGCAACCTAACTTGTATATGAAAGGACTTTCTTATTGAGTGAAAATTCCCTTCAACTGTGTTGACCCACCTGTGACCAAATGGAAGTTGCTGTTCAAACAGAGGACGTTTGTTGCTGTTTTAAGACGGGATGCAGATGTTAATAGATCTTCTTTTCTCTTTTCAGCTTCTGGTCCTGGGAATTTTTTCTTCCAATTTGGCTAATGCGCAACCTTTTGTTCAATGTCACTGGGTGTAACTCAAGCAAAAATAAAATAAATACCCCTGTTTCCCTGTGTTTAATCTATTTAGAGGAGAAACTTCCACGTTTCAGTTGAATACCTCTTGTATTCATGTAATTCTATGTTTTTGTTGAAAAAGAAGCCGTCATCACAGAATGTGAAGCTGACCTTAATGCTTTGTTTTTATAATCATATTAATTAAAAATAAAAAGGATTACCTCATTTTGAAGTATGCAGTCCCTCACGCTAACGATCTTCAGTTGTGTAAATAGAGGCAGTTGAGCTTTTATGTAGATGAGGGTATTTCTTCGCAATGCAGGAAAGTCCACTTTTTATTCAAACGAAAACCGAGCTTGTATTTAAAGCAGTGGATTTTTTTTTCTGTGCTTCTGTTCAGCAGAATTACCAACTTTTAAATGACTGGTGGAGTGGCTCACTTCATCAGCCTCCCTACATAGTCCATTGTATCCTTTCCAGTTATCAACCTTGCCAGTGAAAGGAACATTTGCTACTGATGGTTACAGGTGCTAACTCAAACACGCTGCTGACAGGGACAGGGAAAAGAGAGAAACAAAATGCCATGTGGTTAAAGGCAAGTTTTGTTACAGCTTAGCTTTGGACTTGCAAGAACCTTGCCACTGATTTAAACTCAGCAGTTTAGGAATTCTCTGAACTAATATAATTGCATTTCATAAAGATTGTCGGAATAAAACATCTCCAGTTCTAAAAGCCTTGCAGTGCTCCGTTTCCACTTCAAGGAAGTAATTTGTATTTATGACCTAACTATTCTACCTGCATGTGCTTAGTGGATGTCTACATGTAGTGAGCTACAAGTGCAAAAGTAAAATTACCATGAAAGGAAACATGAAATCCCTCAGTGTAGCAGAATGCTAGTTATGGCAACCCACAAACATCGTGTTAGTTTGCCCAAAATTAATTACATTGATGTGATTCATCGCCAAGATCTTCCATGTGCTCCCATCGGGAATGCTTGGGAATTTCCCATCGTGCTCACACCATTGGCGGCATGGGTGAGTTGTACCTAATGCTAACCTGTTTCTGTCGTGGAGGTAGGAGTTTGATGACGTCCACAAAGCCTTTTGAGCCAAGAACACTGTTTGGTAAACAAGTAAAATTAAAGTTGTCACTGTCTTACCAAACCAGAGAGCTGCTCTGTTATTTGAGAAAGGTGAACCACTCCTCTCATGAGGGGAGAGGTTAAGGAGAGTTCTTTATGGTAACCTCAAGTCAGTGCTGGTTGGCATCATTCTGCGTTGCAAGCCAGCATCCAGCTAACTGCGCACCTTACCTAGTAAACAGTCCCCAGTACTAGAGGAGTATGTTGTCAAACAGACTGTAACATAGCCAGTAGGTCAACTTTTTGAGGGGAGAGGCAAGCATGTTGCCACCAACTCCGCAGTTTCTAATTGCTGCTTACAAATTGGCCAAAGCTTTAGGCATATATCTGAGGCAAAGGGGTTTAATGAGATTGGATTAAAAGAGGATAATACATTTAAAATTGTATGATTCTGTTTATAGGCCCATTGTATCTTTTCTGTTTTTATGCAGTTCATTGAGGCATTTTCTGGTCAGGAAGTGTAATTTGGAGATGTGGAAACAGGAAGGAGGGAAAACTGCTTCAGAGTAAACGCTATGCCTCCATACATATTGCACAGTTGACTGTTTTAAACAACTGAAGTAATGCCAACGGGGAAAGTGGAGTTTGCCTGTCTGGGAGTCATATTTAAACTTAGCCCTTTTTCATTTTAAATAAACACCATAAATATTTACCACTATAGAATGACACACAAAAACATGAGCTCTTTGTATTAAATTCCTGATCATTGGGACTACAGAGTGGAGAAATGGAAGGGATGGCTGTACATAGAGTCTCCCCATCATCCAGTAACTCGTGTTCAGGAAGCATCAAGTTAATAAACCTCACATTTCTTTAATGTTGTACACAGGATACTCACTTCCCCAGATTCAGCTATCGATTTTGTTTAGAAAGAAATTCAGCTGTCATTGACTTTTATTTCAACCAAGTTTAGTGGCGTGCCATGGAATTCAGTCTTGTGGTTCGACTCCACAAAAAAGCAGGCATCTCTGGAGATGTGTCTTTTGTGCATTTTATAAGCTTAAACATAGTGCATTAATAAACTGCATGACCATCCCACTTCAATATTCCTTTTACTTACAAATTTTGCCCTTCTCAAAGGTAACAAATGGTTCGATTTGTTTTGGCATTGGACTGGCTAGTTTCATTTGGTTAAATTTGAGAGTGGGGATGTACCATCTGGACTTTCTGTATTTGTTAAAGCACTCAGAGATGATGATGCTCTCTGCAGAATTGTGATTTTTTTTGCGTCATTCTGTGGCAAAGCATGTTAGACAGGACTATAAAACCTACCTTTTCATGATTGGCCAGCATAATTGTGCAAAATGCTCGTAGCTTTGATTTGGCTGTCAGGGGAGCTTACAAGTTACCTGTTCCACTTTTAAATTTAGGCTGCTTCTCACATTTATATTTTGAAAAACAGTTGGGTGTTTGAGAAATGGCTTTTAAAATATTTATAATGGCACTGAAGCAAATATTTGCATTTACGCAATTAAGACATTGAAGATATTCTTGGCAGCACCTCCCAAAAAGCAGGTTGGCTTGGCCTGTCCTTGTACTCATGTTTAGTTTGGAATTTTGTTGGATGCAGATCTAGCTTTTTAAATATGTTTCCTACACTGCTTGTTTTGAGCAGAGGGGCAATAGCATTCAAATTTTTTTTTAACTTAATAAATCCACATCATAGTAACTTAGTTAAAGCAACATCGGGAGAGAAAAGGTGGAGCTGCGTGGGCAGAGAAGATTCCTGGACTGGATTAGCTGCTGTTATAGTATTAATGAGTAACTTTGAATAAAAGCAAATACATGAGCAAATTTAATATTTCTTAATCAACATTTGGAGCCCTTTCTTTGTTGAAGATGCAGATTACTTTTGAATATCCTTAAAGGTCACTTAAAGTTTTTTCCTAGTGAGGCACTAAAGGAGGTTTAAGCCCCATCAGGAAACCATTATTTTTCTTCAGAGTGTTTGTGGAAACAGTCCAGTAGAAAATGGCTTCGGAGAAAGTGTAAATCCGATTTTTTTTTTTAATGTCTGGTTCCCTGGAATAGAGCAGTTCAGTGCAACACCTTGTGGCTGTTTAGCCACTGAGCTGGCCGGATTTCAAGTTTAAAAACGTAGACAAGGGGAAAGTGAGATTCATAAGCTCCTTGGTCTGAAGTGATGAATCTTTATATTAAAGCAAAAAATTGACCTCTCTTTAAAAAAATTGTTTGAAGCTTTGCTATATATTGTCCACCTGTCAGTGAAGGATATTTTAATGGAAGGTTAAGATGTGAAGAATTCTCCACTCTCCTATATCTTTAGTGCATTCCCTCCCAAACAAGCCAAGCCTGAATCAGTGATTTGTGCAAGAATGCAACTCCACAGATTATTTTAATACTTCATCTGAGTGTCTGTGAAAGCCGTGTCCTGCCCTGATCTTCCACCTGATGTTCACCTGTGTGCATTCCCAGTAGGGACCATCAGAATGATGAGAGTCATTCTGGGCTGTTTGTTTTTTTTTGCATCTTCCATTTTTCTGGGAAACTGACAGCAATGTTAGTGTATGAGCTGTTCTCAGCTGGAGCAGCAGTGAATTCAAGAAAAATTGCATATAAGGACCTCGATGGTATAATTAGTTCATTGCAACACTATCTAAAAGATTAATGCAATTTAAAGGATACAACTTCAGATTCTGCCATGAGTCTACACACAAATATAGAGCAACATCTTTCAACAGGTTTGATCTGTTTCCCTACCTACCTTCAGGAAGTGGGAGGTACTTTTAATTAATACGCCAAACAACGGCATACTATATGCTTGAGTCATTAATCTAGCTTCTTATGTCTCTGTTCATGTGAGCTGAAGGCTGTGTGTACAGGAAACATTGGGTTTAGTTGAAAAGATGTGCTGAAAATCTGAAATAAAGAAAAACATGGAATTGGTAAACCCAAGGAGTAGAGGTGCCTCAGAATTGTTCAAATAATCTACACCCATAATCTGAAACCAGGTTTGTCAAATTTGCAAACCATTTGCACTGGCTGATCAAAAATCATTTGCAATTCTTGTTTTACTGCAAAGGCCAACCATTATTGTGGGTGGGTGGGGGTGGAGGGAGTGTAATGGAGACATTTATACCAAGCATTATGCTCAACTTACAAACTGAAGTCTAATTGCTGTTTGCCACGGACTATTTTTAGTTTTGTGCCTGCTTTCACACTGAGAATTGCCAAATAGAGATTGTCAGACTGCTGTTTGTTATAATAAAAAAAAGCAAATAAAAAGGGAAATTGCTCCTTTTTCTTTTCCAAAAAAGCAAAAAAAAAGTCAGGTTATTGACATTAATGCATTATTCTGTAGATATTTTGTATGAAATCTTTGGGGAACTGGCCTGGAGAAGTTGCTCTAAGTGTTGAAACAGATTCAACATCAAGGGTCAAATCAGTGACACCTACATAGTCCTGGGAATTTCAGCTTCAAGTGTTGTAGTTCCACAACTTCCTCCCACTAATGTTTTCCCTCAATATTATCACTCCTGGATACCCCAAGAATTGTCTAAATTTAATTCTAATTCCAAGTAGCCATTTTATGCTTCAGGTGTGTGGATAGTAGACTCATGAAGGGTTTTAAATATGTTTCCTAGTTTGTGTAATGTATTTCTCTGGTAAACCTTGTGATGTACATTAAGCTGCACACACTTTGTTCTGTTTGTATGATTTCTCAATGTTTTACTGCTGTACAAAATGTACACTCTGTACAGTATTCATGTACAAAGTGAATGTTAAATAAAGAAATGGCATTGCTCAGTAAATTTCAGTACATCCGATCATTCTTTTTTGGCTCAGGTGTAATTGATCCAGTTTAGCAATCTTTGGAATAAGCGATGTTAAAATTCGCACCCGTACCATAAGCTAATACTGCCCTTCTGTGAAATCTGTAAATGACAAGGGACAGATATAGTTTTTAAAAAAGACAGACTTGCATCTTAAAGAACTAATTGCCTGTCTTATAAAGGTATTCCTGCTTATAAGCTAGGAACTCCAGATTCAAGTCCCACCCTAGGACATGATGGCAAAAGAACAGATATTCATAACCCAGCTAAACAGGTTGGGTATCAACATGTAAATCTTATCAGCTCTGAGCCAATGGAGAGAGACATTCCTGGTTGCCGACGGGACTAGAAAGAAAACAGCAATCTTCACCATCACAATTCACGGCTCCAGGCTCCAACCTGCAGATAAAAGTGTACCACAGCAGCCTGGACTCGTTGGGGCTTCATCCGCTCAGTTGGTTAGAGAATCACTTTGGTACCCACAGCGTAAGGTTTGATATCGGTCCTGAGTGGGGTGAAACTGGGACCTATTGTTGGAGGTCGTTGATGCAGGTGGATCAGGCAGAGCACTCAAGACAATGGTTATAACTGAATTGAGCAGTAAACCCAGGGGAACATTTTGGATTAAATATCAGGTAAGTAAATAATGGGGCAGAATGAAAATTTCCACAGCCATGGTTCCATTCCATGCTGACTTATAAACACATTATTCAGAGCAGTTGAGTCTAGCATATGTGTTTCTAATCAACTTGTTCGGATATGTTATGACTTACCTCTAGAACAGATGGGATCGAATGCAGGTCTCCCTGATTCTGAGTCAGGGATGTTACCATTATGCTAAAACCATCTTGACAACACCTGTACAATTATTAAATAGCAATCGTAGAATATAATTAAAGCATTCCCAAAGAAACATACAGTTCCATTTCCTTTATTGAAATGTTTGTGCTGTTTTGACTTTTAAGAAAAAGCAATGTGGTGGCACAAATCACTCCGTTACAACAACAGGCTGCCTATATAAGGGAAGCCAGCCTTTTCAATTTTGGACTGATCGCTTCCCAATTGATCTGGAGCAAATCTTGAGGGTTCATTCTTACGAAGGGGACCCTCAGTTGTTTAGGTGCACTCCCCTTCCCCGTCCCCAACAATAGGCAGCAGTACCGCCACAGCTTAGCCACTAACTCTGTGTGAGCACAACATCAAACCTAGTACAAATCATGTCAGTGGCACCCACACGCTGCAGTAACCAAATCTGACTGACTTCATCAAATAACACACAAGAGTTGGCATTCAACATTAGGCAAATGGTTATTATTACAGCCAGACGTATTAAAACAAAGCAAAATCCTGCATGAATAATCATAAACATTTTAGAGGAATTTAGGAAACTGTCAGGTTGATTTACTTTGATTAAACTGTACCACCTCCATGTGTTTGGATATGATCATATCTAAAGTACCATCTATTTTAACTTTCACTCTTCATTCAAATTGAAGCTTCATATCTGGCCGCCTGGTTCTCTAGCACCCCGCTGATTCAGCGAAGGGCTCTGGTTTTTGGGGGTAAAAACCAGAAAAGATGGTTTTCACTTCAATTGGCTTGGTCAGGTTGAGAATGCACTGCCCCTCACCGTAGCAGCAGAGCTGGCCTTTCTGCAAATCCACCTGGAATGTGGGCTGTTTACCCTCCTCAATGAGCTTTAAGATTTGGAGCAGGTCTAAACCGGTCTGAACTGCCTTCACTCCGGGAGCGCACGCCAAGGTGATGTGGGCCCTGCTACCAAAGGGCAGGTCAGCCTTCTCCGTACTGTCCTCGCCTTCATCTCTCTCTTGTCCCTTCGGCCACAGCACTTCCTGGTGTTTGTTCAGGAGGACACGGGCCCCCACCGTTCGGGGGGTGACAAACAGGGCCACCACATTCAGGGTGAAGGCCTTTGAATAACTATCTTCAACAGCCTACGTTAGGGAAACACAGAAAGAGTGTTGCATTAGTTAGAATTAGCAAGACCATCAAATTTGTGGAGAATAAATGGCTCTCCTGTTAGATGAAACAGTAGGATTTACTTGTACTGAAAACAGAAAGGGCTGGAGAAACCTGGCAGCATCTGTGCAGAGAGGAGCAGAGTTACCATTCCAAGTCCACATGACTTGCTCAGAACCCACTGGGTGTGAAAAATGAACTCTGTTTTCCTGTCCACAGATAATGCCAAAATTGCTAGGTTCCTCTAGCACTTTGAGTGTTTATTTCAGATCTCAAGCAACTGCAGAGTTTGGCTTTTGTTCTAAGCTTCAGTTGTTGGCTCTGTTGGTAGCACTCTTGCTTCTCAGTTTCAAGTCCCACTCCAAGACTGAAGTGAAACATCACGCAACACCAGTTTATAATCCAACAGGTTTATTTAGAAATACTAGCTTTCGGAGTGCTCTGAAAGCTTGTATGTTGTGTGATTTTTAACTTTGTCCACCCCAGTACCTCCACATGCAAGACTAAAGCACAAGTGTGAAGGCTGATACTCCTATATATTCTATATCTGATTATATAGAAAAGAATCCCTACAGTCTGGAAATCTGTAAATGACAAGGGACAATTGTAATTTTAAAAATGACAGACTAGCAAAAATAATTCTCTTGTATCTTTCCTCAGTAGACCCATCAAGTCCACACTGACCCACCAAAGAGAATCCCACCCAACTCCTATAACTCTGTATTTCTCAAAGTTAACCCACCTAGCCCACACATCCCTGGACACTACAGGCAATTTATAATGGCCAGTCCACTCAAACTACATATCTTTGGACTGTGGCAGGAAACAGGAATGCCTGGAGGAAACCCATGGGGAGGGGACACGGGGAGGATGTGCAAACTCAAGGGTGGAATCTGTGAGGCAGCAGTGCTAACCACTGAGCTGCCAGATCAGCTGCACAGAGGGGGTTCTGCACTGTTGCAAGTGCTGTCCCTCACATGTGAGAAATTAAGACACCTGCTGCTTGCTTGGGTGGATGCAAAGGATCACCAGGTGCTACTTCCAAGAACAACAAATGCATCACTGCCATGGTCTTGTATTACTTATATAAACATTGTTCAGTAAAGTTTACAGGGTCCCAAATTTATAAACACTTGTAATTATAAATGTGATCTTGTACGGGGGTGCAATTTTAAACATTTGGCATACAAATATTTCTTGTACTTATGAACAGCTATTTTATTTATATTATTCTACATCATGTTCTAACTTGTGTACAAATCCAATGGACTCCAGAACGGAACTATTCACAGTGGGAGATTGTAATGTTGTTTGTTCAAAATTGTGGAACTTTTAAGCTTTATTGTCTTATTTTGCCAATGGTAAGAATAAAACTTACTGGTCCCCAGTCACATCAATTCAGTGGCCAGATCTTGTACTGTAGCACTATAAATAGATACAGTGATTACAAAGATAACAGGGAAGGCAGATGAACTCAGGGCATAGTTAGGAACATGGGACTGGGACATCATAGCAATTACAGAGACATGGCTTAATGTTCCAGGATACAAATAGGAGGATATTCCTGGGAATACATCCAGAGAAGTTATTTGGGTGGTACTGAGAAATAAGAAAGGGATGATCACCTTATTGGGATTGTATTATAGGCCCCCTAATAGTCAGCGGAAAATTGAGAAACAAATTTGTAAGGAGATCTCAGTTCTCTGTAAGAATAATAGGGTGGTTATGGTAGGGCATTTTAACTTTCCAAACACAGACTGGGACTGCCATGGTGTTAAGGGTTTAGATGGAGAGGAAGTTTTGTTAAGTGTGTACAAGATAATTTTCTGATTCAGTATATGGATGTGCCTACTAGAGAAGGTGCAAAACTTGATCTACTCTTGGGAAATAAGGCAGAGCAGGTGACTGAGGAGGAGCACTTTGGGGCCACTGACCATAATTCTATTAGTTTTTTTTAGATTAGATTACTTAGTGTGGAAACAGGCCCTTCGGCCCAACAAGTCCACACCGCCCCGCCGAAGCGCAACCTACCCATACCCCTACATATACCCCTTACCTAACACTACGGGCAATTTAGCATGGCCAATTCACCTGATCTGCACATCTTTGGACTGTGGGAGGAAACCGGAGCACCCGGAGGAAACCCACGCAGACACGGGGAGGACGTGCAAACTCCACACAGTCAGTCGCCTGAGGCGGGAATTGAACCCGGGTCTCTGGCGCTGTGAGGCAGCAGTGCTAACCACTGTGCCACCGTGCTGCCCATTTAAAAATATTGATGGAAAAGGATAGACTGGAACTAAAAGTTGAAGTTCTAAATTGGAGGAAGGTCAATTTTGATGGTATTAGGCAAGAACTTTCAAAGGTTGACTGGGAGCAGATGTTCACAGGTAAAGGGATGGCTGAAAAATGCAAAGCCTTCAAAAATGAGATAACAAGAGTTGAGAAACAGTATATTGCTTTTAGGGTGAAAGGAAAGGCTGGTAGGTGTAGGGAATGCTGGATGACAGGGAAATTGAGGTTTTGGTTCAGAAAAAGAAGGAAGCATATGTCAGCTACAGACAGGAAATATCAAGTGAATCCATAGATGAGTATAAAGGCAGTAGGACTATACTTATGAAGGAAATCAAGCGGGCAAAAAGGAGAATGAGATAGCTTTGGCAAATATAGTTAAGGAGAATCAAAAGTTTTTTTTTATAAACACATTAAGGACAAAGGGGTAACTAGGGAGAGAATAGGGCCCCTCAAAGATCAGCAAAGCAGCCAATGTGTGGAGTCGCAAGAGATGGGAGAGATACTATCCGAGTATTTTGCATCAGTGTTTACTGTGGGGAAGGACATGGAAGGTATTGAAAGTGGGGAAATAGATGGTGACATCATGAAAAATGTCCTTATTACAGAGGTGGTGGTGCTGGATATCTGAAAGTGGATAACTCCCCAGGACCTGATCAGGTGTGCCCTAGAATTCTGTGGGAAGCTAGGGAAGTGATTCCTGGGCTTCTTGCTGAGATATTTGAATCATCGATAGTCACAGGTGAGGTGCCGGAAGACTGGAGGTTGGCTAATTTGGTGTCACTGTTTAAGAAGGGTGGTAAGGACAAGCCAGGGAACTATAGACCAGTGAGCCTGACCTCGGTGGTGGGCAAGTTGTTGGAGGGAATTCTGAGGGACAGGATTTACATGTACTTGGAAAGGCAAGGACTGATTAGGGATAGTCAAAATGGCTTTGTGCATGGAAAATCATGTCTCACAAACTTGAATGAGTTTCTTGGAAGAAGTAACAAAGAGAACTGATGAGGGCAGAGTGGTAGATGTGATTGATATGGACTTCAGTAAGGCGTACGACAAGGTTCCTCATGGTAGACTAATTAGCAAGGTTAGATCACATGGAATATAGGGAGAACTAGCCATTTGGATATAGAACTGACTTGAAGATAGAAAACAGAGAGTAGTGGTGGAGGTGCCTTGAAGACTGGAGGCCTGTGACTATTGGTGCACCACAAGGATCAGTGCTGGGTCCATTGCATTTTGTCATTTATATAAATGATTTGGATGTGAACATAGAAGGTAGAGCTATTAGGTTTGCAGGTAACACCAAAATTGGAGATGTGGTGGATAGTGAAGGTTACCAGAGGACAACAGGATCTTGATCAGATGGGCCAATGGGCCAAGGAGTGGCAGATGGAGTTTAATTTAGATAAATGTGAAGTGCTGCATTTTGGAAAGGCAAAACAGGACAGGATATACACTTAATGGTAAGGTCCTGAGGAGTCTTGTTAAATCGAGCCCTTGGCATGCAAGTTCATGGTTCTTTGAAATTGGAGTTGCAGGTAGATAGGATAGTGAAGAAGGCGTTTGGTATGCTTTCCTTTATTGATCAGAGTATTGAGTACAGGAGTTGGGAGGTCATGTTGTGGCTGTACAGGACATTGATTAGCCCACTTTTGGAATATTGCGTGCAATTCTGGTCTCCTTCCTATCGGACAGATATTTTGAAACTAAAAAGGGTTCAGAAAAGATTTACAAGGACATTGCCAGGGTTGGAGGATTTGAGGTAGAGAGTTAGGATGAGTAGGCTGGGACTGTTTTCCCTGGAGTGTTGGTGGCTGAGGGGTGACCTTATAGAGGTTTACAAAATTATGAGGGGCATGGATAGGATAAATAGACAAAAGTCTTTTCCTTGGGGTGGGGGATTCCAGAACTAGAGGGCAGAGGTTTAGGGTGAGAGGGGAAAAAATTAAAAAGGATCTAAGGGGCAACCTTTTCACGCAGAGGGTGGTGTGTGTATGGAATGAGCTGCCAGAGGATGTGGTGAAGGCTGGTACAATTACAATATTTAAAATGCATCTGAATAGGTATATGAACAGGAAAGGTTTAGAGAGAAATGGGACAAGATTAGGTTAGGATATCTGGTCAGCATGAACAAGTTGGATTGGAGGGTGTTTCCGTGCCGTACATCTCTATGGCTCTAAGTTTCAGATATTAGATCACTCACAGTGTGGAAACAGGCCCTTCGGCCCAACAAGGCCACACTGCCCTCCGAAGAGCAACCTACCCAGACCCATTCCCCTACATTTACCCCTTCACCTAACACTACGGGCAATTTAGCATGGCCAATTCACCTAACTTGCATATATTTGGACAATGGGAGGAAACCGGAGCACCCGGAGGAAACCCACGCAGATACAGGGAGAATGTGCAAACTTCACACAGACAGTTGCCCGAGGCGGGAATTGAACCTGGGTGTCTGGCGCTGTGAGGTAGCAGTACTAACCACTGTGCCTCCATGCCACCCAACCTGGATGTTTACACTCCACACAAATCTTCATGAACTTAACCATCTGTTCCTTTCCTCCCTCACTGTATTGTTTTCACTTCCTCAAAAATGCAACAGATGTGATGCAGGAGAAAAGCAGATGTATTCTCATGTCTAAGCAAGTACTTGCAGTCCCAATGTTCACCAACTGGTGGCAGTGCTGAACTAATTGCCATTTAGCATTTCAAACATTTACCCCCTGCATTGTTTGTGGAGCAGGGATTTTTCCTGTTGACTCGGCTAGCATTCATCCCTCAAACAATACACCACAAAAACAGGAAAGACTGACTGGCCATCCATCTCAGTTATAATCGCCCAATGCGTATTTGCTGGTTAGTTCAGCCAGTTAAGTGGACCATCAACCAATCAGTCACTGAACAATGGAGGAGAAAGTGGGGACTGCAGATGCTGGAGATCAGAGTTGAGAGAGTGGTGCTAGAAAAACACAGCAGGTCAGGCAGCATCCAAGGAGCAGGAGAATCGATGTTTCAGGCATGAGCCCTTCATCCGGAATGTTCCTGATGAAGGGCTCATGCCTGAAACGTTGATTCTTCTGCTCGTCGAATGCTGCCTGACCTACTGTGATTTTCCAGTCATCGAACAATGCTTATTTCATTTCTCTAAAGGCCAGCTGTTGCAGGAATTTGCAAATTGTAAAATGAAAGAGGCCATTCGGCCCATAGTGGATGTGCCCGCTCTCTGTGGTAAAGCTATTTCATTAATCCCACGCCTCCTGCTCCTTCCCCAGAGCCCTGTGGGTGTTTGTTAAGAAACCTGAGTCCAATGGACAATATGCTGCCTTTTGTTTAATTCAAATTGGCAGCAGTGTCGTTGATAATCCGACTTGGGAATGTAAGCCTGGGAAGTATAAAGAAAAGCCTGAAAAAATATATCGGTCTTGAAATTATTGATGCCAACGACTAACACGTTTGTACGGAATTCCCCGGCCAGGTTTGGAATAGAAACATAGAAAATAGGAGGTGCAGGCTATTCATCTCTTGAGCCAGCTCCACTATTCAATATGATTACGATTGATCATCTCACTCAGTACCTGCTCCTGCTTTCTCCCCATTTCCTTTGATCCGGTTAATCCTAAGAACGAGGTTTAACCCCTTCTTAATGTTTTGGCCTCAACTGTTTTCTGTGGTAGAGAATTCCACAGGCTCCCCGACTCTCTGGCTGAAGAAATGTCTCCCATCCCAGTTCTAAATGTATCTTTCGACTGTGATCACTGGTTCTGGACTCCCTGTTCATCAAGAACATCTTTCCTGCATTTAATCTGTCTGGTCCTGTTCGAATTTTATAATATCCTGTCAGATCCTCCCTCATTTTTCTAAACTCCAGTGAATCTTGTCTGAACCAATCCAGTCTCTCTCCATACATCAGTTATGCCATCCCAGGTATCAGTCTGGTAATGGAGATACTAATTGGTCTCCCTGACAGAGAGAGGCTTCATCCTGCAGTTAAATCTGAAACTGAAGTAGATTTCCTACAGTATGAAAACAGGCCATTAAGCCCAACAAGTCCACACCGACTCTCTGAAGAGTATCCCAGACCCAATCCCCTACCCTATACTCTACATTTACCCATGACTAACGCACCTAACCTACACATCCCTGAACACTATGGGCAATTTAGCATGGCCAATTTAACTAATCTGCACATCTTTGGACTGTGGGAGGAAAGCGGAGCACACAGAGGGAACCCACACAGAATGGGGAGAAACTCCACACAGACAGTGACAGTTGCCCGAGACTGGAATTGAACCTTGGTCCCTGGCGCTGTGAGGCAGCAATGCTAACCACTGAGTTACCGTGCCATCCTGCCAATGTTGAAAATTGACAAGTTTCACTTGAACTTCTGGTTGAGTATTTTCCCAACTGTGAGGGATGAAAGACCATCTGCCAGCCGACTACTAACCTCACTCTCAGCGTAGGCTTCACAGCCAGGATCTTTTCCGTAATTACAGAATTTTGTTGTACAGTGCAGTACTCTCGGCCTCTTCTGGAAGTATTCCTGGAGATCGAATTTCTCTTTTGATTGACATTCCACATCTGGCGTGAACAAAGTTACATTTACTGCACAACTCAGTTTTAATCTGATGTCACTTTCCATAGTTTGACAAACAGAAGGACACAAGTTAAACGGACAGCGCAAGTCTGGCAGTTTTGAGGACAGGCAGAGGTTATATTTTCCACTGGTCCTCTCGGAGGGAACATATCTTAAAAGGGGTGTGGTTCTGATAAGATCAGGACATTATCCAAACTACATACTTTGTAGGTATTGCGCAGATTGAGAAGCTCTGCTGGTCTATTCTACAGTGGAGGTGCAGTGGTCACTCAAAAGAAAACCTTGCATTTATGTAGCACCTCTCACACTCCCTGGCTGGTTCAACCCACATTACACCCAGTTCAGTACTTTTGACCCTGTTGAAATGTAGGAAATACTGACAGATTCTTCCCATCAAGACCTCGCAGACGGCAATGTGACCCAACCTTCTAGCCTTGTGACATTGATCGTTATCAGCCAGAGGGATCCTCCCCTACTTTGAAATAGTGCCCTGGGATCTTTTACATCCATTCTAACAGATCAACTGGTCCCTCAAGTAATGTCTCATCCAAGTGATGGCACCATTGACCGTGCAGCGCTCCCTCAGCAGGGGAGTTAGCATAAGACTTTGTGATCTAAAAAGCATCTGGATGGAAATATGAATAGGAAGGGTTTAGAGAGATATGGGCCAAACGCTGACCAAATGGGACTAATTAGGGATCTTGGGTCAGCACAGACAAGTTGGACCAAAGTGACTGTTTCCATGCTGTATGACCCTAACTTCTGGAATGGAACTCTCTGGTCCTGGTTGAGAGTGGTGAACAGTGGGGTTGTGATGCTTGCTCCTGAACACAGTGCCCTGTTGGGAAGGATACAACTTGTGTGTATGTGCTCACTGTGGGTAAGAATAGGATCGAGTTTCAGTTCAAATTGCTCTTTGCAGTTGAGACATTGGGACTGAGGGAACCAATGGAGAATATAACTGCACACTCTACTCAAACATGTGCAAGAAATGCTAGATTTGCACTGCTTGTTTAACTTGCTTGATTTTCATTGTCTAAATACGGCATATGTCATCAACAGTGCCAACAAGTAGCAGTTGCTCAGCAATTACCCGCTCACTGACAGTTAGTCTGGGTCCTGCCAGGGCCACTCAGCTCCTCACCTCATTACAGCCTTGGTTCAAACACAGACTCCAGAAGGGAAGTGAGAGTGACAGTCCTTGACATCATGACCATATCTGATCATGTGTGGTTTCAAGTAGCCCTAGCAAAACTGGACTCAATCAGAGTCAGAGGGGAAATGCTCTCCTGGTTGGAGTCATACCTGGCACAATGGAAGACATTACCCACAGCAAATAGACTGCTGCGGTTCAAGAAGGCAGCCTACCCCCACATTCTCAAGGGGCAACAAGGGACAAGCAATAAATGCTGGGCGCAGCCAGCAAGTGAATAAAAAAATTACAATCCTTCAACACTGCAAGTGAGCCCCAGTAGGACACAGGAAAAGTAACCTCAAACCCTCCTTAGAAAAATACATTGTTCCCATGGAGACCTGGGAAAGTCTCACCCAACTCTGCCCAAGGTGAAGGGAAAGCAGCTGAAGAAGGACCTGTCCATCTCGAAACTCCTCACCGACAGCAATCTTTGATATGGAGAGCCCTCCCACTCCTATTCCCACCCTCCCATTCCCTCGACCACCACCAGCCCCTCCTGGGGCAGAGACTGTAGGTCGTGCGGTGGACTCTTCGGTCACCTGAGAACTCCTGTTTTAATTTGGAACCAAGTCACCGACGACCAAGAGGGGCTGTCTAAGAGAGTAACAAGTGTATTAAGGAAATGTTAACAAGAAACTCAGAACGTCACACTTTGTTTTCTGAAAGGCACATATGTCAAGGCAGCCTACGTAAGGAACCAAAGGAGATGAGGGCGATAATAAACGAGTATTTTGCATCAGTGTTTACTGTGGAGAAGGACATGGAAGATATAGAATGTGGGGAAATAGATGGTGACATCTTGAAAAATGTCTTTATGACAGAGGAGGTAGTGCTGGATATCCTAAAACACAAACGTGGATAAATCCCCAGGACCTGATGAGATGTACTCTAGAACTCTGTAGGAAACTAGGGAAGTGATTGCTGGGCCCCTTGCTGAGATATTTGGCCCATCTGATCAAGATCCCATTGTAATCTGAGGTAACCTTCCTCGCTGTCCACTACACCTCCAATTTTGGTGTCATCTGCAAACTTACTAACTCTCCTGAAAGGTGAGGTGCTTGAAGACTGGAGGTTGGCTAAAGTGGTGCCACTATTTAAGAAAGGTGGTAAGGAAAAGCCAAGGAACTATAGACCGGTGAGCCTGACATCGGCGGTGGGCAAGTTGTTGGAGAGAATCTTGAGGGACATGATGTACATGTATTTGGAAGGGCAACGACTGATCAGGGATAGTTAAAATGGCTTTGTGTGTGGGAAATCATGTCTCACAAACTTGATTGAGTTTTTTGAAGAAGTAACAAAGTAGATTGATGAGGGCAGAGCAGTGGACGTGATCTATATGGACTTCAGTAGGGCGTTCGACAAGGTTCCCAATGGGAGACTGGTTAGCAAGGTTAGATCTCATGGAATACATGCTATCTCTCTGACTATGACTTGACAAACCACTAGAGCAGGTGAGACTTGAACCCACACTTGACTCCCCCACACTCCCACTCCTTCACTTTCCTCGACTCCCCCACACTCCTCGACTCCCCCACACTCTAGCCTCTCACCAGGTAACGATGCACCTCCCAAATTCCTGATTAGATTTAAGGGGCTCCATCTTATAATTTTGACTTTTATTTTCTTTGAACTCCAACTCTGTCTCGCAGGAGTGGAATCCTGTACTCTGATGTGTGGATGGTCAGATGGTGACTGAACTATATACTTGCTGCAATGGTTTCCACAGTCAAATAGCTCACTGCCTCACGAAGCACAGGTGCTTTTACCAAGTGCCAGAACCTCTCAGGCCTAACCTGCCGTCTTCAGCAGGAAAACTGGAATTGCCAAATTGGTGCAGATTTGTATGGCACTGATCCTTGCAAAAATAGACAGGATCACATACAGATGACAAACTCTTGTAAAATCAGAGAGGATCAAAACAGACAGGATCACATACAGCTGACAAACTCTTTCAAAAACACCTCCGAGTTGCTCAGTTGATTCAGAAAATCTTCCGCGTTCTCGCGCATCTCCCGGGCACTCCTCCTCAGCAAGAACCAGCCAAAGAAATACGGTATGATGTAGGCCCGAAAGCTTTGCTTCATGCTGCTCAACTGTTCTGCGGTTAGTTTCCACTGGTTTTGTTTCGCAAGCTTCTCGCAGTCGTTCCTCCACTGTGTCTTCGGGCTGACGATGAGGGCAATGTAGTCGTTGTCTCTGGCCAGGCTGGTGAGGCGGTCCAGCCGTTTGGCAGAGAGGTGGTTGTCATCGACTACTATGACGTTTTTATTCTCCTTAAAGCCCCTTTCGAGTTCCTCATCCACCCGGGCGTACCGCTCAGGGTCAGTCTCGTCCTCGTCCACCCTGGGAGGAAACTTCAAAGGCTCAGGGCAAGTGCAGGCCGAGGACCCACGGTAAAAATCGGTGATTACTTTGCCGAGGGTCGACTTGCCACTGCCAGGCAGACCACGCAGAATGAAGACGGTGTGGGCTTCTTTAACTGTCTTGACCGTGTCATCGTCACGAAGGAACGGGAAGTTATTTTTGACCTTTGACGATTTTGAGCCCATTGTTGTCAGGTTTCTAATCTGCAAAACGAATTGTAAAAAAAACAAAAACCAAGTCAGAATGGCAAAAAAGAACTTCCAGGAAGGCAACAGAACTTCAAGCGATGCAAACTCAATACCGTGGATGCTGGGAATTCTGAAACAAACACAGAGACAGCCAGAGAAGTTCATCCGCCACATTGCAGAAATATAAAGTCAGAAGTCTCATGACACCAGGTTACAGTGCAACAGTGAGAAAGTGAGGACTGCAGATGCTGGAGATCAAAGTCAAGAGTGTGGTGCTGGAAAAGCACAGCAGGTCAGGCAGCATCTGCAGAGTCAATGTTTCGGACAAAAGCCCTTCAATCAGGATTTCCTGATGAGGTGCTTATGCCCGAAACGTCAATTCTCCTGCTCCTCGGATGCTGCCTGACCTGCTGTGTTTTTCCAGCACCACACTCTCCACTATAGTCCAACAAGTTTACTGAAATCACACAAGCTTTCGGAGTGCAGCCCCTGGGTACTGTGTGATTTCAAATAAACCTGTTGGACTATAACCTGGCATCGTGTGACTCCTGACCTTGTCCAACCCAATCCAACACCGGCACCTCCACGTCAGAAAGATAAGAATTAACATTTCAAATCCAAGAAGACTGTTCTCAAGAACTGTTCTGTAGATGAGTCATACTGGACTTAACTCTGTTTCTCTCCCTACACAGATGTTGCCAGACCTGTTAAGTTTCTCCAGCATTGTCAGAGTTTGTTTCAGAATTACAGCAGTGACCTCTCATGTAAATGTGCCAGATGTTGAATTTTTAATCTAACTGGAAGCAGGAGTAGGCCATTCAGCCCCTCTCAAGCCTGTTCCACCATTCAATGAGACCACAGCTGATTTGTGGTCTCACTCCATATACCTGTCCTTAACCCATATCCCTTTCTGTATCGCAAAAATGCATCTATCTCAGATTGAAAATTAACAATTTATCCAGCGTCATCTGTCATTTGTGGAAGAGAGTTCCAAATCTCTCCCAAACTTTGTGTATATTAGTGCTTCCACACATCTCTCCTGAACAGTCTGGCCCTAATTCTCTGACTAGGCTCCTGGTTCTAGAATCCTCAAATATTGGAAATAGTTTTCTTTATCTACCCTGTCTTTTTCTTTTCATATCTTCAGATCAGATCACTCCTTAACATTCTAAATTCTTGAGAAAACAGGCCTTATTTGTATAATCTCTTCTAAGAACTCAATCCCTGAAATCGAGATATCTTTCTTGTAAACCTATGCTGTACTCTCCCAACGCCAATACGTCCTTCCTAAGGTGTGGTGGCCTGATCCACTCACAGTACCCTGAGTGGGGCCTACTCAGGGCTTTAGAACATAGAAAAATACAGCGCAGTACAGGCCCTTCGGCCTACACTAGCCCACTATCCTCTATATGCCTATCCAATGCCCGTTTAAATGACCATAAAGAGGGAGAGTCCACCACTGATACTGGCAGGGCATTCCATGAACTCACAACCCACTGAGTAAAAAATCTACCCCTAACATCTGTCCTATACCTACCACCCTTTAATCTAAAGCTGTGTCCCCTAGTAACAGCTGGCTCCATATGCGGAAAAAGGTTCTCACTGTCAACCCTATCTAAACCCCCAATCATCTTGTACACCTCTATCAAATCTCCCCTAAACCTTCTTTTCTCCAATGAGAAAAGTCCCAAGTGCCTCAGCCTTTTCTCATAGGATCTTCCTACCATACCAGGCAACATCCTGGTAAACCTCCTCTGCACTCGTTCCAATGCCTCCACATCCTTCCTATAGTATGGCGACCAAAACTGCACACAATACTCCAGATGAGGCCGCACCAGAGTCTTATACAACTGCAACATGACCTCAGGACTCTGGAACTCAATTCCTCTACCAATAAAGCCCAGTACACCATATGCCTTCTTCACAGCACTATTTACCTGGGTGGCAACTTTCAAAGATCTGTGTACATGGACACCAAGATCCCTCTGCTCATCCACACTACCAAGTAGTCTACCATTAGCCCAGTAACCCATCTTCTTGTTACTCCCACCAAAGTGAATGACTTCACACTTAGCTACATTGAATTCCATTTGCCACCTTTCTGCCCAGCTCTGCAACTTATCTATATCGCGCTGTAACCTGCCACATCCTTCTTCGCTGTCCACAACTCCACTGACTTTCGTATCATCCGCAAACCTGCTCACCCAACCTTCAAGCCCCTCCTCCAGGTCATTTATAAAAATGACAAACAGCAATGGTCCCAAAACAGATCCTTGTGGAACACCGCTAGTAATTGCACTCCAAGATGAACCTATACCATCAACTACTACCCTCTGTCTCCTTCCAGCCAGCCAATTCCTAATCCAAACCTCTAATGCACCCTCAATGCCATACCTCCGTAGTTTTTGCAGTAGCCTACCATGGGGTACCTTATCGAACGCCTTGCTAAAATCCATATACACCACATCTACTACTTTACCCTCGTCCACTTCCTTGGTCACCTTCTCAAAGAATTCAATAAGGCTTGTGAGGCACGACCTGCCCTTCACAAAACCATGCTGACTATCCTTGATCACATTATTCCTATCCAGATGTTAATAAATCCTATCCCTTACAATTCACTCTAAGACTTTGCCCACAACAGAAGTGAGACTCACTGGCCTATAGTTACTCGGGCTATCCCTGCTCCCCTTCTTGAACAAGGGGACCACATTTCCTATCCTCCAGTATTCTGGCACTATTCCCGTAGACAACGACGACATAAAAATCAAGGCCAATGGCTCCGCTATCTCCTCCCTAGCTTCCCAGAGGATCCTAGGATAAATGCCATCAGGCCCAGGGGACTTATCTATTTTCATCCTTTCCAGTATTCCCCAGACCTCTTCCCTACGTACCCCAAGGCCATCCATTCTAATCACTTGTGACTCAATATTCACATCAGCAACAATGTCCTGTTCCTGAGTGAATACTGATGAAAAGTATTGATTTAGTGTCTCACCAATCTCCTCCGCCTCCACACACAACTTCCCACTACTATCCTTGACTGGACCGATACCTACCCTAGTCATCCTTTTATTCCTGACGTACCTATGGAAGGCCTTTGGGTTTTCCCTAATCCTACCAACTAAGGACTTTTCATGTCCCCTTCTCGCTGCTCTTAGCTCTCTCTTTAGATCCTTCCTGGCTACCTTATAACTCTCAATCGCCCCAATTGAACCTTCACGCCTCATCTTTACATAGGCCGCCCTCTTCCCTTTCACAAGGGATTCCAATTCCTTATTAAACCACGGCTCCCTTTGTATGGTTGCAGCACAACTTCTACAACCTTCTACTCCAGCCCCTCTAGATGGGCGGCACGGTGGCTCAATGGTTAGCACTGCTGCCCTGGGTTCGATTCCCGCCTGTCTGTGTGGAGTTTGTACATTCTCTGTGGGTTTGCTCCGGTTTCCTCCCACAGTCCTAAGATGTGCAGGTGAATTGGCCATGCTAAATTGCACACAGTGTTAGGTGCATAGTCAGGGATAAATATAGGGTAGGGGAATGGGTTTCTCTTCGGAGGAGCAGTGTGGACTTGTTGGCCCCCAAAGGGCCTGCTTCCACACTGTAGAGAATCTAATCTAATCACAAGGATTAGCCTTCTTGATTATTTTCTGCACATGTTCATGAAATTTTAAAGATCTGAACTCCACGTCTCTTTGGACAGCCACTGTATTTAACTTGACACCATCTAGAAAAGCCTCTGACCTGTGCCTTTTCAGATTAAAATGGATAACTTCACACTTATATTGAAACCCATTTGCCACAGTTTTGCCCATTCACTTAGTCTACCAATATCCCTTTGTAATTTTGTCCTATCGGCAACAATGTCTACAATACCACACAAAGGGCCTGTTCCACACTGTAGGGAATCTAATCTAGTCTAATCTAACTTTGTGTCATCAGCAAATTTAGTTATGACTTTCTATGCCTTTATTCAATGCCATTACCCTCAATATAAGAAAGATTTGAATTTATACAGCACCTTACATGACCACTGGATGCCACAAAATGCTTTTCAGCCAATAACGTACAGCCAGTGTCGGGATGTAGCAAACACTGCAGCCCACTTGTACACAGTAGAGTTCCAACAGAGAGTAACATGATTGCTTTTGTAATGCAGATAAAGGGGTAACTCCCTCACTCTTCCATGAAGTCGTGCAGCGGGATGTTTGACATCCCGAGAAGCAGATAGAGCCCTGGTTTAATATTACATCTCAACATCTTCCCTAAACATCAGAAAACATACATTGGAACATGATGTACTCCAAGAAACAACAATGATGGGGAGCCAATGGCCTCGTGGTATTCTCATTAGACTATTAATTGAGACATCCAGGTAATGTTCTGGGGACCCTGTTCCAAATATTGCCATGGCAGATGGTGGAATTTGAACGCAATAAAAAATATTCTGGAATTAAGAGTCTCATGCTGACCATCGTCAATTGTCAGAAAAAGTCCATCTGGTTCACTAATATCGATTCGAGAAGACAACTACCTGGTCTGGTCTCTACGTGACTCCAGACCCACAGCAATGTGGACAATTTGCAAATGCCAAGTCACTCAGTTGTATCAATCACTAGAAAGTCTCAAAGCAGGAAGGAATATGGACAGACCACCTGGCATTGAACTAGGCACCAGAACAAAAAGGCAAAACCAGTCCTGTTGACTCTGCAAAGTCCTCCTTATGTCTGTGGGCGTGTACCAAAGTTACGAGAGCTGTCTGTCACAGACTAGTCAAGCAACACCCTGGTAGAGTCACACTCACCATACAAACAACGTCCCAGATACCAGCATTGCTATCCCTGAATATATCCCATCCCACTGGCAGGACAAACCCAGCAGAAGTGGTGGCACGGTGGGATACAGTCGGCAGGGAGTTGCTCTAGGAGGACCCAACATTGACTATGGACCCCACAAAGTGTTTTGACATCAGATTAAACACGAGCAAGGAAATCTCCTGCTGGTTACCACTTACCATCCTCTCTTGGCAGATGTATGGGCACTCCGCCAAGTTCAACAACACTTGGAGGAAGCACTGCGGCTGGCATGGGCACAAAATGTCCTCTGGGTGGGGGATTTCAATGCCCACCACCAAGGGTGGCTCAGCAGCAGGACTATTGATCAAGATGGTTGATTCCTAAAGGACATCACTGCAAGACTGGGTCTGCAGCAAGTGGTGAGGGAATCAACAAGAGGAAAAAACATTCTTGACCTCATCCTTACCAATCTGCCAACTGCAGATGCATCTGTCCATGACAGTATTGATAAGAGTGACCACCGCACAGTCCTTGTGGAGACAAAATCCTGTCTTCACCTTGAGAATATCCTCTATCGTGTTGTGTGGCACGATCACTGTGGCAAGTGGGGCAGAATTCGAACAGATCTCGCAACTCAAGACTGGGCATCCCTGAGGGCACTGTGGGCCATCAATAGCAGGAGAATTGTTCTCCAGCACAATCTGTAACCTCATGGCCCGGCATATCCCCCACTCAACCATTACCATCAAGCCAGGGGATCAACCCTGGTTCAATGGAGAGGGCAGGAGGGTATGCCAGGAGCAGCACCAGGCACACCTGAAGATGAGGTGTCAACCTGGCGGAGCTACTAAAGAGGACTACATAGATACCAAACAGCATAAGCAGCAAGTGATAGGCAGAGCAAAGCAATTCGGATTCCAACGGATCAGATCTAAGCTCTGCAATCCTGCCACATCCAGTTGTAAATGATAATGGATAATTAAACAACTCACTGGAGGGGGAAGGTCTACAAATATCCCCAGCCTCAATGTCAGAAGAGCCCAGCACCTCAGTGCAAAAGGTAAGGCTGAATGTTTTGCAATAATCTTCAGCCAGAAGTGCCAACTAATCCATCTCAGCCTCCTCCAGTGGTCCCCAGCATTACAGAAGCAGCCTTCATCCCATTTGATTCGCTCTATGTGATATCAAGAAACAGTTGGATATTGCAATGACTATGGGCCCTGACAACATTCCAGCAATGCTATTGAAGGCTTGTGCTCCAGAACCTATCACTCCACTAGCCAAGCTGTTCCAGTACAGTTACAACACTGGCATCTACCCAACAATGTGGAAAATTGCCCAGGTGTGTCGTGTGTATGAACAGCAAGACAAATCCAACCTTGCCAATTACTGCCCCATCTACTTTTGACCTTCAGTAAAGTGATGGAAGGTGTTATCAATAGTGCTACCAAGCAGCACCTGCTCAGTGACGCCCAGTTTGGGTTCGGCCAGCTCCTGACCTCTTTCCAGCCTTGGTTCAAACTTGGACAAAACAGCTGAATTCCAGAGGGGAGGTAACAGGGACTGGCCTTCATGTCAAGGCCACATTTGACCACGTGTGACATCACGGAGCCCTAACAAAAACTGGAGTCAGTGGGAATCGGTGGAGGGGGGGGTTGGGAAACTCTCTGTTGATTGGAATTATACCTGACACGTAAGAAGATGATTGTGGTTGTCAGAGGTCAATCATCTCAGCTCCAGGACATCCTTTCAGGAGTCGCTCAGGATAGTGTCCTAGGCCCAACTATCTTCAGCTGCTTCATCAATCTCCCTCCCTCCCTCATGAGGTCAAAAGTGGGGAGTTCACTGATGTTTGCACAAAGTTGAGCATTATTCATGATTCCTCAGACATTGAAGCAGGCCACGTTCAAATGCAACAAAATCTGGACAATATCCAGGCGCTGAAGTGACAACTCACATTTGTGCCACTTAATTGCCAGGCTATGACCAACTCCAACAAGAGACAGTTTAACCATCAGCGACATTACTATCACTGAATCCCCCACTATCAAAAACCTGGGGGGTTACCTCTGACATGAAACTGAACTAGACTAGCGATATAAATACCGTGGCTACAAGAGCAGGTCACAGGCTAGAGATACCGCGGGGAGTAACTCACCTCCTGACTCCCCCAAGCCTGTCCACTACCTAAAAGGCACACAAGTCAGGGGTGTGATGGAATACTCCCCATTTGACTGGATGGGTGCAGTTCCAGCAACACTCAAAACGCTTGATACCATCCAGGACAAAGCAGACCAATCGATTGTCACCACATCCGCAAACATTCACTCCCTCCACCACTGAGGCTCATTAGCAGCAGTGTGTAACCAAAGATCCATAAACAGCATCTTCCAAATCCATGACCGCTTCTACCTAAAAGGACTAGAGCAACAGATCCATGGGAACACCACCAACATCAAGTTCCCCTCCAAGCCACACACCATCCTGATGTGGAAATATATCACCATTCCTTCACTGTCACTGGGTCAAATTCCTGGAATTTCCTCCCTAAGGGCATTGAGGATCTACTTAAAGCACATGGATTGTAATAGTTTGAGAAGGCAGCTCACCACCACCTTCTGAAGAGGCAACTGCGGACAGGAATAAACCCTGATCCAGCCAGAGGTGCCCATGTCCCACGAGTGAATAGAAGAAAGTAAAATAGAAACTTACTCAGAGCCTTCAGTGTCTCAGGATGCTTCAGTGGAGTACAATAAAACAGAGCATGAGAACGTATGAGGTCAGACTAGCGAACGCTCAGCCAAAGAGGAAGGTTTTAGGGAAGGTGTCAAAGGAGGAAAGTGAGCTGGAGAGGCAAGAGAGGTGGAGGGAGTTTTCTAACATGTACACAAATCGCCAACTGCTCTGGAATAACTGAGTGTGAATAGCAATACAGAAGCAGGTGTCACAAGCTGTTTGTGTGAAGGCTGAACACAGAGACTTCCTGTGTGTGGTTAACGGTTCAAGGTTAAACATACTGCCAGCTTTAACATCTGCACCTTTCTGAGGAGGTAGAGCTCCGGCATATGCAAATACAGCGAGGGATGTCCGGTTACAGAACAACGTTCATAAGAAAACAGCCACTGATTTAACAGGCAGGATCGTAAACAGGAGAAAGCAAAGCAAAAAAATGCAGGTGCTGGAAATCTGAAACAAACACAGAGGGTGATGGAGAAACTCAGCAGATCTGGCAGCGTCTGTCGACAAAGAGACAGAGTTAATGTCCAATAGGACTCTTCTTCAGCAATTCATAAACTTGCTCAGTGCTAGAACTCTACAAGTTTGAGGAGAGATTTGTAATTGGGTGGAGCTGTTCATAATGACATGTCTCCAGCCAATGAAAAGGAGCAGATTTTGGGCACTGGATGGTGGAAACCATGAGAGTGGTGAACTCGGCCCAGACAATCACAAAGGCCAACCTCCCATCTAAAGAATCCACCTACCAGGCCCACTGTCAAAGAAAGGCCGCCAGCACTCTCAAAGATCCATCTCACCCTGGCAATGTTTTTCTACAATCTCTACCATCGGGGAGAAGGTACAGAAGCCTGAACACATGCACCAGCCGGTTTCTAAACAGTTTCGACCCTACTGTTGTTAGAATACTGAATGGACTCACAAACTCTTAAGATTCGCCTGTACCTGTGTTATTGCTTTCGCTGCTATTTACCTATTATTTATTTATCTATGCTACTTAACTCTGTGATCTGCCTGTATTACTCGCTAGACAAAGCTTTTCACTGTGCCTCGGTACACGTGACAATAAATTCAATTCAATTCAATTTAATTCAGTCCGCAAACAAAAGCAAAAATTCTGAGGAAGAGATACTTCTGACCTGAAACTTTCACTCTCATGTTTTCTCCACAGTGGCTGAATTTCTCCAGCTCTTTCCGTTTTCATTTGGTTTTTATACAGCAACCCAAACCTTGAGAGAGGGAATGGCTGGGCTGTTTTTTTGAAGAGGAATCACTTTGACTGTTGCAACTCTGTTCACTAGAGTTGAGAAGAACGAGAGAGAGGATCTGATTGAAACATATAGAATTCTAACAGGGCTAAGACAGACTGGAACGCAGGAAGGATGGCTCCCCAGTTGGGGAAGTCCAGAACCAGGGACACGGTCTCAGGATACAGGGTAGACCATTTCGGACTGAGATGAGGAAAATGCCTTCACTCGAGGATGGGAACCTGTGGAATTCTCTACCACAGAAGGCTGCAGGGGCCAAGTTACTGAATATATTTTTTTTAAAGGAGAGAGATGATTGTTGAGATTTTAAAGGGGTGTGGGGAGAAAGTGGGAATATGGCATTGGATAGAGGATCATCCATGATGACCCACTGATTGGAGAACAGGCTGAATGGCCTATTCCTGCGCCTAGTTTCTAAGTCCCCAGATTCTGGCTTGAAGCAATTACAGGTCAAAGGTTATGCAGAACACAAATGTCACTGGGATTATCTGCTGTTTCTTTGTTCTTAAAAGAACAAAAATGCAAAACAAACCATTTGGCAACATCCTTGTAAATATAACACAAAAGTACTGCAGACTGGAAATCTGAAATGAGAACAGTAAATGGCTGAGGCAGATCTGAGGAGAGAGAAAGAGACTGAAAGTTTCAGGTCGGTGGAGCTTTCATCAGGAACTGAAGTGAAATCAGGATGGAAGAGTTTTTAAGCCGGTGGAAGTGGGGGAGGGGGAAGAAAGCACAAAGGATGTGCTTTGGGATAGGGTTGGAGGCCATGAGGACATTAAATACCAGAGGGTTTCCTGATACAGCAACCAAAAGACTAGGAATGTGTTTTACTGACTATGAACTATTTATAATAGACACTCACCTCTGAACGCCTGGCAGATATAGAATCCCTACCGTGTGGAAACAGGCACTTCAGCCCAACAAGTCCACACTGACCCTCCGAAGAGCTTCCCACCCAGAACCATTTCCCTGACCTATTACTTTACATTTACCCCTGACTAATGCACCTCAACTCCACATCCCAGAACACCATGGGCAACTCACCTAACCTGCACATCTTTGGATTGTGGAGGAAATCAGAGCACCCGGAGTAAACCCGCACAAACTCAGGGAAATGTGCAAACTCCACATAGACAACCGCCCAAGGCTGGAATCGAATCTGGATCCATGGCACTGTGAGGCAGTAGTGCTAATCACTGAGCCACAGTGCCACCCTTGTTTTTTTTCAGAACATATTTCGACAGGGAGGTACAAGTGTCTTTATTCTCTGGCCTGACCCTTCTGGTAATTATAACCTGTAAGTTCTCACAAGGTCATTGGTTCCTGATTTACTTCACTCCAATAAAGAAAGAATCTGCTCTAAAAACACTTTGCTGTTAAATTAAGACCAGCCCACAGATGGTCAAGATCTCGTAGGGGTTTTCCATTTGGCACCACTTTCTAAACCCAGTATCATTATCAGATAAAACCTTCCAAGCTTGCAGCCTTCCTCTTAACAGTTCGAAACAGATTTCTCACTTCCATACATTCAATACACAGAATAACGACTAAAACTTACACGGGTCTCTCAATTCAAGTTACAGTCAACGCCTGAAATTTAACGCAAGTTTGAAAAAGAAGTTCCTTGGTGCTTTCACAACCTCAAGCTTCTTCAGGGCAGCCTTACAGAACCTTTCAAAATATAGTCACTGTTCTGGTGTAGGAAATGTGCGCAAGCGGGCTGCCACAATCAGCTCCCACAACATTAACGTGATAAGGACCCCATGATCTGTCCTGGCCATTTTAGTTCAATGTCTTCCATCAGCATTGCCAACATGAGATCCTGGGTACCACTTAGAGGGACAATGTCACCAATGAAGGAGGGCGACACAGAGCTCTCAGAGGACACTGTGATAGGGGGACAATCTGAGACAGGCAGGAGACAAGTGCACTCCCTTGATGTACATCCAACACGGTGCCAATTAAATGGGCATCATCAAAAGCGAAAAGAGGCCAGGGCCAGCCAAAGTAGATCCGTCAAATTCCTTTATGGGGGAACCTTGAGGAGTGGGATACCTACCATGGACTAGGGACTCTCACTGTCCCTTGACCTGCAGAAGATCAGGAGAGTTCAGTTCAAGTAAATCTGTTATGGTACCATTCACTGAGGGATAAGCATTGTCGGGCCTCCAGGAAGAACACTGCTGCTCCACCTTCAAACAGAGCCCTGAGATCTTGCTCATCGACCCAAACAGAGGACCAGGAACGTAGTTTATCGTCAGTGTCTGTTGGGTAGAACTCCCTCAGTAGGGGATTGGTTAGCTCAGTCGCCTGGCCTTGTGATGTAGAGTTGTATCAACAAGGTGAGTTTGACTCCTACGAGGTTACCATGAAAGGTCTGTCCTTCTCAATCACCCCCGTCAATTGAGGCGTGGTGACCTTTAGGTTAAACTCACCACCAGTTGTCTCTCTCTCTCTCTCTCTCCCCATTATGGGAGAGTGGGTGACTCATGGTAACTGCATTCCCCCTTTTTGGAACTTGGAAGCAGGACCTGTGACTCAGAGGGAAGAATTCCACCAGCTCAGCCACAATGTTGGAGGGGAGTAATATAAGAAACATAGCACCAATGAATTTACAGCAAGCTACCATATCAGCAACGTAATAGCGGTCAGATAATCTGCTTTTATAATGTTGATTGAGGGACAAATAACAGCCTTGGACCTGAGAGATGGCTAGCACAAGGGAACATAGCTTTAAATTGAGGGGTGATAGATAAAGGACAGATGTCAGAGGTAGTTTCTTTACTCAGAGAGAGGAGTAAGGGCGTGGAATGTCCTGCCTGCAACATTAGTAGACTAGCCAATTTTAAGGGCATTTAAATGGTCATTGGATAAACATATGGATGAAAATGGAATAGTGTAGGTTAGGTGGGCTTCAGCTTGGTTTCACAGGTCAGTGCAACATCGAGGGCCGAAGGGCCTGTACTATAAGACCATAAGACATAGGAGTGGAAGTAAGGCCATTCAGCCCATCGAGTCCACTCCGCCATTCAATCATAGCTGATGGGCATTTCAACTCCACTTACCCGCATTCTCCCTATAGCCCTTAATTCCTCGAGACAACAAGAATTTATCAATCTCTGCCTTGAAGACATTTAGCGTCCCGGCCTCCACTGCACTCTGCAGCAATGAATTCCACAGGCCCACCACTCTCTGGCTGAAGAAATGTCTCCGCATTTCTGTTCTGAATTGACCCCCTCTAATTTTAAGGCTGTGTCCACGGGTCCTAGTCTCCTCGTCTAACGGAAACAATTTCCTAGCGTCCACCCTCTCCAAGCCATGTATTATCTTGTACGTCTCTATTAAGTCTCCCCTTAATCTTCTAAACTCCAATGAATACAATCCCAGGATCCTCAGCCATTCCTCATATGTTAGACCAACCATTCCAGGGATCATCCGTGTGAATCTCCGCTGGATACGTTCCAGTGCCAGCATGTCCTTCCTGAGGTGTTGGGACCAAAACTGGACACAGTACTCCAAATGGGGCCTAACCAGAGCTTTATAAATTCTCAGTAGCACAACGGTGCTTTTATATTCTAACCCTCTTGAGATAAGTGACAACATTGCATTCACTTTCTTAATCACGAACTCAACCTGCATGTTGACCTTTAGAGAATCTTCGACTAGCACTCCCAGATCCCTTTGTACTTTGGCTTTAAGAATTTTCTCACCGTTTAGAAAGTACTGCGCTGTAACATTCTATGTTCTATATCTCCCCAGTTGTTCTTCGCAAAGGGGTCAGGGCAGTATTCATTATGATGCCTGTTATTCTCAGTAAACCATGCAATGTAGAAATGGATACCTTCAAAGCCATCTTTAAGAGCACCAGGTCTCTGTCAAAGCTCCATATTTCTTGTCTTTACCTGGAATGTGTGCTGGAGAAAGTATCTAACCACAGTGTAACCTTCCATTGCTGCAGGTCTGTTGGCAAACCGTGCGCGACAGACAGTTTGCAGGATTACTCAAGGGTAGAGGCAGGCTGTGAATCATAACTTACAGAGTACCTTACGTCCATTGGCAGCTGCTACTAGACAACAAGTCTACCCAACGAGATGGTACATCTTTAGCAGCTGGACAAAGTACAGTTGCAACAGTAAAACCTCAAAATTAATACTGGATTAAGCTTCAACCTTGTGAGCCCCTTGCGATTTGTACAGAGTTTCTCAAATGCTTTAGTTCCGAGACGCCACCTTTGGTTTTGCAAAACTTTCATGAATTCCCTGTGGTACAAATAAAGTTTCTTTGGCGTAAAAATTAGTTGCACAATTAAACAGATTTATACTTATGAACATTTTACTCACTTAATGCGAACGTTGTTGCCGGTCTTTCTTTCCGAATTACTCTGTCACCACACCTCCTTCCTGTATCAAGAACCTCCTCCAGCCCCTATAATCCTCCGAGATTTCTACCCTCCTCCAATTCTGGCCTCTCATGCGTTCTGAGTTTTTTAACACTCTACCTTTGATGTCACCGCCTTTGTCTGTCACATCCAAATATCTCCCCACTTCTCTACCTTTCTCAACTCCTTTAATACCTATCTCTGCAACAAATAAGAAGATATGGATGAATTAGGAGCCAAAGCAGGCCATTCTACCCCTCAAGTCTGCTCCCACCTGTACTCACCCACCTACCCCTTTGATTCCCTTGTCTATCAAGAATCTATCTTACTCAGCCTTAAAACTATTCATTGACCCTGACTCCACTGTGCTCTGGGCAAGAGAATTCCACAGACTAATGATAGAAACATAGAGAATAGGAGAAGCAGTTGGCCATTCAGCCCTTGAAGCCTGTTCTGCAATTTGATATGATCATGGCTGACCATCCAACTGAGTCCCCTGTTCCTGCTCTCTCCCCACACCCTTTGATCCCTTTAGCCCTCAGACTGTGCCTAAGATCTGGTTATTTCTTCAAATATTTCCCCATGAGACACAGTATGAAATGTTTTGTTTGATAATGTTCCTGAAAAGTGCCTTTGGGATTTTTTTTTACTAAGTTCAGAGCTGCTATTTGAAAGCAAGTTGTTGTTGCAGTTGTTGGCATTTGGTGATGTTTGTTAATTCAATGATAATCAGCAAGCACCAGAAACAGGCAAAACCACTGCTTTAAACCAGTGTGAATTATTCAGTAAATGCTATATTCTTTTTCCAGACATTTCACAATTAGTTTGCAATTGTAAAATTCCACTGGACTGATTCACAACATTTTTAAAAATTCATTTGCCAATGTAACCTTCCTTGTCAAGGACAGCATTTACTGTCCATCCTTAATTCCCTTGAATTACACACAATCTCTCACCTCCATAAATAGCAGCCTGTTTCTTAGCTCCATCTCCTTCTTCAATTCTGAAAGCTTCTTGTCAATAAAATTTAAATTCTGTTGAATTGTTTCGAGTTTACTCTCCATTTTTGCTCAGGGTCTTTTTCTGTTATTCCCCGAGATCCCTGGTTAAACACTCTTCCTTCAATCCGCTGTCCCCGATTAATCTGGTTTTCTGGCTAATCCACTTCTACAAAATCCCCTCAATGGGAAATCTCTACGTGACAGCAGCTCTGACCTATGACCCCCAAAGGAGCACCTCAATGGTCAACACTGGAAGGCCAGGTTTACAGAGTTTAGCAAAAGGTGTTTATGTTAACTATTACCTTATTTCTTTATTTTTCTACTTATTCTATGAAGATAATGCTTAACTTCTTTAATTCTGTCTCTTTTACAGCCTTGTATCTTTATTTTTGTATTTAGGAACCTTTGTACCTAAGATGGTGCTGTGTGTGACGACATTATACACCTTTCACTGTATTCCTGTACTTGAGTACGTGACAATAAAATCTAAAATTGGCACGGTGGCTCAGTGGTTAGCACTGTTGCCTCACAGTGCCAGGGACCCGGGTTCAATTCCCACCTCGGGCAACTGACTGTATGGAGTTTGCACATTCTCCCTGTGGGTTTGCTCCAGTTTCCTCCCACTGTCACAAAGATGCGCAGGTTAGGCGAATTGGCTGTGCTAAATTGCCTGTAGTGTTAGGTGCATTAGTTCGGGGTAAATGTAGAGTAATGGGTCTGGGTGGGTTGTTCTTGGAGAGTCGGTGTGGACTTGTTGGGCCAAAGGGCCTGTTTTCACACTGGAGGAATCTAATCTAAAAGAGGCATTTGCTCAAAATGTGTTCATTCGGGTGAATGTTTTGACGTATTTCTGACAATATGTTTTGGTGATCTGCTTTTAGCTTTCTCACGGAACCCCTAGCTGGGTACAGAGTCTCAGTTGAGGAACCCATGCTAGGTCAGATTAAGGCCTATTGTTTCATTATTCGGGTTTACACCCTCAACTTGGGAAAACAAAGGGTTTGAGATCTAAAAATAGACTGGGACTTTTTTTCACTGGACTGTAGGAGGTTGACTTTATTGAGGTTTCTAAAATCACGAGGGCCATCAATAAAGAAAATAGCTAAGGGTCTTTCCCCTCGGGTGGGAGAGTTCAAAACTGGGGGGTATATTTTTAAGGTGAGAGGAGAAAGATTTAAAAAGGACATGAGGGCAACGCCTTTACACAGAGACTAGTTTGTGTGAGAAATAAACTACCAGAGGAAATGATAGATACAGGTACAGTTACAATATTTAACAGACAATTGTATAAGTACATGAACAGGAAAGGTTTGGAAAGAGAGCAGCCAAGGGCAGACAGACGGGACTATTTTAATTTGGGATTATGGTCGGCATGGATTGGTTGGACCGAAGAGTCTGTTTCTGTGCTGTATGACCCAGACCCATTACTCTACATTTACCCCGAACTAATGCACCTAACACTACAGGCAATTTAGCACTGCCAATTCTCATTCCAGCTGTTAACAAACTTATTATAGAGGTTCACAGCAGCAATGCTTAGTAATGGCAACTAAAGCCTCCCTGCTCCCTCAGTTCCACATTAAACACTCATTGGCATTAATCCATCGGGGGGGGGGGGGGGGGGGGGGAAGAGGGGGGGCTCCTCACCCCATACCATCAACCTGCCCTGGCAAAATTCTATCAATGAATCCAACAGATCAGGCCAGATCCTGTGGTATGGGGAACGGCGATGGACTGAACTCAAATTGCTGTTGCATTTCAGGTGCCAACACCTGTTGCGTACTTCCAGGAGGGTTCAGCTGTCTGAGACACTGTGCAAATGTCTCTTAAACTGATTTCAGTGTCAGAGACTTGGTGCTATTTAGATTAGATTATTTACAGTGTGGAAACAGGCCCTCCAGCCCAACAAGTCCACACTGACCCTCCGAAGTGCAGCCCACCCAGATCCATTCCCCTACATTTACCCCTTCACCTAACACTACGGGCAATTTAGCACCTAACCTGCATATCTTTGGAATGTGGGAGGAAACCAGAGCACCCAGAGAAAACCCACGCAGACATGGGGAGAATATGCAAACTCCACACAGACTGAAGCAGGAATTGAACCTGGGTCTCTGCCGCTGTGAGGCAGCAGTGCTAACCACTGTGCCACCCCATCTACTTATCGGAAAATTGTTCATCAGTTTCATCTCAGGTGTAACACACAGGTTAATGGTGTCAATCACCCAAACTCTCACCACCCCACCCAACCCCTCCAATTACATAGTCTAATCCAACTACATCTGCCCAAACCCCATCCTAACCCCTGGATCTGACTGCCCCCAACTCCTCCCCCACACCAAGGCACCCTCAACTCCTCCCCCAACTACACTCCTCCAACTCTGACTCCCCTAAAGTATTCTCCCCCGACCCTGACTTCCCCAATACTCCTCCCCCACCCTGACTGACTCCCAACTATTCCGCCACACCATGACCTGACACACCAATTCCTCAGCCCAACTACTCCATCCCCACTGAGTCCCCCCAACTACTTCCCCCATGCTAACCTGACTTGCCCCAACCCTGACTATCGCCTGACCTTGCTAACTCAACCTAATCTCTGTGAGCCAATTCCCCAGCCAATTACCCTTTCAATCCAACAGCCACACCCCTGACCTGACCCCCTCCCCCTACCAAGATCACCCAGTTCCCAACTGTGCCTCCAATTAGAGTAACCCTCCAACAAAACTATCACCAACAATTCTCCCCTCCCCCATTGTGAGTACCTCCCTGACCAGGAGGGACCACATTAACTCAATGAACCACACACTACTCATCCACCGCTCTCCTCCCAACAGGATTTAACCTGACATCCACCTCATCTATCGGATTGGACCTGACAACCCACTCCCATCATTCACTCGCACCCCCACTCCCATCATTCACTCACACCGTGTTTACTCACTCACACCCCCACTCCCATCATTCACTCACACCTCCACTGCCATCATTCACTCGCACCCCCACTCCCATCATTCACTCACACCGTGTTTACTCACTCGCACCCCCACTCCCATCATTCACTCACACCACGTTTACTCACTCGCACCCCCACTCCCATCATTCACTCACACCACGTTTACTCACTTGCACCCCCACTCCCATCATTCACTCACACCCCCACTCCCATCATTCACTCGCACCATGTTTACCCACTCGCATCCCCACTCCCATCATTCACTCGCACCGTGTTTACTCACTCGCACCATTCACTCACACCGTGTTTACTCACTCGCACCCCCACTCCCATCATTCACTCACACCGTGTTTACTCACTCGCACCCCCACTCCCATCATTCACTCGCACCGTGTTTACTCACTCGCACCCCCACTCCCATCATTCACT
Source organism: Chiloscyllium punctatum (assembly GCF_047496795.1). Lineage (NCBI taxonomy): Eukaryota > Metazoa > Chordata > Chondrichthyes > Orectolobiformes > Hemiscylliidae > Chiloscyllium > Chiloscyllium punctatum. Next base: position 14,643,085 of record NC_092780.1, on the reverse strand, counting down.
CGCACCCCCACTCCCAGCATTCACTCGCACCGTGTTTACTCACTCGCATCCCCACTCCCATCATTCACTCACACCGTGTTTACTCACTCGTACCCCCACTCCCATCATTCACTCGCACCGTGTTTACTCACTCACACCCCCACTCCCATCATTCACTCGCACCCCTACTCTCATCATTCACTCGCACCGTGTTTACTCACTCGCACCCCCACTCCCATCATTCACTCACACCCCCACTCCCATCATTCACTCACACCCCCATTCCCATCATTCGCTCACACCCACACACCCATCATTCGCTCACACCCCCACTCCCATCATTCACTCGCACCGTGTTTACTCACTCACACCCACACTCCCATCATTCACTCGCACCATGTTTACTCACTTGCACCCCCACTCCCATCATTCACTCACACCGTGTTTACTCACTCGAACCCCCACTCCCATCATTCACTCACACCGTGTTTACTCACTCGCACCCCCACTCCCATCATTCACTCACACGCCCACTCCCATCATTCACTCGCACCCCCACTCCCATCATTCACTCGCACCGTGTTTACTCACTCGCACCCCCACTCCCATCATTCACTCACACGCCCACTCCCATCATTCACTCACACCCCCACTCCCATCATTCACTCACACCGTGTTTACTCACTCGCACCCCCACTCCCATCATTCACTCACACGCCCACTCCCATCATTCACTCGCACCCCCACTCCCATCATTCACTCGCACCCCCACTCCCATCATTCACTCGCACCGTGTTTACTCACTCGCACCCCCACTCCCATCATTCACTCACACCCCCACTCCCATCATTCACTCACACCCCCACTCCCATCATTCACTCGCACCCCCACTCCCATCATTCACTCGCACCGTGTTTACTCACTCGCACCCCCACTCCCATCATTCACTCACACCGTGTTTACTCACTCGCACCCCCACTCCCATCATTCACTCGCACCGTGTTTACTCACTCGCACCCCCACTCCCATCATTCACTCGCACCGTGTTTACTCACTCGCACCCCCACTCCCATCATTCACTCACACTGTGTTTACTCACTCCCCTCCCCCACTCCCATCATTCACTCACACCGTGTTTACTCACTCGCACCCCCACTCCCATCATTCACTCACACCCCCACTCCCATCATTCACTCGCACCCCCACTCCCATCATTCACTCGCACCGTGTTTACTCACTCGCACCCCCACTCCCATCATTCACTCGCACCGTGTTTACTCACTCGCACCCCCACTCCCATCATTCACTCACACCGTGTTTACTCACTCGCACCCCCACTCCCATCATTCACTCACACCGTGTTTACTCACTCGCACCCCCACTCCCATCATTCACTCACACCGTGTTTACTCACTCCCCCCCCCACTCCCATCATTCACTCACACTGTGTTTACTCACTCGCACCCCCACTCCCATCATTCACTCACACTGTGTTTACTCACTCCCCCCCCACTCCCATCATTCACTCACACCGTGTTTACTCACTCGCACCCCCACTCCCATCATTCACTCACACCGTGTTTACTCACTCGCACCCCCACTCCCATCATTCACTCACACCGTGTTTACTCACTCGCACCCCACTCCCATCATTCACTCACACCCTGTTTACTCACTCGCACCCCCACTCCCATCATTCACTCACACCCTGTTTACTCACTCGCACCCCCAGTCCCATCATTCACTCACACCCTGTTTACTCACTCGCACCCCCACTCCCATCATTCACTCACACCGTGTTTACTCACTCGCACCCCCACTCCCATCATTCACTCACACCGTGTTTACTCACTCGCACCCCCACTCCCATCATTCACTCACACCCCCACTCCCATCATTCACTCGCACCCCCACTCCCATCATTCACTCACACCCCCACTCCCATCATTCACTCGCACCCCCACTCCCATCATTCAGTCGCACCGTGTTTACTCACTCGCACCCCCACTCCCATCATTCACTCACACCGTGTTTACTCACTCGCACCCCCACTCCCATCATTCACTCGCACCGTGTTTACTCACTCGCACCCCCACTCCCATCATTCACTCACACCGTGTTTACTCACTCGCACCCCCACACCCATTATTCACTCACACTGTGTTTACTCACTCCCCCCCCACTCCCATCATTCACTCACACCGTGTTTACTCACTCGCACCCCCACTCCCATCATTCACTCACACCGTGTTTACTCACTCGCACCCCCACTCCCATCATTCACTCACACCGTTTATTCACTCGCACCCCCACTCCCATCATTCACTCACACCGTGTTTACTCACTCGCACCCCACTCCCATCATTCACTCACACCCTGTTTACTCACTCGTACCCCCACTCCCATCATTCACTCACACCCTGTTTACTCACTCGCACCCCCAGTCCCATCATTCACTCACACCCTGTTTACTCACTCGCACCCCACTCCCATCATTCACTCACACCCTGTTTACTCACTCGCACCCCCACTCCCATCATTCACTCACACCCTGTTTACTCACTCGCACCCCCAGTCCCATTATTCACTCACACCGTGTTTACTCACTCGCACCCCCACTTCCATCATTCACTCACACCCATTTACTTACTCACACACCCACTCCCATCATTCACTCACCCACTCCCATCACTGACTGATCACTCACCCACCCATTCCCATCACTCAGTCACTCACTTATCCACCCACCCACTCCCATCACTCACCCACCCACCCACCCACTCCCATCACTGACTGATCACTCACCCACCCATTCCCATCACTCAGTCACTCACTTATCCACCCACCCACTCCCATCACTCACTCACTCACCCACTCCCATCACTCACTCACCCACTCCCATCACTCATTCACCCACCCACCCACTCACCCACCCACCCACCCACCCACCCACTCACTCACTCACCCACCCACCCACTCACTCACCCACCCACTCACCCACCCCCATCACTCACTCACCCACTCCCATCACTCACTCACCCACTCCCATCACTCACTCACCCACTCCCATCACTCACTCACTCCCATCACTCACTCACCCACTCCCATCACTCACTCACCCACTCCCATCACTCACTCACCCACTCCCATCACTCACCCACCCACCCACCCACTCCCATCACTCTCTCATCCACCTATTTACTTTCTCACTCACTTATTTACTCATCCACTCACTGAAAGGTTCAGACTTTTCAAACATGCCGGAATACAGCAAGTTTGGTTTTTGAGAAAAAGGGGAAGTGTGGATTGTGCTGTTGCTCATCAACCACCAACACAGCTGGTAAGAGTCTATGTTGATCAATGGTGCACACCCAACAATGGAACTGGCCCAATAACTGTCTACTAACTCATTGCTATTTGAGGCAGCTTACTGCGTATCACCATGTTTCTGACATTACAATGGGATTGGCTGTGGTGAAGGTCCTAAACAGAAGGTCAAGGATAGATGCACACCCTAACAGCCTCATCCTCCCTGAGAGTGAACCCATGGAAAGGGACTGGGCTGAATGGAGCTTCCAGGCATACACTCAGATCCTGCATTGACCAGCTCGAGGGTGTACTCCCAGACATCTCAAACCCCTCCTTACTCCGATTTGAAGTTCTCATCACCTTTAAGAAGACCACTATCACCCTGGTGCCAAAGAAGAATCAGGCTGTGTGCCCTAATGATGACCACCTGGTAGCTCTTGCATCCATCATAATGAAGTACTTCGAGATGTAATGGCACACATCAACTCTGGCCTCCCAGACTGCCTTGATCCACTAGTATTCCCTTACCATCACAATAGGACACCATCTCCCTGGTTCTGCACTCATCCCCAGAACATCTAGATAACAAGGACACCAATGTCAGACTCCAACTTATTGACTTTAGTTCTGTCTTCAACATCATAATTCCAACCATATTCATCTCCAAGACCTAGGTCTCTGCTCCCAACTCTGTACCTGGATCCTTGTCATCCTGACCCATAGACTGTAATCAGTGAGGTAAAAACAATGACAGCAGATGCTGGAAACCAGAATCTGGATTAGTGGTGCTGGAAGAGCACAGCAGTTCAGGCAGCATCCAAGGAGCTTCGAAATTGACGTTTCAGGTAAAAGCCCTTCATCCTGATGTGAGTCAGATCTCAAACAACGATGAGATGGAGTACAGGAAAGAGATAGAGAGGCAAGTGACCTGGTGTAAAAACAACAATCTCTCCAACTCTGTCACCAAAATGAAGGAGCTGGTCAAAGCAGCGTGGAGGACACACCCCTGACTGTATCAATGGTGCTGAGGTGGAGATGGTCTGAGAGTTTCAAGTTCCCTGGAGTAAGTATCATCAACCACCTTGCTGGTCCATCCACATCGACACTACAGTCAAGAAAGCACACTGATGTCTCTACTTCCTCAGAAGGCGAAGGAAATTCGGCATGTCCACGATGGCTCTTACCAAGTTTTTGTAGATGCACCACAGAAAGCGTCCTATCCGGATGCACCACAGCTTGGTACGGCAACTGTCCTGCCTGAGACCGCAAGAAATTACAGAGAGTTGTGGGAACACAGCCCAGTCCATCACAAAAACCAGCCTTCCATCCACTGACTCCACCTACACTTCCTGCTGCCTCAGGAAACCAGGCAACATGATCAAAGACCCTTCCAACCCCAGTTATACACTCTTCCACCCTCTTCCCTCAGGCAGAAGATACAACAGTTCAAAAACGTGAACCAACAAATTTAAGAACATCTTCTTCCCCTGCTGATGTTCGGACCTCTCCTATATTAGAGTTGATCATTATCTCCATCTACTCTGTAGGTGTAACACTATATTCTGCATATGGTATTACAGCTACAGAGAAGGAGCATTCTGCTCTATTACCCTGATGATACTTATGTAAGGCACGGTTTGACTGGTTCGCACTCAAAGCAATACGTTTGACTTTTCATTGTCTCTCGGTACATGTGACAATAACAGCTCACACCAAAATGAGGTTGTAGAAGGCGCTATCCAAATGCACCTGGAAGATCATAAACATGAGATGATAATGCGTGTTTCTCTCTCCACAGACACTGCCGGACCTGCAGGCTCTTTCTAGTTGTTTTCGGTGAAGATTTTTGGGGATTTTGCATTGGCCACAAATACAATTTTGGATTCAGTGGGGAGGTGTTCAGTTTGATAAGCTGCACCAACTATGTTTTGTTTAAAAACACTAACAGTAAATGAGTGAAGGAGGAGAGCTCCCCGCTGTGGGCTTGTGGGTTTTACCCCAGTACCGATGTGCTGGCGCTAGGATAGCGCAGCATTTTCCTGGGCGTTAGCGGATTGCGCTCCGCACTCACCAGTCGCACGAATCCCGTCCGCATCCCCCGCTCGGACCCGAGCCCAGCTCCACATCAACAGCCAAGGCGCTGGGCACAGCAAGACTCCAAACCGAAACCGAAACGAACCTGCGCGTCCCCGACAGCCCAGAGTCTGCCTCTCCCACACACGGGGACGGCGCGCGGCCCCGAGACAAGGACAACAGGCAAGGAACGTGCGCGTACCCGAGCCACAAAGACACCGACCGAGGGTGTCCCTCCCTCACTGTCCCCTCCCTCAGAGAGACTCACCCTCACTGTCCCCTACCTCAGGGTGTCCCTCCCTCACTGTCCCCTCCCTCAGGGTGTCCCGCCCTCAGAATGACCCTCCCTCACTGTCCTCTCCCTCAGAGTGACCCTCCCTCACTGTCCCCTCCCTCAGGGTGACCCTCCCTCACTGCCCCCTCCTTCAGACAGTACCCACCCTCAGTGACACTCTCAGAGTGAAACACCCTCACTGTCCCTTTCCCTCAGTGAGTACCCTCCCTTGGACAGTGTACCCTGTCAACATCATTTTCCTATGTGTCTGATTTACGTACTTATTGATAATGAGACTTTTTTTAACCACGAGACATGTTTATTATCACTGAAACACAAGGTATAAATATACAATTCTATGAAATCCATCTTTCACTCCAGTTTCCTGAGTTACCTCACAGTCCTGAAATGACTACGTTCTCTCATCGATTTAAAATCTGTTTTGGAAGCACAAGATGCCGAAGAAGTTTATACCAGCCCAATTACAATTGGCCAAACTAAAGCTCACTCGCAAGGTTCCTGCCTCTTGTGTCTATAGCATCAGTCCCTTTGATTCTAGTGGTCCCTTTAAATACAGGTCTCCACGTCACCTCCCCCCCCGACCCTCGAAGCCTGACTGTCTCAAAAACAGTATGAACAGAACTCTGAAATATTGTTCGATCCAAAACCTTCCAACATTGTCTCATGAACACTTATTCAATGTAGTCAATCAAGACAAATGGCTTGCATATGTGTCTGACCTGATTCAATTTGACAATCGGGAGTGTGGTGCTGGAAAAGCACAGCAGGTCAGGCAGCATCCAAAGAGCAGGAGAATTGACATTTTGGGCATAAGCCTTCTTGATGAAGGGCTTCTGCCGAAACATTGACTCTCCTACTTCTTGGATGCTGCCTGACCTGCTGTGCTTTTCCAGCACCACATTCTTGACTCTCATCTCCAGCATCTGCAGTCCTCACTTTCTCCCAGCTGGTTCTATTTGATAATACATTCTGCAAGCTTCCTGGCTTACTGTCTCAGTTCCCACCCCACCTGCTGTTCAGTTGGCCAATTTTGCTTTTAATGTCACAAAAGATTTATTTAAAAGGGACATTCCACTACCCTCAGTCAGTACATACCCTTCCTTAGACAAGGAATAGATATCCCATCTAAAGATGAGGTAAAAACAATGACTGCAGATGCTGGAAACCAGATTCTGGATTAGTGGTGCTGGAAGAGCACAGCAGTTCAGGCAGCATCCAAGGAGCTTCGAAATTGACGTTTCAGGCAAAAGCCCTTCATCAGGAATAAAGGCAGTGAGCCTGAAGCGTGGAGAGATAAGCTAGAGGAGGGTGGGAGTGGGGATCTATGCTACTTTCTCCCCACCCCCACCCTCCTCTAGCTTATCTCTCCACGCTTCAGGCTCACTGCCTTTATGCCTGATGAAGGGCTTTTGCTCGAAACGTCGATTTCGAAGCTCCTTGGATGCTGCCTGAACTGCTGTGCTCTTCCAGCACCACTAACCCAGAATCCCATCTAAAGACAGTCTACTCCCTCCCACACTCAGTGGGAGTCTTCTGCCTGCACTAAGTGAGGTCTACTAGACAGCGAAGGACTGGTCGCTCTCAGACAACGCAGAACAAAGGAGCCCCAGTGTGAGGATATATGCAAACCCTCAAGGGAAGGGAAGGGTCCCAACACTTGTAGATATGACTGCAAGTGGACAACCTTCACTCTACCTTTTCCTGCAATGTTTCAGCCTTGTTTCCAGCCCTTCCGAGTCCCACCCTTTTGGGAGCATTGGTGAGAGAAACAACTTGGAATGATCTTCTAACGCTGAGGTCAGTCTGTGCAATGTTCTCTCATCTTTCAAGGTCCATCCACGATGAACCTCATCCTAAGAGAACTTTGCAGTAATTTCTGCAAGGTGTCAGTCCATAAAGACTCAGAAACAGAAATGGGAGATCACAAGAGACACAAAAATAGAAATATAAGAATTAGGATGAGTAGTAGGCCATTTGGCCCCTTGAGCCTGCACCACCATCCAATTAAACATGGCTGATCTGATTATTTCACAGACCACTTATCCTTGACAATTTTTCACCTTCGTGTTTATCAAAAAGCCATCCATCTCTGCCTTCAAATATTCAAAGACTCAGTTTCCATCGCCTTTTGAGAAAGAGAGTTCCAAATGTCTTCATCGGGAAATAGAATTCTCATCAGCACTGTATTAAGCAGACAACATTTTGGGTGTGTACCCAAACAGCAGGAATGGTAATGCAGATCCAAATTGTACAAGTTCAGGTATGTTTCCACCAGGCAAGAGAATACCAGTGTACATTTGTGATACTGTGCAAACCCACCTTCCCTCCTCCAAACCCCCCCCCCCCCCCCCCCCACTTTTCAGTAGGCATCTGAGAATGCAATCATGTTGTTTTGAGTATCACCCAGTAGGGACAGAGAGGGAGCTTGCCTTGCACTGAGTTCCAAAGCCTTCCCAACATCTGCATTATCTATTTCCACTTCTGTCCCTACCTCACAGCAACTGCTCCTAAAACCTTTGTGCCTCTCAGCTCAACTCCTCCAACACTTTACTCGCCAAGATCTCTAGCTCCCAACTGTTGACTCATCCAAAGTTCAATGAACCCAACTGGCTTTCAATCCTCATTTACATAACTCACCGTTACAACACCCCCATCCCATCAATTCCATCCCAGATCAGTATCCTCTTCCATCCCCAGTTTTCCAATTGGCCCTTTCCAATTCTGGTTGACAACATGTCCCTCCAATTGCTCAACAGCATATGGTGGGATCATATTCCAATGACCAGGAATTCTCTTCCTAGATTCTTGGTACCTCTTGCACCTTCAGAAAGTTCACCCTTTGTGTTTGGTGACATCATGTAATTCCTCCCTAATTGTTATTTGGTGTCCATTTATGATCTGTGGTGTGATCTTTCAATACATTACTGGCATTCCTAATTCTGCAGCAACTTTTGCATTTTTCATGCTCAAGTACTTCTTACTATTTACATTTGTGTGGCTTATTACATTCCAAAGTAAACTAGTGATAGAACCTGTTCTCTTCCTGAGGGCAGGAACAGGGAATTTACCACCAGCTGCCAATCTACATATACTTCACACATTCTCTACAACCACCACCACACTGATTAACAAGAATTTATTTCAACACAAGCACAACAAGAGCAACCCAACATGACCCCCATTCTCATCTCTGTACTTTACATCCTGGCACCACCCATGGCAAGTTCATTCAAACTGACACAAAGAACAGAATGCTGTAGACTATGTAAATCTGAAATACAGCAGTTTCTGTGGAGTTATAGATTGCTGACGTCTCTAACAAAAGGTCCTTGACCTGTAAGGTTAACTCTGTTTCTCTTAGAGCTGCTGCCAAACCTGAAGAGGATTTCCAGTACTTTCTGTTTCTCAATCATTTGGAATGTGCACAGTGTTGTTATCCTATTTGATCCTGAGGTTAGGTTTCAAAGTTCACACCTACGAAACCATTTTAACACATCCTCAGCAACGTTTTCCACATATCACCACACCTAGATAGTCATAGGAATTGAAGTCTGCCATTCGGCCCATTGAGTCTGTTCTGCCACTCAATGAGATCACGGGTGATCTGGAAATCCTCAACTCCACTTTCCTACATTTCACCATAATCCTTGATTCCCTCTCTGAGGAAAAGTCTAACGTTCCTGATGAAGGACTTGAGCCCGAAATGTCGAATCTCCTGCTCCTCAGATGCTGTCTGACTGACTGTGCTTTTCCAGCACCACATTCTTCAATGAAATTCTATCTCAGCCTGAGATATACTTCCTAACCCAGCTACAACAGCCGTCTACAGGGTAACAATTCCAGCCTTTCTGCCAGACACTGATGCTAAAGCCTTTGGAGGTGATAGTGATGTATTTTTAATGTCACTGCACTAGTGCTGAACAGGCATTAACTAATGATGTTGGGCCGTGGGTTCAAATCCCACAACAGCTGATGGTAAATTGATAAAACACTGGAATTGAAGCTAGTCTCAGTATGGTGACTGTGAAACTATTGGATCATTGTATAAAAACCCACAGCTACCTAGACTACACCACCTCCCACCCTGTAAAAACACCATCCCATATTCCTAATTCCTTCGTCTCCGCCGCATCTGCTCCCAGGAGGACCAGTTCCAAAACCGTACCACCCAGATGGCCTCCTTCTTCAAGGACCGCAATTTCCCCCCAGACGTAGTCAACGATGCCCTCCACCGCATCTCTTCCACTTCCCGCTCCTCCGCCCTTGAGCCCCGCCCCTCCAACCGCCACCAGGACAGAACCCCACTGGTCCTCACCTACCACACCACCAACCTCCATGTCCAGCGTATCGTACACCGTCATTTCCACCACCTCCAAATGGACCCCACCACCAGGGACATATTTCCCTCCCCTCCCCTATCAGCATTCCGAAAAGACCACTCCCTCCGTGACTCCCTCGTCAGGTCCACACCCCCCCACTAACCCAACCTCCACTCCTGGCACCTTCCCCTGCAACCGCAAGAAATGCAAAACTTGCGCCCACACCTCCCCCCTTACCTCCCTCCAAGGCCCCAAGGGATACTTCCATATCTGCCACAAATTCACCTGCACCTCCACACACATCATCTATTGCATCTGCTGTACCCGATGTGGCCTCCTCTATATTGGGGAGACAGGCCGCCTACTTGCGGAACGTTTCAGAGAACACCTCTGGGACACCCGGACCAACCAACCCAACCACCCCATAGCCCAACACTTCAACTCCCCCTCCCACTCCACCAAGGACATGCAGGTCCTTGGGCTCCTCCATCGCCAGACCATGGCAACATGACGGTTGGAGGAAGAGCGCCTCATCTTCTGCCTGGGAACCCTCCAACCACAAGGGATGAACTCAGATTTCTCCAGTTTCCTCATTTCCCCTCCCCCCACCTTGTCTCAGTCAAATCCCTCGAACTCAGCACCACCTTCCTAACCTGCAATCTTCTTCCTGACCTCTCCGCCCCCCACCCCACTCCGGCTTATCACCCTCACCTTGACCTCCCTCCACCTATCGCATTCCCAACGCCCCTCCCCCAAGTCCCTCCTCCCTACCTTTTATCTTAGCCTGCTGGACACACTTTCCTCATTCCTGAAGAAGGGCTGATGCCCGAAACATCGATTCTCCTGTTCCTTGGATGCTGCCTGACCTGCTGCGCTTTTCCAGCAACACATTTTCAGCTCTGATCTCCAGCATCTGCAGTCCTCACTTTCTCCTAAAAACCCACCTCGTTCATTACTGTCTCTTAGAGAAGAAGATCTATCATCCTTACCTCATTTGGTTGACACAACTTCCAGACACTCTTAACTGGCCTCTGAACTGTCCAGTGACCCATTCAGTTCAGGGGCATCCAGAGATGAGTAACAGTGCACCCTTCACAGTGAGGCCCACATCCCAAGTAGGAATCTAACATTCTCCATGTGAATCTCAAAATCTCTGACAACACAGCCTGTCTGAAGCCCCCATTGCCTCAATCCTTACCCATACTGAATCTTGCTCATTTACCCAGACCTCATAAGTCTTCTTTGGCTCCTAATGGGTCAACTGTGAAATCCCATCACCTTACAGCCTAACCACAGCCTTTATTAAAATGTACCATTTGTTCTTGTAACCTTGAAAACTTGGAATTTCTGCGAACACTGATTGAGACTCAACTAGCACATTGTGTACGATTCTGAGGATCGCGCTTTATCAGGATCGCACTTTAACAAGGTTAAGAAAGTATTACAGAGACTGCAAGAACTATTGATGAGAATCATTCTGAGGATGAGGAGCTTAAGTCTTAGGATGAAATGGAGAGGTTTGAGAGGAGATTTAATAGAAGTTTTCAAAAACATGAGATACCTGGCAGGACAAATAGGGAGAAACTGTTCCCATTCATGGACCAGAAGACACCCGTTTTATTTGATGGCAAATGAATCCAAAGGTAACATGAAGTAAGATGAACACAGCGAGTGGCTGGGGTCTGAAATATACTGCCTGAGAGTGTAGTGGAATCAGGTTCCATATTTATTTTCAAGTAGAAGTTGGATAGTTATCTGAATAGATAAAAATTGCAGGGCTGCGAGGAAGACTGGCTAGTAGAACTAGTTGAGTTGGTCTTGGAGTTACGCAGGGTCTAGGAGACAGTGAGGACTGCAGATACTGGAGAGTGAGAGTTGATAAAGCGTGGTGCTGGGGAAAGCACAGCAGGTCTCAGTCACCCTTCCCCCCCCCCCCCCCCCCTCCCCAGTCCTGAAGAAGGATCCTGCCTGAAACGTCAATTCTCTCGCTCCTCAGATGCTGCCTGACCCACTGTGCTTTTTCCAGTGGCACGCTTTATCAGCATGGAGATACCCAGGCTGACTGCCCTCCTCTGTTATGTAACTGTTCCTGGATTCTATGATGCATTCGAGTAGGAACCTTCACAATGTGATATTTTAGATAGTCACTTGATGTGTTCCTTGATGGCTGTGCAGAGGGTAGGAAATCACACAGTGTTCAGACTATAACATGTTTAATGGAAGGAAGTGGGGATGGGGCTGAAGGCCCAATAATTGGCTTCTTTGTCAGTTGTCTGGGGAAAGAAGTTTCAGCAGCTAGCTCCTATCTGTGGATCTGTTCCAGAAGATGCATTTCTGGGGTAAGCCTTCAATGCCCAAACAGTTTGTGGAAATTCGCTGACCAGAGTTTGAACACTGGATTTCGAGTAGAGGTTACTGGGGAGCACACTGGAAATTGGAACTGAGACTACAAACAGACCAGCTATAATCTTAACAAATGGTGGGGCTGGCTTAAAGGGCCAAATGGCCTACTCTTGCTTCTCAGTCCTGCTCCTACATCACTTGAACAAGATGTCAAACAGTTACTGGCAAGGCCTTTCGAATCATAGAATCCTCACAGTGTGGAAGCAGGCCATTCCGCCCATCGAGTCCACACCAAACCTCTGAAGAGCCTCCCACCCAGACCCATCCCCCTACCCTATAACACCACATTTCCCATGGTTAATCCAATTAGCCTACACATCCCTAAACACTAAGGGTAATTTAGCATGGCCAGTGCACCCTACCCTGCACATCTTTATACTCATTGGATTTGGAAGAATGAGTGACAATGTTATTGAAACATACAAGATTCTTAGGGGACTTGATGGAGTAGATGCAGTAATGTCATTTCCCCTTGTAGGGGAGCCTAGGACCACAGTGCTGATCTTAGAATAACAGTTGCACATTTAAGACCCCAATGAGGACAGATTTCTCCCTCAGATGATCGTGAATCTCTGGAATGCTTTACCACAGATGGTTATTGAGGTTGGGTCGTTAAGTCTATTCAAGGCTGAGACAGACAGAGTTTTAATCAGTAAGAGAATCAAGGACCATACAGAAATGACAGAAAAGTGGAGTTAAGGATTATCAAACCAGTATTGATCTCATTGAATGGACTTAGAGGTCCACTTCTGTTCCAGAGTCTTATGGTCTTATCCACAGAAAGTGTCCATGGAGACAAACAGGCAAGGAATAAAATTGGAACAATTACGATTTTTGTTTCAACAAATTCTCAAGGCTAAACAGATTTCACAATCTCATTCTGAAATATTTAAAGATGTGTTGAATAGCATTACCAATATAAAAATGTAACAGTACATTGAAACAGTGAATACTCAACCAGGAGGTGTTGTGGAGAAAATATGGAGAATCACCAGGAGACGCAGAGAGTTCTTCAAGAAGTTGGTCTTTTATTTGCAAACAAAAAACCATGACACTGAGAAAGCAGATTCTTGAATGCCCACAGACCTCAGGGTCCATGGATTTTTATATTTTTTTAATCATGTTTCTGTTAGTTTATCATGTCCAACTATATTAATCAAAGTACCTCACTCGAGCTACACAATAAACCAGTGATGTTAGTTCCCATTATCTCTTTAGTTGTACATTCTACTCAATGTTATTATAATGTCACGGTTAGATATTTATTGCTAACTGTGCTACAGTGATCTTCAATTCCAGACTAACCTGTGATGATAGATATTTAGCTATTCCAACTATTACAATAGTCTCCTGTCTCAAGTTGACTCTACTAACTATTAATTAGATATTTTAATGTCATGTCCCAAATATTTATTGTCCCAATCCTGTCATAATAACACTAAACAGAGAAACTTGCTTCATTACTTGTATTATCTCATCTTGCCATAGTGACCTTTCAGCCTTAACCTTACTCTGCTAATTGGTGTAAGAATGTTCCACTATGGTTATCCCACTCTGCCTTCCACAGAACATAGATTCCCAGTGGTCTTCCTGCTTGAACCTTTCCCATGCTTTCATGTTCTTTATTTTCCATAGAGGCTGCATAGCAAAGCTGAACACTGCACAGATGTGTCCAAGTCAATTTTGTTCGTTATTCTTACATGTACTTTTATTTCTCAGGTCCTTCTAACATTAAGTTGAATGGATACAGGGCAAGAGTATATTAAAGAAAACAATATTAAAATATCTAGTAAAGAAAAATAACCCCAGACATTAATTCAAAAATCCCTCAGAATGGTGCCATTGCTCTTTCCAGTGCAGCAGTTAACGAATCACAAAATTTTCCAATGCAGGAGGCCATTCAGCCCACGATGTGTGCACCAGCTCATTAAGTGAGCATCATTACCAAGTGTCAATTTTCTGCTTCTTCATCATACCCTTGCACATCTGTTTTAACCAAATCATCAACTTACGATGTCTTAAATGCCTCAATTGAGCCTTCCTCCTCAACACTTCCGGGCAGAACATTCCACAAACATTTGTGCTTCCAGAAATATTAATTTCCAAATGACAAAAAGGTTAGGTGTGGCAGGTGCACCCTAATCCAGCTACTGTCAACAGGCATCTCCTGCATTCAGCAGGCCCTGCATTCCCTTAGCTAGCAGGTTTCCTCAAGATCTGGGAACAATGGCCAGCCAGAAATGCTGGGTAAACACAAGACACTCACACCCACTTATATGAGCTGCTAACTCACCTTAAAAGAGAGAGCTAGTTGTGAACTCCCCATCTCCTGACATAAAACCAGAGGGTGGCTGGCTGAGACAGAACTGGGATCTTTTACAGCTGTCACAAACTCACTAGTTGTCTAGGCTTTAAACAAAGTCGGCTTTTGTCCGAAACGTCGATTTCGAAGCTCCTTGGATGCTGCCTGAACTGCTGTGCTCTTCCAGCACCACTAATCCAGACTCTATTTAAATCAGAGTAGTCACTTTTCAAGTGATGAAGGGCTTATGCCCGAAACATCGATTCTCCTGCTTCTTGGATGCTGCCTGACCTGCTGTCCTTTTTCAGCACCATACTCTCAACTCCTCCTTACTTTTCAATGGTATGGTTTCATCGTGAACTCGACTCCCAGCCTCAAGCTGAAACCCAATGCGGTCTGGTTTAGAAGGACAATTATGCTGAACTCTTATTTCCCTATTTTTCTAATTTTTTTCCCCCCCTAAGAATTTGTACTCAAGAATTTGTACCTAAGATGGTACTGTAAGTGGCGACTTGTAAACTTTTCACTATTCTCATGTGAGTACATGTCACGATAAAGCCAATTCGTGTAATTGTTCAGTTTTCTTCTTGGGATGTAGGATATAGGGTGGACCACATTCTCAAATCTGGGTTCAAGTGAGCTCAAACAGAGAGATTCTGGATTAGTGGTGCTGGAAGAGCACAGCAGTTCAGGCAGCCTCCGAGGAGCAGTAAAATTGACGTTTCAGGCAAAAGCCTTTCATCAGGAATACAGGCAGAGAGCCTGAAGCGTGGAGAGATAAGTGAGAGGAGACACTCAGTTCACCCTCACCCGATCATACACTGATGCAGGACTCTTGTTCCTGAATCCTCTCTAAAAGTGCATGTGTGTAGATGCCAGATGCAGACTGGAAAAGGGTTGTCTGTAATGGCCAAAATTCACATGTGTGTTACTATTATCTGAATGAACTGATATATGCTTCCAAACAAGGCAGAGTGGAAATCTGGAGGGAAACTCACAGGAGTCGAAACTGCTCATCTTCAATGAGTAAGTTGACAGAGGTTGGCCCCAGGAAGGACCGCAGAGAATGATAACAAGCAGCAAATTTTCACAAAGCAGTAAATATTTATTGTGTTATTGCTGTCTGAAACGAGACAATTGCAGAATGACATAGACTTACAGTGACAGAAACTAAAAAAAAACGCAAAAACAATACTGTAATTCCTGAATCTGTAATTTAAAAAAAGGAACTGTTTCTAACTGTTTGGTTGCTGATTTAGCAAACGTATATACAGAAATAATTTCAAAATACTCCAAAAAGACACTCAAAGTTACACAATAAAAAAAGACGTTTATTAATTAGAAAAAAAATGAATAAATACTTTTGTACCTGAATGAATTAAAAAAGAAACCTAATCCATTACGCCTTTAAAAATGTCTAGTCACTAAATGAAAGTTCATGAGTTGCGATTTGATGTAACATCAGAATCTTCCTTGTAATTCTCTTCATCTTCTGCAGCAAGACAGAAAGAAACATAATCAAGGCAAAAAAAAGGTATGGGACCCTGAAGTTCATTCATTTCCCTGATCACATAAAAGCTACCACATCACAGACTTGAAAGTTCTGTAATAAATACACTCTGATCCACAAAGCAAAAACATCAGAAGATTCACCCTCCCCACCTCTCCATGACAATAAAGCTAATTGATTCATTTATTCATCTCTCTACTTTTCTACATTACATGACATTACCACTCTGTACAGCTTTGTGATATCCTTTAAAACGTAGGATTACCTCATTCTATACATTTAACCACTGCCCCATTCTCTCCCTCTACACCACAGCATCCAACGCCCTGTCTTCTGACACTGTTCCATGGTTCATTGGTTATATTAGTTAAGGAGTGTCTGGCCTTGGACTGTGGTATTTTCTTCCTAAACCTCTCCTAGTCTTTCTCATCTCAAAAGGACACATCGAACCTTCATTTATATCTTTGCCCCTGGAATCCTGCTCCCCAGATTTTCTTTCATTGTGTTTAAGTTGCCAGGGGAGTGCAAGTTAGGGAGAAGGCAGGAGATTGGGGTTGAGAAACAGATCAGCCATGATGGAATGGTGGATTTTAACTCATAATTCACATGGAAAGTTCACGCTGGAGTACTGACGCTCATCTACCCAAATTCCTGATCTCAGTCAAGGCTGACTGGGACAAATGTTCCAACCCGATGGGAACACGTAATGGACAGCAGTAAGTTTCTCCATCACTCTCGCTTTCTTTGTGGAGTCACTGGGTAGATGAAGATGGTCAAGTGGTGGCACATTTTTGAGGAAGCAGGTCACAGAGACAGAACTTAGGGCAGCCACCACCCACCAACCGATTTAACTGGGCTGCCACAAGAGGATCTTGGCACCAATCAGTACCATCAGGAATAATCTCCGGCTTTTTGAGCTGAAAACAAAGTTTCTTCAGTACCAGCCTGGCTCAGCTCAAAGGTGGCACTCAGACTCAAACCTGTAGCTTTAGAAACATGGCAAATAGGCACATGTTTCAGCCCTTTGAGCCTTCTCCATCATCCAACAGACTGATCATCCAACTCAGAACCCCATTCCCATATTCTTCCCATACCCATTGATTCCTTTAGCCCTCGGGTGAGGCAATTTCTCTTAAATGCAATCCTAAATGGCTTACCCCAATGCCATGGTTGAAAGTTAAACCTAAGCCACAGTTTAAATAGGATATCTGTGCAAAGGATTGTTCTTTTTGGGCTTTGAGCTGAGCTTTTCTGGGCTGTTGGTCAGTATTAGTCCTTCTAACTTTCCACACACAGCATTTTAATCAGGCTTTACTCCTAATCCTCAGCTCTTCTGTGATCAAAAACAGAGTGAATCTTTACTCATTCCGGTTATGAGGTCACATGACTGATCTGGATATGATGCATCTCATCACAAGAAAATTAATGCATTTTTCTGCAACTCTCCAGTTGGGTAAAGGCACAATCTGATTTGGAATACTGACTGGGAGGTCATAGAGATGTACAGCACAGAAACAGACCTTTCAGTCCAACCCATCCATGCAGACCAGATATCCTAACCTAATATAGTCCCATTTGCCAGCACTTGGCCCATATCCCTCTAAATCCTTCCTATTCATATACCCATCCAGATGCCTTTTAAATGATGTAGTTGTAACAGCCTCTAGCACTTCCTCTCGCAGCTCATCCCATACAAACACCACCCTCTGTGTGAAAAAGTTATCCTTAGGTCCCTTTTAAATCTTTCCCCTCTCACCCTAAACCCATGTCCTTTAGTTTTGGACATCTCAACCCTGTGAAAAGGACATTGGCAATTCACCCTATCCATGCCCCTCATGATTTTACACCTCTGTAAGGTGACCCCTCAGCTCCAGGCAAAAATCGCCCCAGCCTATTCAGCCTCTCCCTATAGAGGTGCTCAATTTAATTGGGTTCTGGGCTCTCATCACCTGGACTGAAATTGTAAATAGGGGTAGATGGGGGCGATGGAGGGAGTTGGGGGAAGCTCTCAGGATTCTCACTGTCAATCTCTACCCAATGAAATAGCCCATGGATAAATGATGGCGGGGAGGGGTGGGGGGTGTGGGCTTGGTGAACAACCAATGCTTTACCCCAGATTCCCAAGTATTTAGCTGACATACTGCAAGGC
Organism: Chiloscyllium punctatum; assembly: GCF_047496795.1. NCBI lineage: Eukaryota > Metazoa > Chordata > Chondrichthyes > Orectolobiformes > Hemiscylliidae > Chiloscyllium > Chiloscyllium punctatum. Next base: position 14,624,746 of record NC_092780.1, on the reverse strand, counting down.
TGTTAGTAAACAGAATCACATCCCAGGAACGAAGAACAGCCTCAGGAGAGGAAGCCATTTCAACTTTGACAAAGAAATATCTGGCTCCCAAGAGGAAACATCATTATCTTAAATACTATTCATCCAATACTTCTGACACCTCATTCTAGTCCATTAGCTCAGAATGAGGAAATGATACAAACAGACACTCCTGCTGAAAACAGAGATATGTTGGTGAAGTTTATTGTCCTACTCTAGATGAACGCATACCGAATTTCAAAGGCAACAATACTTTATACTACATGAGAAACGGATGCTGACTGATTGGCAATCAATTGGTCAAAGCATTCCACAGGAAATGCACCAGGAAACTACTGGTCCAGTAAAAGGCCTTGACGAGTCAGTGTCTGTTCACCAAACAATCAGCATCTTTCTCTCGTGCGGTATAAACTGTTACTCCCTTTGAAATCTGGCATTCTTGCAGCTCCGCTGATGAAAAAAAGATACGAGGCTTCAGCAGCTTGTCTCTTTTCAGCATAAGACGTGGAAGTAGGCCATTCAGCCTGTCAATTCTGCTGCACCATTCAGTGAGATCATGGCTGATCTGTTAATCCTCAACACCACTCTCCTGCCTTTTCCCCATAAACCTTGATTCCTTTACTGATTAAAAATCTGTCCACCTCCGTCTTGAATGTACTTGATGATCAAGCCTCGGCAGGTCCCTGGGGTAAAGAATTCACAATCTTTTGAGAGAAGAGATTCCTCCTCATCTCTGTAAGATTTACAGTTTACAAAGCTCCATGATGTATAGAATATTTACCAGAAAAAGCCTCCTGTTTGATTCTGGGGCTGATCCTCTCTCCCTCCTCAGTACTGGGTGAGGCATGTTGCTGTGCCACCCGGAGCCCCTCATCAATCAGTGCCAACTGAATCATCTGCTTCGTTTTGCTCTGGCAGGGTCTGAACGTACTGGGAATGTCGGAGGGGCACGGAGATGGCGCGAGACTGGAGTTTGAAGTCATATCCTCAGACGCATCTGTATCAGAAGGACAACTTTAGGAAAATGACAACAGCAGGATTATGCATTCATATTCAACGTATAAACCAGACACCATGTGGCTTTCCTACAACACCAACTTTTCTCTTAATAATGACTTGCCGCTCACATGACACACATAACAATGAATGAGAGTTGGAGGGCTGTATATACAGAGGAACCTCGATTATCCAAATATCAATAATCCGAATTTCAGATTATCCGAAGGAGATCTCAAAGTCCCGATAGAAACATTACATCAAAGAGATGTTTTCAACACCAATTGCATCTTTAACTTACAGTGATTAAAAACGAACTCAGCTTACTGAAATGCTGCTGAGAACAATCCTGGACATCAATGGGAGCCCAGACACCATCTCCAAATGACTGACCTCCCGCCCTCCCGCTCTCTCTCCCCACACCTTCCCTGGAATTCTACAAGGCATACCTTGAACCCGTAACCCCAGATAATCTCTCTAACATTGTCCTGTACAGAGCAAAGGTGGAACTTGTGAAAAAGTTGCAATTAAATGTTGTGTGTGTGTGTGCACGCATTATTTGGAGACTTGCAACCCCCCCCCCCCCGCCAAAGGCAGCAGCAGTTCAATCCCATTGAACTGATGGGTGGGGGGCAGGCTTCAGCAATTGCTGCAGGTCCCTTACACACAAGTATGTGTGTCTGCTCAGAAACAAACCCTGAGACAAAGAGAGAGGGAGCGAGGCAGGCAGGGAGCGGAAAAAGGAAACTTCAGAAAACTCCGAGCCTCAGAGGAGAGGCATTGCATCAATTAACCAGACAGTCAATTATCTGAGCGAGTTAGTGGCCGCCCATCTCGTCCGGATAATCGAGGTTCCTCTGTACACAGATACGTCATGTGTGCTACGTTCATAGGCAGGGATTTGCCCCATTGTCTGCTGATAGGGTCTGTTTCCATGCTGTATGACTGTTCGGTCCAACCAGTCCATGCCGAACATAATCTGAAACTAAACTAGTTCCACTGCCTGCTCCTGGCTTATATCTCTCCAAACCTTTCCTATTAATGTAATTATCCAAATGTTGTTTAAATGTTGTAATTGTACTCACACCCACAACCTCCTCAGGAAGTTCATTCCACACACGAACCACCCTCTGTGTAAGAGATTTCCCCCTCACGTCTTTGTTAAATCTCTCTCCTCTCACCTGAAAGAAATGTGACCCCTAGTCTTGAAATGCCCCATCCTAGGGAAAAGGTAACTGCCATTTACTCTCTATCTATACCATTCATTATTTTATAAACTTGTATCAGGTAACCACTCAACACCTTACGCTCCAGTGAAAAAAGTCCAAGTCTTTCTTTATAACTCAAACATTCCATACCTGGCAACATCCTGGTAAATCTCTTCTGAACCCTCTCCAGTTTATATCCTTTATATCCTTTCTATATTTCTATATTTCTATCCTTTCAATTATATCCTTTCTATAATTGGACAACCAGAATTGGACACAGTATTCCAGATGAGACCTCACTGATGTCCTAGACAATCTCAACATGGCTTCCCAACTCTTATACTCAAAGGATCGAGCAATGAAGGCAAACAGGATACTTCATTTCAAATCGTGTCTCTCGGTAATTGTTGTCAATGCTGGTTTGCTGTTCTCTCTTCCAACGTCAGGGGCAGGGTGATGAGGCAAGTAACAAATCTACCTCAGCCAGAATGGGAATCGAACACACACTGTCGCTTTTACTCTGAATTACACAGAAATCATTGAAGATCGAGCTCTGCAGACCTCTGGTTTCAGCGAACGCTGGAGTAGTGTGTGCAGTTCTATTTACCACATTATAGGAAGGATGGGATTGCACTGGAGCGGGTGCAGAGAGTATTCACCAGGTTGTTGTCTGGGATGGAGCATCTTAGATACAAAGAGTCTGGATAAGCTCTGGTTGCTTCCTTTGGAGCAGAGAAGGTTGAGGGGAGACCAGACTGAGGTGGTTAAGATTAAGAGGGGCGCGGACAGGGGGAACAGAGAACAGTAGTTCCCCTTCGTGAAAAGGTGGCATGATTTTAAGGTGAACAAGGGGACATGATTTTAAGGTGAAAGGCAGAAGGTTTACAGGGGATTGAAGAGGAACATTGGCACCGAAAGGGTGATCAGGATCTGGAAAGCAGCGGCTGGGAGGTTGGTCAAGGCAGGAAACCTCACAACCTTTAAAAAGAACTTGGAGATCACTTGAAGTATCCTGACATTCATGACTATAGGCCTTGTGCTGGAAGATGGGACTATTGTAGATTTAATAACTTTGACAGTGTAGACTCGGTGGGTGAAAAGGCCTCTTCTGTAATATATAATTTATAGTATAGTAGTTCCCTTTGAGGGGAACCATTTATTTTCCCACAAGAAGACATCAATTCAGGCAAGATTCTTATTTAACAGACATTTAAGATCTCATATCCCTGCGGCTCCTTGTTCTTCTGATACCATATCTTGGCCTTAAAACAACCGGACCCTGCATTCTCCCTGGATTTCTCACACTCTCTACAAAATCCCATAATTCTACTGGAGGCAAAAGTATCCCAGGCTCGAAGTATAAGGTTAAAAATCACACAACACCAACAGGTTTATTTGGAAGCACTAGCTTTTGGAGCGCAGCTCCTTCATCAAGTGGTTGATGCACCACAATCTGGTGTTGTGTGATTGTTAACTTTGTACACTCCAGTCCAACACCGGCAACTCCAAGTCATGTTGAAGTATAAGGTCCTGCCAGAGGCGACCAGAAGATTGTCAGCTGATTTAACTGTAATTGGCAGAAGAACGAGAAGGAAAGCTAAATGAGATTCAATCTGTCCCTCACTGGCCTTTTGCCCTCATTCAGCCAGACAGGATTCATCAGTTCTCAGCAAAACCAGTAGGTGAGACAAGAGCACAGTGGGAGGAATTTAAGGCCCTTCCTCTGTAGAGAGTTTTAGGGTGGGTGGGGTATTTACTGAGAGAGGTGGTGGGTGGGCACCTCACCACCTTCACACCTCTGCCTGATCAAATCTAGTGGCCCACATCATCTCAGTGGTGTAACCCAGTGGGCGCACAGCCACACTGTGAGCACAACAAGCACACCCATGAAGGATAGCTGGTGGGTTCCTTTTCTTTTATTTGTCCAGAGGACAAGTCAAGAGCGTGATGAAACACTCCCTACTTGCCTGGATGGGTGCAACTCCAACAACACTCAAGAAGCTTGACTCAAGACAAAATCAGCCTACTTGATAGGCACTACATCCACAAACATCCACTCCCTCCACCACTGCTGACACTCAGTACCAGCACTGTGTACCATCTCCAAGATACATTGCAGAAATTCACCAAAAGATTCTCAGACAGCACCTTCCAAACCCATGACCACTTCCAGCTAGAAGTACAAAGGCAGCAGATACATGGAAACACCACCACCTTCAAGCTCCCCTCCAAGCTACTCACCATCCTAACCTGGAAATGTATCACCATTCCTTCACTGTCGCTAGGTCAAATTCCTGGAATTTCCTCCCTAAGGGCATTGTGGGTCAACCCTTAGCACATGGACTGTAATAGTTCAAGAATTAGGCAGATCACCACAACCTTTTCAAAGAGCAGCTAGGGGTGAACAATAAATGAGTGAATAAAAACAAGGATGAGGGTATTATTGGCTGGGTCAGCATTCACTGCCAGTCCCTAGCTGCCCTTGAGAAGATGGTGATATGTTCCCTTCTTGAACTGCTGCAGTCTGTTAGGTGGATTTAGACCCACAATGCTGCAAGAGAGCAAGTTCCAGAATTTTGACCCTGGGGCTGTTTGTTCAAAGGCACTTACCGCTAGATCATGGCAATGTAGTACTGAGAAGGGTGTCACCGAGAGGCAACCCATGCTCTTGTTTCTGAGACTCCAACTCAGGAGCACCTACAACCTGACATCATCACTCAGCTCAGGCCTGGGATCCAGCAGTGACTCTTGGTCCTGTGTGGATACTGGGTGGACAGACACAGAACCCATTACCAGTATGGCTTTCAGCTCCTGACTGCTGGGAGCTCTTGGGGGCTGCAATTTCAACTCCCACGGTCCTCCGTCACAGAGAATACCCATTGTTGGCCACTTGGGTGCCTGTATGATTATCCTTCTCCAAAAGAGTAACCCTCAATCACCTCCACTAATGATCATCCAATCGGCGGCCACGTAGGTGGAAGGGGATTGACAGGTTGCTCAGCACTTAAACTTTTAATCACACACAACCTGACCTTGACTAACAAGTAGCAAGTCATGGGGATCAAGTAGAGACGAAGGAGGGGCAAAAGCCACTGAGGTCAATAGTGGGACAGACCCTGGCCAGTAGGTGAGTTCCCTAATTTCCAGCCATTCACCTGAAAGCTAACATCGTGTGTTATTGAGTGCACAAGTGCAGAGAGCCCCAAACACTGTTCATTGCAAACTCCAGCAACACTCGTTCATCCAAGCACACTGATTTTCCTAAAAGGAGATGAGGTTGCAAGTATGTGAACTCAAATAGGAAAAGTTTAGAGAGATATGGGCCAAATGCAGGAAAGTAGAACTAGTTTCGTTTGGGAGACTTGGTTTGCCTCGCAGAGTTTTGTCCAAATGCTGAGCTCCAACACTCACAGGGGTTAATCTGATGGAGTCACACAGTGTGGAAACAGACCCTTCGGTCCAACTCATCCATGCCGACCAAGTTTCTCAAACTAAACGAGTCCCATTTTCCTGCTTTTGGCCCTTTGTCTCTAAACCTTTCCAATTCATGAACTTATCCAAATGACTTTTAAATGTTGTAACTGCATCTGCACCCACCACTTCCTCTGGACGTTCATTCCACACACGAACCACCCTCCGGGTGAAAAAGTGGTCCCCTCGGGTCCCTTTTAAATCTTTCTCCTCTCACCTTAAAAATGTGCCCCTAGTTTTGAACTCACTCATCCTACGCAAAATATCTTTGCTATCCACCTTATCTGTGCTGCTCATGATTTTATAAACCTCTACAAGGTCACCCCTCAACTCCTATGCTCCAGTGAAAAGTCCCAGTCTATCCAGGTATAACTCAAACCCTCCATTCCAATCAACATCCTGGTCAATAGTTTCTCCACTTTAATAATATCCTTCCTATAACATGAATGAATGCACACTCCCAGGCACAGATTCGCCAACCATTGAGCACCTGGAGGCTGCCTCTGTGGCAATTTTATGTCCATTAAGAATCTGGGGAACTAACCTGGATTATTCCATGCCTACGGGCATCAGGAATGGTAAAATAAAACACTTGGATTGATTACTCACTGGTTAGTCACCTGCAAAGGCATCTTTGGATTAGCCAAACTCCATCAGACTTTCAAAACTGTGCTACTTGAAAACAGGATACAAAAGGGGCAGGGGCCCAAAGTTAACACCCCTTCCTAAACACTAATTATTAGAGAGAACATCCATCATCACAAATATCAGTTGACTGAGGGTGAATTTCTGGGAAAGATTAAAAACTAGCAGGATCATGCCAAGTTGGCAGGTTTGCTTTGCTAACATACCTGTGAGGCACCTTGCAGCATTTTACTCTGTCAAAGGCATTACATAGGTGCAACCTATTGTTGTACACCTCCTGTCAATCAAATCATGAAGGTGTGAGGGGGGAGCCACAACATACAGCACCTAGCTGCGGACAGAGAGGGGGAGAGGGATATAGAGAGAGAGAGAGAGAGCAGTGGGTCCAATTATTGAGCAGCTGGAAGGCAGGACGTTTGAGAACTTTGCCTGTCAATGTAAACACTAGCAATCAGTGTTGGTAGAATTGGGAGGATGCAAGACCTCCTCACCACCAGGTGGCAGAATGCCAGGTGCAAGGGTGCAGTCCTCAGTTTTCTCACTTCCCTCCTCACTGTCTGAAGCATGGGGTCCATGTGACTTCATTTCTGAAACATTGAGAATTGGATTAATCCAATCTCGGTGCTCCCCCATTTCAACCAAGACAATACACATGCTTTTTGATCCGAGTAAGCCAAAAACAAAACCAATTTTCTTACACAATAAAGATTCTATTTTCCTCACTGTTTTATTAAACTATCAGCTGCCACTATCACAAGGTTCCATTGTCATTTAGCTTTCTTAGCAACACCCTTACTCCATACCAGAGTAACGTGCAGAGGTTACCTCAATACCACCTCCCCCGGTCTAGGAACTGACTCATTAATGTTTAAGGGTAATGCTGGAAAAGCATAGCTGGTCAAGCAGCTCATTCCTGATGAGGGGCTTATGCCCAAAACATCGATTCTCCTGCTCCTCGGATGCTGCCTGACCAGCTTTGCTTTTCCAGCACCACACTCTCAACTCTGATCTCAAGTACCTGCAGTCCTCACTTTCTCCTCATTAATGTTTAATTCAAGCTTCATTTCAAACGCAGAGTCTACTGTAGCAATGCAGTACTGAAGGAAGGCTGCAACATCAGAGCTGCTGCCTCTCAGTGCTGACAATAAACCACAGCAGAACTTCAGGAGAGTCAGGGGGCAGAGACGAGTGCAGTGGCTGTCACAGAGGAGAAGGTGCGAGAGAAGCTGGAAGGTTTGAAGCTGGAAAATCAGCCAAACCTTAGAGTTCTGGAGGAGAAAGCTGAGGAGATTGTACACACATTAGTGGTTATGTTTCAAGAATCACTGGAGTCAGGGTGGGTACCAGAGGACTGGAAAATGGCTAATATAACATCCCTATTTAAGAAAGGAGGGAAGGAGAAGGTGGGAAGTTATAGCCCTATTAGCCTGACCTCAGTCGTTGGTAAGACTTTAGAGTCCATTATTAAGGATGAGATTACGAAGTACTTGGAAGTGCATGGTAAAATAGGGCTGAGTCAGAACAGCTTCATCAAGGGGAGGTCATGCCTGACAAATGTGTTAGAATTCTTTGAGAAGGCAATGAGCAAATAAGACAAAGGACAGGAGTGGATGTGATCATTTTGGATTTCTAGAAGTCCTTTAACAATGCCGCACAGGAGGCTGCTACACAAGATAAGTCCCATGGTGTTAGGGGCAAGATACTGGCATGGATTGGGGATTGGCAGAAGGCAGCGAGTGGGGTTAAAGGGGTCTTTTTCAGCTAGAGACTGCAGGAGTCCATGTTGGGACCACAACTATTCATTTATACATTAATAGTCTGGACGAAGGAAGTGAGGGCATGATTGCTAAAATTGCAGATGACCTAAAGATGGGTGGATGGACAGGTAGTGTTGAGGAGGTGGGGAGGCTGCAGAAGGACTTGGACAGGCTAGGAGAGTAGGCAAAGAAGTGGCAGATGGAATACAATGTGGGAAAGTGGGAAATTGTGAGGTAGGAAGAATACAGGTATAGATATTTTTGAAATGGGAAGAGCTTCAGGAATCTGAAGCACAGAGGTATTTGGGAGTTCTAGTTCAGGATTCTCTTAAGGTTAACATGCAGGTTCACTTGGCAGTTAGGAAGGCAAATTCAATGTTAGCATTCATTTCATGAGGGCTAGAATGCAATAGCAGTGATTTACTGCTGAGGCTGTATAATGCTGTGGTTAGACCGCCTTCAGAATGTTGTGAGCAGTTCTTGTATCTATGGAAGGATGTGCTGACACTGGAGGGGGTCCAAAGGAGGTTTACAAGAACGATCCTGGGAATGAAGGGCTTGTCATATAAGGAGCGGTTGAGGACTCTTGGTGTGTACCTGACGGAGTTTAGAAGGATGAGTGGGATCTGACTGAAACTTACAGAACACTGAGACCTGGATAGAATGGCTGTGGAGAAGATGTTTCCACCGGTAGGAGAGACTAGGACCCGAGGGTCCAGCCTCAGAGTGAAGGGATAACCCTTAAGAACTGAGAGGAGGAGGAATTTCTTCAGCCAGAGGGTGGGGAATCTGTGAAACCCATGGCCACAGTCAGTTATTGAAGCCAAGTCACTGTGTGTCTTTAAGAGTGAGAGATAGGTAGGTTCTTGATTAGTAAGGGGATAAAGGGTTGCAGGGAGAAAGTAGGAGAATGAGGTTGAGAAACATATTGGCTATGATCGAATGGCGGAGCAGACTCAATGGGCCAAATGGCCTAATCTGCTCTGATATCTTATGGTCTAAACCAAAGTTATAACTCACATTTTGCTATGATTCCAATAAATTATTCCACTGCATTTTTCAAAGAGAAACCAGAGAGTTCTTCTGGTCAAAGCTGGTCTTTCAATTAGCATAATTAAAAAACAGATTATCAAGTCACTCGATAATTGCTGCCTCTGGGATCTTGCTTTGCAGAATTTGGCGGCGGATTACACCACTGGATACACCCTGTAGACTTTGAAAGGCTTCACATAAACTGAGGGTGCCACCTTATCTGAAAAGCGTCTGCAGTCAAATAGCTGGCTCTGTGTGACACAATGCAGGCCATGAACCTGTTTCTTGTTAAACTGTGGCAGAGCCCTCCCAGCTCAAAGGCGGCTTCATCAGGAATATTCTGCTGCAGAGTCCGCAGGGCAGTACTGAGGAAGGAAAACCTACCATCGCCACTTCCTTCTGACATCCCGCCATCCTCCTCTTCCACGGGCTGCATCCCGAGCAGGGACAGGCTACGAGCCTTGGCCGAGAAATATTTATCGCTACGTTTCTGCTTCTTGATGAGGTCGTTTTGCTCCTGCATCAGCGAGAGCTGTTCTGTGGTGACCTTCTCCAGTTCTAGCTGCGAGGTTCCAAAGGAGAGAGAGAGAGACACACACAGGGGTGAGGAAAAACAAAACTAATTAGGCTAAAGGCCAGAGGAAATAAAAATACAGAAATGAGACTGAATTGCAGAGTATAGGCGCTGCATTGTCATGGGGAATTATTATAGGTACAAACAGCTTGTTGCTGTCACCTACTCTCCATAAAGCCAGTCGATGAAGGGTACAACTGGAGCCAATCTTCAAGCATGCCTATAATTCTGGAAAGAGGGATATTTGGTTGAAATATTTCATCTTGCACTTCTCTGGACAGTGGGAAAAATACCAAACTTCAAATGATCACAACAAGTTATACTACCAGAGAAAACCCAGCATTGATTGGTTGGCAAGTCAACTCCTATTGTTCTCTAAGAGAAAAAGCAACAGGCTCCCCAAGTCCCTAGGTATTTCCAAAAAACGGTGCAAGTTTTAAACATATTTACTTTTGTTGCAGAGAACGGGTCCCTGCATATATGCTGTTTGTAACGTGGGTAAATGAGCCATGTTATGAGTGCAAGCGATTATCTTAAACTGGCTTCCAGTGTGACTATTAGTGCTCTCAGAAGTGCTGCCCAATCACAGAATCACATCTAACAGCAGACCTGTCCTTTAACCACCGCAAGAGAATACATGTAAGACTGGTCCCAATAAGGTTCTGTGGCACAAGCTAAGTATTTGACATTGCAAGATCGCAGAATGAAAGGTCACCTGTAATTCATGGACCTCAGCCACATTGTGACTAAGCTCCTCCTGGATAATCCTGGATTTTAGGGTTTCCTGTTTCTGGTAAATACCAGCCAGTATGGCCTGAATCTCCAGCAATCGTTCCTATGAGAGAGAAACAAAACACATGAACTCCCCTTGGCAGGATGTAGGCCGAACTCCGTCAGAGTACTGCCAATCTATCAGTCGGTGCTGTGGCTGTCCCGGTACGTGTTAACAAAGGAAGGCATGTCATAACATGAACAACTTTCTCAGATATGAATCAGCATCCTCACCAACAGACCTCCTCTCAAACAACCAATTCCATTTGGAAAAAGTCCCAAAGAAACTGGTTCAATATCCATAAGAACGTTAGGAATAGCCCTCAATCCCTTGAGCCTGTTCTGCCAATCGATAAGATCATGGCTCAACCCTGTAATCCTTGACTCCACGGTCAATCAATAACCTGTCTAACTCAACCTCAAGTATATGTGAGGACCTGCCTCCAGCGCTCCCTGGGGAATTCTAAACACTGATGAGCCTCCGAGTGAAGAGATTCCTCTTCATCTCCATCTTAAATGGGAGACGCCTTATTCTAAAACAACGTCTTCTGGTTATAGATCACTCCTTTAAGGGAAACATCCAGTCCATATCCAAATAGCTGAGCACCCTCAGAATTTTATATTTCTCAATAAGACCACCCCTCATTGCTCTAACCTTCAATCGGCAAAGCCCAACCTGCACAACCTCTCCTCATAATTCAAACCCTTTTCTCCCCAGAGTCAGCTGAGTTAATCTTCTCTGAACTGCCTCTAGGGTAAGCGGTTTCTTCCTGAAGTTAGAAGATCAATGTCCCCTTAAGGGATATGGAACGAAGGCAGGTACACAGCAATACAAAATAACTGTGGATGCTGTTTTCTTTTTAAAGTTCTGTGGGACAGGAACAGGCAGAAACAATGGGTCTGTCATGAGTTCATAAGATATAGGAGCAGCATTAGGCCATTCGGCCCATCAAGTCTGCTCTGCCATTCGATCATGGCTGATGTGTTCCTCACTCCCATTTTCCTGCCTTTTCCCCATATCCCTTCATCAATTCCCAATTAAAAATCTGTCTAACTCCTCCTTAAATTTACTCATTGTCCCAGCATCCACCACACTTTGGGGTAGCAAATTCCACAGATTCACACCCCTTTGGGAGAAGTAGTTGCTCCTAAACTCTGTTTTAAATTTGCTACCCCTAATCCTAAGATTGTCCTGTTTGTGGATATTGGGGAGAAGGTAAAAAAAATTGGCCTGAATGGGGTTGGGGGAACAATAGGGGGGTTGTCCCTGGATGAGATGAAGTTGGTAGGAACGTGGTGTTGGGTCACAAATAAACCACAGAAGTGTCAAATGACAAACAGGCTCAAGGAGCTGAATGGTTTACTCTTATTCCTCTGTAGATCTGAGCAGGCATTGAGATACCAGAGACTATCCTAGATCTACATAAGCCAATCAGAGCCAGGACAGGGGCTTGACAATGGCTCCCCCATCACTGATCGATATGGAGGGGAAGAGGTCATCAAGCTCCCTGCTCCTGATCATCAATTAGTGACATTCCCTGGTAAGGTGTCAGCGTGAGGCTGCGACATTGTGGCACTGTTGCCTTTAGCTGCCTTGATGTTTCACGTGAGGTGCAAAAGGACTGTGCCCAGAGAACTTTAGCCCAAGACCCGAGAGTTGTCTAAATTGGCAAAATCTTGCTGATCGGTAATTCAGATTAAGAGAAAGAGGAAATCAGCACAAAGTGTTTTTTTTTAAATATGAGAAAGCAAGTTATGTAGCTGTAACAGAATTATTAAGATCCTAGAGCACAAAATATAAAGATATAAAGCTAAACCTAGATTGGTCTGCATTGGACCTGATGTGGATGGTGTATGAAGGCCACTTAGAGGGTACGGGAGAGATTATTCAGATGATAGCAGAAATGAGAGGCATGAATTAGAAGGAGAGGTCATTATGACTGGGAAAGTTAACTGGAGACTGAAAGGTGATGTTTAAAATTTTGAGGCAAGCTGGGAAAGATTATTTCCACTGGTCGGCAAAGTGCTCACCCAAGGGCAAAAATTTAAACTTGTTGCTGCATAAGAACCGAAGGATTTGGGGAGTACTGCATTGTCTGATGAGCCAGCACTAAGATGACAGCAAGGCCCCTGTGGATTTAAGGGAAATGAGACTGTACATGGAAGATGTATACCTCACAGTGTACTATTCATATCAACCATCGCTAACCAAACACCATTGAAGCAGATGTACTGGTTAGTTAGTCGTTGACGGAATCCTGCTCATTGGCAAATCAGCCACCAGATTTGACTGTGAAACAGCTGTTGTTTCAGAGGCAGATCACTAGCTGTGAAGAAAACTAGGGGCCATGTGGCAAAGCAGTAATGTTCCTACCTCTGAGCCAGGAGACCTAGGTTCAAGTCCCACCTGGGAGCAGGAGAATTGATGTTTCGAGCATAAGCTGAAGAAGGGCTTATGCCCAAAACGTCGATTATCCTGCTCCTCGGATGCTGCCTGGCCTGCTGTGTTTTTCCAGCACCACATTTTTCAACTCTGGTACTCCAGCATCTGCAGTCCTCACTTTCTCCTCCTTCAAGTCCCACCTGCTCCAGAGGTGTGTAATGACATCTCTGAACAGATTGACTAGGAAAATATCAAACTGTGAATATAAATGGAAGTTACACGCATTGGAAGGTTTGTACATACTAGGGTGGAGTAGGGGGTGTGAACTAAGAAGTGAGCTCCAGCCTTTGAGCTGGGGTATCCCCAGCTGTTAAGAATTCATTCCCTCTGCCCTAAGCAGCTACCCTCATGACCTTTGATCCAAAGATATGTATCATGAGAATACATCCACAGAATATACGCCATTGCAGCTTTCTTTCCCCAGTCGGTGGGTTGTGACTGTTTTAAAGGCACAAATGCAATGCAGCTACACAAACTGAGTGCATGCCAGTCTGGCACAAGAGGGCACTAAAGTCAAGGCTGACCCTCCCTCTACCCAAGATGCTCCAGTAGGGACCACTGGGCAGTTGCTGCAGGATGAATAGTCCCCTCTCACTCCAGCGACTTGCTGGGAACACAACAGCCAGTGAGCCTCACCTGTCTCTTCAGTTTCATCAGTTCCGCTTGCACAGTGCGCGTGTGAACCTCGTCACGCAGGTATTGTCCGTTGGGATCCAGCCTTGGCCTTTTTGGTATCGGTGCATCTGCAAACTTGGATCTAAACAAAATATTGGGAAATTATCCTAATCACCGTGGAAACAGCTGAACAAACCTCACCTTTTTCACTGAAAAGAAAGAGACATGTCGACGAAGCTTTTCACCTCACACTTGTGGGAATGGCAAATTTCACAAATAATCACAACAATTTATACCACAGCATCATCGGGGTTCTGATTCTCAGTAAATCTGCCTTTTCTTGATTCAGAACTATTTGCTCCTGCAACTCTAAGTTGTTGTGATTGCTTGAGATTTGGCATTCTTGCGTTTGTCCTGATCAGCGAAAGAGGGAAAGCTTTGACAATATCCCTTTCCTTTCAGCGTCCATGTTCTGGACCAGCTGGGTGACGGTTTCGACAGTTTCCTGCTCAGGATCCACCAGGATTGCCAACACTGTGTAAGAATATTTTCCAGGAGTTTTCACCTCAGGACCTCCCGCCTCCTCCAAATACATGCCTCCCCCACGGTCCTGGTCCGCCAACCGCACATTCCCAGTCAATCAGAAAGTGAAAGGAAACTTCAGTGTATTAGCAAGCGGATGGCATTGGACCGTCAGCCAAACGGCTGTGATTTCTAAGCTCCAATAATTTTAAAAACAACAACAAATAAGACAGTTCAATAAAGAAAGGACAAATTTTGCTCAACTTTGAGGACTTTTCTCCCACGTTGTTCCATGCAGTCAACCTTACTTCATGGAAACATCATGGTTGGCAATCCCAGAATCCATCTCATCAAGTATTCCGGTCACACAATTAATTTACTGATAGCAGTTAGTCATTTCTAGTAAGCTAAGATAGAGTAATTTATAGGAAGTGGTTTCACCGAGCCGGTGCCCTCTTGATGATTGACATTTGCCAGAAATGGGACGTCCCTTTGTGAACACAGACAGTGACTGGCCTGGCTCAGTATGGTCATCTCCCCCGAGTCAGAATACCATGGGTCCGTCTCCCTCTCCTACTCAAAGACTTGGCCATTCAGTGCAGTGTCGAGGGAGTGCTGCTTTGCCAGAGCTGCTGTCCCTTTGACAAAATGTTACAGCAAAGAAAAAAAAAACAAAGAATGTGAAATAAAAAACCAGACAGTGCTGGAAGTACTCAGCAGATCAGCAGCGTCTGTGGGGAGAGAGATTCTAATGAGAGGCCACTGAGCTGAAACATTAACTCTTCCCCTCTCATTGCAGGTTACTTCAAAATTTATTCATTTGGTGGGTGTTGCTGTTGAGGTCAGCATTTGTTGCTCGTCCCTAATTGCCTCCTGAATCATGTGACCGCTGGATCATATGAGAGGGCAGTTAAGAGTTGTCCACATCACTGGGGTCACACAGAGGTCGGGTAGAGCCATACATCACAGAAATAGACACTTTGGTCAACTCATCCATGCCAACCAAGTTTCCCAAACTAACCTAGTCCCATTTGCCTGCGCTTGGCCCATATCCCTCTAAAACTTTCCTAATCATGTACCTGTCTAAATGTCTTTTAAATGTTATAACTGTACCTGCATCTACCACTTGCTCTGGCAGTTCATTCCACACACGAATCACCCTGTGTGAAAAAAATGACCCTGAAACCCCATTTAAAAGCTTTTGCCTCTCACCTCAAAATTCCCTCTAGATATCACCCCAGGGAAAAGACTTTTGCTATTCACCTTATTATGGTCCTCATGATTTTTTTAAACCATTTTATTAATTAACCTCTGACACTCCAGGAAAAAAGTCAAAACTTATCCAATCTATTTTAACAACTCCAATCCTGCATTCCCGGCAATATCTTGGTAGATCTTTTCTGAACCCTCTCCAGTTGAATAATATCCTTCCTATGAAGATATAGGGCAACCAGAACTGGACACAGTACTCCAGCAAAAGCCTCACCAATGTCCTGTACAACCTGATCATGGTATCCCACCTGCTGTACTCAATGATCTGAGCAATGAGGCCAAGAGTGCTAAACACCTTCTTAACCACCCTGTCTACATGTGCCACAAATTTCAAAGAAATATGTCTCCGAATCCCTTAGTCTCTCTGTTCTACAACACGAGGGCCCTACCATTGACTGTATAAGTCCTGCCCTTATTTGTTTTACCAAATGCAATACCTCGCATTTATCCAAATTAAACTCCAGATGCCACTCCTATTAGCTCAATTGATCAAGATCCCATTGGAATAAGATAACCTTCTTCACTATCCACCATT
This sequence comes from Chiloscyllium punctatum, assembly GCF_047496795.1. Lineage (NCBI taxonomy): Eukaryota > Metazoa > Chordata > Chondrichthyes > Orectolobiformes > Hemiscylliidae > Chiloscyllium > Chiloscyllium punctatum. The sequence continues at coordinate 14,608,887 of NC_092780.1, read as the reverse complement.
CCACCAATTTTAGTGTAATTTGCAAACATGCTAACCATGCCTAAATTCTCATCCAAATCATTTATATTAATGACAAACAAAAGTGGACTCAGCACCAACCCCTATGGGACACCTCTGGTCACAAGACTGCAGTCTGAAAAACAATGCTTCATCACCACCCTCTGTCGCCTACTGCCAAGCCAATTATCCAAATATCAAGCTCTCCCTGAATACCACGTGATCTGAAACATTGTCAAAGGCTTTAGAATTAGAATTCCTAAAGTATGGAAACAGGCCCTTCGGCCCAACAAGTCCGCACCGACCCTCCAGAGAGTAACCCACTCAGACCCTTTACTAAACTCCATGTAGATAGACAGTGTCTACTGCTCTGCCCTCAATCGTTTTGGTTATGTCTTCAAAGAACTCAGGCTTATGTCCGAAACGACAATTCTCCTCCTCCCTGGATCCTGCCTGACCTGCTGTGCTTTTCCAGCACGGCACCCTCGCCTCAAAAAACTCAATCAAGTTAATAAGACATGATCTGCCTTGCATGAAACCATGCTGAATATCCCCAATCAGTCCAAATGCATGGGGATCCTTTCTTTCAGAATCACTTCCAACAATTTACCTACCATCGAAGTCAAACTCACTTATCTATGGTTCTCAGGCTGCTCTTTACACCCTTTCTTAAATATAGACACATTAGCCACCCTCCAGTCTTCTGGCACCTCATCTGTGGCTGTAACTTATACAAATATCTCTGCTAGGTAAGGACAGCAGATTTCCTCCCCCCAAAGGACGCTAGTGAACCAGACAACAAGCGACAATCACTCCACCATCACTGAGACAAACTTTCAATTCTAGGTTTGTTAACTGTATTTAGACTGTCCCAACCACTGTGAACACATATTCCCTGAGCATTACCCGTAACTTCCAACTAAATCATCCTGTGACCACCTCTCCAATTGCTTGAACTGCATTTTCTCCTCTTAATTAAGACCCCCAGTACCCGCATTATTCAGCCTTTTGGAAGAAAGAATATACATTTAACTGACATCTTTCACAACTGCAGCATGTCCCATGGGATTTTAAAACCAATGAAGTACAGCAAACCTTGTTTTAACTGGCACCCTATGAACTGGCACTCTCGATAAACCAGTAAAAATGATACACCTGCAAAACTGCCAAATATACTGTTATTATCGCGACCTCCAAGCAGTCAGTGAAAGTGCAAGTGAGAAGCTCTCTGCTGGTAAATTTAAGGGAAAGTTGCATTATTATTAAGTGACTTATGCAGTAAATAAAGTATAATAGTGATGTGTACCCACTGTATTACCTTTCTATTACTTAGTGATTATGTGGACCTCTCAATCAACAGGAATATTTGATTACGTGGCACACGCCTGGTCCCATTGGGGCCAGTTAATACAAAGTCTGCTGTACTTTTTTTAATTTAAAGTGCAGTTGTTGTAGTAATGTGAGAAGTACAGCAAGATCCCACACACAGCAAAGGGACAATGATCAGTTAATCTGCTTCACTGGTGATGTTGAGCAAGGGATAAATAAAAATCATAGAATCCCTTCAGTGTGGAAACAGGCCATTCGGCCCTCCAAGTCCACACCGACCTTCCAAAGAAAAACTCACCCAGACCCCATTCCCCTACATTTACCCCTAACTAATGCACCTAACCTACACATCCCTGAACACTATGGGCAATTTTACCATGGCCAATTCACCAAACCTGCACATCTTTGGATTGTGGGAGGAAACCTACACAGACACAGGGTGAATGTATAGACTCCACACAGACAATCGGCCAAGGCTGGAATTAAACAAAAGTCCTGGGTTCCTGGCACTGTGAGGCAGCAGTGCTAACCATTGTGCCGCCATGCCTCCTTATGAAGCTAAGGAATTACTGGAATCTCAGAATGAAAAGAGATTTTGCAGGAAGACAGCTGAACCATAATCACTGCAATGAGGGTATATTGTGGCTCATAGATTCCCTACAGTGTGGAAAAAGGCCCTGAGGCCCAACAAGTCCACACTGACCCTCCAAAGAGTAACTCCACCCAGACCCACTCCCTTACCTTAATATCCTATATTTACCCCCATCTATAGGATAATGGAGCACTAATAAAGTTAATTCAATCATGTAATCAAGAACCTACTTTAAATAAATCTTCTTGCCTTTTTAGTTAATTGAAAAAATCTTTTGTTGTGTTTTTGTCACAATTCGGCCCCACGCTCCTGATCTTTGGGCGGAGGGGAGTGGGCAGATCAAAGGAGCTTTTTATGGGTCTGCTCTCGGACAACATGTCCCAGAACCTCTCTGAATGGTAACATTTTGACGCCCACCCAAGAGAACAGACTGAGGTCTCAGTCTTAACAGCTCATCCGAAAGGAGACATCTCAGGCAGCGCAGGAACCTCCCAGTCAGGTCAGCCTAGAGGAGGCAATCGTTGGTGTGGGGGAGTGGAGGCTGGGATTGAAGTGGAGGATAGGAAGATCGGTGGTGTGGAGGGTGGTGGTGGGGGGGAGCGGGGGCTTCCATCAGCAGCAGCAAAAAGCCCTGCAGACACTTTCAAGCAAAGACTGACAAAACCCGGGCACCGATCGGGCACTCGTGAGGCCACAGTCCTGTCAAGGTAGTGCTATCACCAATTAAAGGTTTGGCACTGAACAAGCAGGTCATGTCCATTGGTGGGAGGAGAGCCAAGATCGAGGAAAGCATGGGGCAGGGGTTTAAGGCAAGTGTTTCACTGGGCAGAGGGGCAAGGGAGTGAACACAGGGAGAGGGACCAAGGGTTTCAGAAGCAAAAGGGAGGGGACGGCTCTGGGCAGACTCCACTCGGCCTTTGATCACCTGACTCTAGCTGATGAACTGCCTGCAGATTGAGCAGTCCCACCTCCAGCTGGAGGAAATCGGAATCCCACAGGCCTTTCCGTTGTCATTAGTTGGCCGCTCAAGGGCCTAAATTGGTGACTGGACAAGAAGTCAATGATGGACGCTCTGAACTCAAATACAGTTGAGGTGCGATCTGCCATATGACACCACCCTGAGTAGTGAAGTGGCCTTGCCACTTTCAAAACCGCCATCTCAAGGGCACGGCTGGAGTGAAGGTGTGCACAGTCATACGTGCGCTACTACTGTGGGGGAGGCTAGTACAATTACAACATTTAAAAGGCATCTCGATGGGTATATGAATTTGAAATGTTTAGAGGGATATAGGCCAAGTTCTGACAAATGGGACTAGATTAAGTTAGAAAAGCTGGTCAACATGGACAAGTTGGACCAAAGGGTCTGTGTCCATGCTGTACATCTCTATGACTCTTCTTCAGAAAGGAACATTGACTCCATCTTGCTTAGACTCCGAGGACACCCATCTGTGTCACAGAGTTGCTTCCTGAAGTCTTTCCTTCTCCCTTACCAGTCAGCTTCATAAAGCATTTTGAAAGAGAGGAGAGAGCTGCAACTTCTAAACAGAAAAGAAACAGATTCAAAGTTACTCTGTTTCGCTTGGAATAATCTACCTACTGCTCTCACATGAACGTGGAATAAGAATAGGCCACTCAGTCCCTCCAGCCTGTTCTATCGTTCAGCAGAGCCTTGGGTAGTAGAGACCAGAGGACCTAGGGGTTCAAGTATATGATTCGTTGAAATTTGCGTTAATTTGGACAGCATGGTGAAGCAGGCATTTAGCACGCATGCCTTCATTGCTCAGACCTTGGAGCACTGGAACTGGGACGTCATGTTGAGGTTATACATGACTTTGGTGAGGCTTCTTCTGAAATACTGTGTCCAGTGCTGGTCGCCATGTTATACGAAGGGTATCATTAAGCTGCAGAGGGTTCAGAAAAGATTTACCAGGATGTTGCTGGGAATGGAAGAGGGTTTGAGTTATAAGGGAGCTGGGACTTTTTTCACCGGAGGGTAGGAGATTGAGCGTGACCTTACAGAGGTTAGTAAAATCATGATGGGTACAGTTGGGCGGAATGGTGGCTCAGTGGTTAGCACTGCTGCCTGACAGCACCAGGTTTGATTCCAGCCTCAGGCGACTGTCTGTGTGGAGTTTGCACATTCCCCGTGTGGGTTTCCTCAGGGTGCTCCGGTTTCCTCCCACAGTTCAAAGATGTGCAGGTTAGGTGAACTAGCCAAGCTAAATTGCTCATAGTGTTCAGGGATCTGTAGGTTAGGGATACATGGTCTGTGTGGTTTGCTCCTTGGAGGGTCAGTGTGGACTTGCTGGGCCAAAGGGCCTGTTTCTATACAGTAGGGATTCTATGAAAAGATGAATGGCAGATTTTTCCCCCCCCCCAGGGTGGGGGATTTCAAAACGAGGAGGCATATTTTTAAGGTGAGAGGAGAAATATTTAGAAAGGATATGAGAGCAACCATTTTATACAGAGAGTGGTTTATGTGAGCATTTAACTTTCAGAGGTAGTGATGGATGCAGGTACAGTTACAATGTTCAAAAGACACTTAGAGTCACAGAGTCATAGAGATGTACAGCATGGAAACAGACCCTTTGGTCCAACCCGTCCATGCCGGCCAGATATCCCAACCCAATCTCATCCCACCTGCCAGCACCCAGCCCATATCCCTCCAAACCCTTCCTATTCATATGCCCATCCAAATGCCTCTTAAATATTACAATTGTTCCAGCCTCCACCACATCCTCTCATTCCATACACATACCACTCTCTGTGTGAAAAAGTTGCCCCTTAGGTCTCTTTTATATCTTTCTCTTCTCACCCTAAATCTATGCCCTCTAGTTCTGGACTCCCCAACCCCAGGGAAAAGCCTTTGCCTATTTATCCTATCCATGTCCCTCATAACTTTGTAAATCTCTATAAAGTCACCTCTCAGCCTCCAACACTCCAGGGAAAACAGCCCCAGCCTATTCAGCCTCTCCCTATAGCTCAAATCCTCCAACCCTGGCAACATCCTTGTAAATATTTTCTGAACCCTTTCAAGTTTCACAACATCTCTCCGATAGGAATGAGACCAGAATTGCACACAATAGTCCAACAGTGGCCTAACCAATGTCCTGTACAGCCGCAACATGACCTTAGGTAAGTATTTGAAGGGATATAGGGCAAACATTGGCAAATGGAACTAGTTTAGTTTGGGATTATGGTTGGTATGGACCAGTTGGACTAAGGGTCTGTTTCCACACTGTATGACACTGTGACTGATCTGATTTTAACCACAACACTACATTTCTGCATGGCCCCAGTAACCTTACATCTACTCTCCTCTCCAGCCCTAGATTGAGCCTTACTGGATAGGACAAGCTTTCACACAGTGGCCATTCAGGCCCTCAACTAGGTGACTGTGAACACCAAGGTTAAGGGACTTGCTCACAGTGATCTGCTTCCATACCCAACAGGAGGACAAGTGGGAAGCCTGTGACTTTTGACCTGGTAATTTTCGTAGATAAACCTCATGGGAGTGGGCAATGCACACAAGGAACACTCCAGGCAGCAATTCCCCCGGGGTGGAGCTCAACGGGGAGTGAGAAAACCTATCCTTTGTGTCTGGAGGTTCCTTGAGATTATTACACTGTGACATCGGCAATGCAGCAGCAGTGGGAATCTTACCCCATGTTATTCGTCCCTCCTTATCCCAGAAAGACAGCGGCACAGACTCAAAGGCCCATACGGCTTCCCTCCAAAGTGTGGTGCCCAATTCTGACAAGGCCAGAACCTGCAATGTTCTGGCAATGTTCCAACTTGGGACCCATTGCCCTAATCTTCCTTCATGGCTGTCAGGTCAAATTCTTAAGACTTCCCAGCTGACTGCTCCTTCACTGCAGCGGCTTCAGAAGATTAGACAACACCATCTTCTCAGGGGCAATTATGGACGAGCAACAAATGTTCTGACCAAGCATTCCTCACATCCCCAGAATTAACTGGAAAAGCATCATGTTCAATCGCTTTACCTTGTAACCATGCATATACATTCTGGAAATAATACAGATTCAATCTTTTTGGTTTGCTCACATTGTGATGTATTCACATTGATTCAGCTTTGTTTCTCCAGTCTGTTCACCAGAAAACTATTCCTCGCCACGTCCCTGTGGTGGCAAGGAAAGGTCGCCACAATCACAGATTAGGTGATAGTGTCTGGTCCTTTCAGGATTAACCACAAGCTGCAAGCTTTCAATGGTTAGCCCTGGTGGTGTCAGGTTCTGTGGGTTGTACCTGGGAGCTGGGAGAGGTGGGGGGGGGGCCCTGACTGGGTTAAACCACCTTCCCTACCTGGAATACCTGTGACTGTATTTGTACCCGGAGTCTCGGACCACTTGTCGGGCGAGGGGGAAAAGTTCGTCGCGCCTGGCAAGCAGGGTGGTGTCGATCAGGCAGAGCTGGGCAGCCGCTTCATTGACCATCACCTGCCAGAAAGAGAAAGACAAATCAAACCAATTAAAGCCGGGCTCACCGCTTCGGCTCAGAGTAAATGTGGGACTCAATGGCACACCGATGCATCATTCCACACTTGAGGAACTCAAACACCAATCAGTGCACAGTTTCCCCAATCTGACTCACACTCAATGCAGAGAGCGGCTGCTTCTCAACGGAGTGCCTATTCTGGGCGTGAGCGCTTGAATCCCGTTACGGCTTAGAGCGAAATGTGAATTCAATAAAAATTTGGAATAAAGAGCTGACCTAATGGCAACCGTCATCGATTATGATTTCTAAAAATAACATCCGATTCACTAATGTCCTTCAGGGAAGGAAATCAGCCAGTCTTATCAAAATTACAGAGACATGACTGCAGAGTTACCAAGACCGGGAAGTCAATGTTTAAGGGTTTCTCGTGTTCCAGATGAATAGGCAAAAAAGGAAGAGGAGGTGGGGGCAAGGATGGTATCAGTGTGGTGGTGGTGAGATGTGATGTAGGCGCAATAAATCATAATGTGGAATCAGTTTGAGCAGAAATAAGGACTAGCAAGTGAAAGATGTCATGGCTGTGAGTTGGCATTTTTATCATTCACAAGATGAGAGTATCACTGCTAGGCCAGCATTTATTATCCATCCCTAATTACCCCCAGATGGCAGTTAAGAGTCAACCACTTTGCTTGGGTTTGGAGTCACCTGTAGGCCAAACAAGATAAGGATGGCAATTTCCTTCCCTAAAAGACATTAGAGAACCAGATGGATTTTTCTGACAATCGACAATGGATCTGGAGTCAACATTAGACTCTTAATTCCAGATATTTCCTGAATTCAAATCCCACCACCTGACATGAGAGGGTTCAAATCAGAGACAGAACATTACCGGAATCTCTGGATTCATGGAATCTATAGGCCCTCAAGGAGTTGCCTCACCGTCGGAAAAAGTATAAATCAGGAAATAATGGAAGCATGTAAGATTGCCATAGTGATATTAATCTGCACAGTAACCAAGCAAATCAGACAGGCAAGAGTAATATGGAGTACAGATTTGAAGAGTGCTTCAGCAAATCGTTTTTTAGAGCGGTAGTTTACAGAATCTACCTGGGAACAGGCTATTTTAGATCGAGTAATGTGTAACGATGTAGGATTAACAAGTAACCTCGTAACTAATGATCCTCAGGTGTCGCAAAACAGTCGAACTTCAAATTCAGTTTGAAGGAGAGCAAATCAAGTCTCAAACTAGTGTCCCCAACTTAAATAAAACAGGGAAATGGCAGATCATTTAAACCAATGTTTGAATTGGTCTTCATAATGGAGGACACTACAAGCAACCTAAAGACATCAGATAAGCAAGGTATTAATGATAGAAAAGATCTTGTAACAAGCTGTCATGAGGGACAAAGAATTTGACATAGTCGTGGGTCTAAAGGCAGACAAGGCACCAGGATCTGGAGGCCTGCATCCAAGGGTGTTCAAGGAAGTGGCTGCATATATCGTGGTGGGATTGCATGAAATAATCAAGAACTCACTGGATTCTGGGAAGGTTCCAGTGGATCAGAAAACCACTGACGTGATATCCCTCTTCAAGAAGGGAGGAGACAGAAAGCAGGAAAGTATAGGCCAGTTAGACTAATATCAGTCATTGGGGATAAAGCTATAGCCCATTATTAAGGAAGGTATAGCAGGACATTTAGAAAAGCTTAATGCTATTAAACAGAGTCAACAAAATTTAGTGAAAGGAAACATGTTTGACAATTTTCCAGAGCTCTTTGAGGATATAACATGCAGAGTTGATACAGGGGAACCAGTAGACACTGTGCATGTGGATTTCCAGATGGTATTCAAAAAGGTGCCACATAAAATGTTATTGTACAAGTTAGAAACTCATGGTATGGGCTCATGCGTTAGCTTGGATTGAGGATTGGTTAACACACAGAGAGACAGGATTAATTAATCTTCTTTCAGGTTGAAAAAATGTAGCAAGTGGCGTGCCACAAGGATCAGTTCTAGGGCCTCACTCACTTACTATCTCACTTACTTGGAGAAAGGACCAGAACGTATTGTATCTGTATTTGCTGCAGATTCAAAAAGGGGTGGGAGGGGATGTTGTGATGAGGCCATAAAGAATCTGCAAGGGGATTATAGATAGGTTGAGTGAGGGGGCAAAAACTTGGAAGATGGAGTTTAATGTTGGGACGTGTGAAGTTCTGAAGAAGGGTCAGTGGACCCAAAATGTTAACACTGTTTTTCTCTCTCCTCAGATGCTGCCAGACCTATTGAGTTTCTCCAGCAATTTCTGGTGAAATTTTGTTACAAGACATTGATCAGGCTGTGCATGAAGTACTGTGTACATTTTTGGTCCCTGTATTTAAGCAAGGATGTACTAGCATTGGAGGCAGTGCAAAAGATATTCACTAGGCTGATACTAGGGGTGAAGATGTTAACTTATTAAGAACAATTAAACAGGGTCGGCCTTTATTCATTAGATTTTAAAAAAGAGTGCAGGGGGAGTTTCTTGAAACACACAAGATTCTGAGTGGCCATGACAGGGTAGACGTACAGAAGATGTTTCACTTTTAGACAAATTGGGGAAATCTTGAACTAGGCTACATAGGGGACACTCATTTAAAACACAGGAAAGTCTTCTTCCAGAGGGTAGTGAATACCTGATGAATTTGCTACCCCAAAGAGTTGTGGAGGGCTTTCTCAATGAAAGTAATTAAGGAAGTGATAGGTCGATTTTTGAACCAATCAGGAAGCTAAGGGCTACGAGAAGGTGGCACCAAACAGGAGTTGAGGCCTCCAGCTTTTCAGCCATGACCTTGTTGAATTTCAGGGGCAGACATGAGGGGCTGAATGGCCTATTCCTACGTTCTTATCTTACCGAGTCAAGCCTACTCACCACTCCAGAGCAACTGCAATGTGGCTGACCTTTAACTGCCCTCTGCACAGTAGATGCTGTGCCCACAGTTCATAAATGAATAAAAACAACAATTCCCGCTCCTCCCTGTCAATACTGGGAGAGATCAGCTCTCCAAGCCCTGGCATAAAACAGGGACGTACCACCTGTACAGACACCGACTCGTGTGGAAATGAAATGGAGAGGGGTACAAAACTGGTTGCTTGACCCACTCTCCATTCGACACCATCACCCAGAGTCCTGATCAGCCCTCTCCTGCTGATGCATGCTCACAGAACAGGCGCACAAGGGGCCAATATTCCCCAGTAATCCAGACAGGAGCATCATCTGAAGAGGAACAATTTCCAAGGCCATAGGACGGTGAGGCTCAAAGAATTACTCCATCAGAAGGGCCAGGAGGGATGTGACCGGCCGAATGGGCTCCTTTACATGTTGTAACCATTTCCTGACTCTTCAATTGTATGATCCTTCATGTTTGTTGGCATGGACTGGTTGAACCTAAGGGTCTGTTTCCGTGCTGTATATCTTTATGACTTTAGTGCCACTTGACAGTACAATTGATGGCTCCTTCCATTATTTTGATGATGATTGAGAGTATACTGAGGGGGCGGTAAATACTTTGGTCTGATTTTTGTGCATGGAAATAACTGGACGATTTTCCTCATCGTCAGGTACTTATATCGATACGTTTAACACCCTGACTGGGGTGCATTTAGTTCTGGAGCTCAAGTTTATAGTAGTAATACAGGAATGTTGTCAGGGCCCATAGGCTTTGTGGTATCCTGCAATGCTGCCATTTCTTGATATCACATGAATTGGCTGCAGACTGGCATCTGTGGTGCTGGGGGCCTCTGGAGGAGGCCTAGGTGGATTAAACACTTGACACTTCGAACTGAAGGTGGACGTGAATGCTTCAGCCCTGATGTGTTAGACTTCCCATCATTGAGGACGGAGATATTTGTGGAGCTTTCTTCTCCTCCAGTGAGTTATTTAGTTGTCCACCACCATTGGAAGGCAGAACTTATATCTGATCCATTGGAATGTGGGGGTTCACTAGTCCTACCTATCGTGTGCTACTTATTCTGTCTGGCACACAAGTGGTCTTGGTTTGCGGATTCACCAGTTTAGCACCTCATTTATAGATATGCCTGGGCCTGTTTCTCACAAATCTTAACACAGAATCCCTATTATGTGAAAGCAAGGCCATTCAGCCCATTAAGTCCACACCAACCCTTCAAAGGACATCCTATACAGACTCACACCCTTACCTATCCCTACAATTCTGCATTTCCATTCTGCATTTCCCACGGCCAATCCATCTGTGGGAGGAAACCAGAGCACCCAAAGGAAACCCACGCAGACACAGGGAGAACGTGCAAACTCCACGCAGTCGCCCAACCTGATGAAGGGCTCCTGCCCGAAACGTCGATTGTTCTGCTCCTCGGATGCTGCCTGACCTGCTGTGCTTTTCCAGCACCACTCTAATCTGAACCCGGGTCCCTGGCGCTGTGAGGCAGCAGTGCTAACCACTCAACCACCATGCCACCCATCTACACGCACTCTTCACCGAAGCAGCTCCCAATGTGATGATGATGGCAGAGTGGAGTATGTGCTGGGGGCCATGGGGTTAAAGACTGTGGTTAAGTTCCGCTACCAATGATGCCCCACTGCACTTTGTGGAACTCCCAGCTTTAAATTGCTTCCATTTGATACTCCATCCCATTAGACACACTGGTAGTGCCATACAATACAATGGAAGCTATCCCTAATATGCAGAAGAACCAGTATGGACACTATGGGATGAATAGCCTCCTTTTGTGATGTAACTATTCTTTGATCCCCCACGTTAATTACAACTTTTAAAAAACATTTGGATAACTACATGAATAGGAAAGGTTTGGAGAGATATGGACCTGGAGCAGGTTGGTGGGACTGGTTGAAATTGGGCTTAATGTTCGGCATGGACTGGTTGGACTGAGAGGTCTGTTTCTGTGTTGTAGGACTCTCTGACTCCGTTAAATAGTTGCAAACTTTAAATACACAGCCAAAAAAAAATGAAAAAGAAACCTGAGACAGACAGAATTATTGAGTCGAAGTGCAGTGTTAAGATTGGCAGACCTATGCCTTGTGTTTGGCTGTAATCTGAGGGAGAACGATGTGACTGTGATCAGACATCCGACACAGAAGCAGTCAGACAGCCCCAAATGTTCACTTTCCAGGCTCACATTTTCTGAACTAAAAGACGCATTTCCAGGAAACATCAACGCAGGCACTCAAACAGTTACTTGAGTGAAAAGGTTCATTACTGTTGAGATTATAGACCATGAAGGTCAAGCTAACAGTGAGCGGGGCTGGGAATGTTTGGACATGAGGAACATTTTCACAAGAGTCTGAGATTTATAATTTATCTCCTCAAAAAAAAACCGAGTTCATCTGACCGAGAAAATGATTTAGTTTGGATTTGTTAAAGGAACAAGGTTGACTGTTAATATTTTACACCCATAAAGGGTCAGTTAAAGCTAATTTAAATTAAAGACATATTCACTCCTGCACATACCAGATTATACACGTCCACTTTTTGAAGAATCTGTGGAGAGACAAACAACAGTTAACACTTGGGAGTCAAAAATGACTCTTCTTCAGAATCCTTCCTGAGGAAGTCATGTTGAAACGTTAACCCTGTTTCTCTCTCCACAGATGCTGCCAGACTCGCTGAGTTTCTCCAGCACTCTCTGTTTTGGTTTATTTATTTGTTCACGGAATGCAAGGGTTAGTGGCTGGGCTACAGTTATCGTCCATCACTAAACGCCCAGAGGGCAGTTAGGAGTCATAAAGTCATACAGCACGGAAACAGACCCTTCAGTCCAACACAATCCCAAACTAAACTCTTCCCACTTGCCTGCTCCTGGCTCATATCCCTACAAACTTTTCCTATTCATGCACTTATCTAAGTAACTTTTAAACACTGTAACTGTACCTTTACCCACCATTTCCTCAGGAAGTTCATTTCACACGTGAACCATGCTCTGTGTAAAAAGATTTGCTCCCATGTCTTTTTTAAATTTTTCTCCTCTGACCTTAAAAGATACCCCCTAGTCTTAAAATTCCTCCATCCTATGGAAAAGACACCTACATTAACCCTGTCTGTACCCCTCACCTTTATAAACCTCTATAAGGTCATCTCTCAACTTCCTATGCTCAGTGACAAAAAAGTCCCTGCCTAACCAGCCCTTCCTTATAACTCAACCATTCTGTATCTGGCAACATCCTGGTAAGTCTCTTTTTAATGGTCTCTAGCTTAATAGTATGCTTCCCATAACAGGCCGACCAGAACTGGACACAGTACTCCAGAAGAGGCCTCACCAATGGCCTGTATAACCCCAACATGACTTCCCAACTTCTATACTCAAAGGACTAAGCAATGAAGGCAAGCCTTCATTAAAAAGGCAAGCTAAATGCCTTTTTAACCACCCAAGTCAACCACATTGCAGTGCCTCTGGAGTACAGAGTAGGCCAGACCAGGCAAAGATGGCATTTGCTTTTCAGGTCCAATGACCCTTCTGCTGAACTGAACCCAAAAGGACCTGCTGAGTTTAGATAGATTTCCGACAGCGTGGAAACAGGCCATTTGGCCCAACAAGTCCACACCGACCCTCCGAAGAGTAACCCACCCAGACCCAATTCCCTCTGACTAATGTGCCTAACACAACAGACAATTTAGCATGGCCAATTCATCTGGCCTGCACATCTCTGGCCTGTGGAGGGAAACCCATGCAGACACGGGGAGAACATGCAAACTCCACACAGACACACAGTCAGTCGCCCAAGGCTGGAATCAAACCCAGCTCTGTGGTGCGGTGAGGCAGCAGTGCTAATCCCTCAGCAATTTCTGCTTTGGTTTCGGATTTCCAGTTCTTTATTTCATCCTAGCATTTTTTTAAAAAAATTCAGATCTCCCTCATCTGCAGAATTTTATTTATTCCAGCTTTGGAACTTGATGGAAGTAGAATATTTGACTCATTTGAGTTCAACTGAGAGTCAAGCTAATTCAAATTGAACCTAAGAGTCTGTGGAGAACAGGAGCAGCACATGTATTTGTGGGTCGGGATTGGTAGCATTCTTTCCAACAGCTCATTATGTGAATCAATGTTCACAAAGTAGGAGTCGCAGACTCACAAGGTTTCACGTAACACCATCCTTAACACTTCTTTGTCAGTACTTTCCCCAGCCTGGATTAAGACAGTAGATCCTGCAGCTATGCACACCAATCACCAACCACATTCTACACAATTTCCCAGGCTGATCTCTCTCTCTCTCTCTCCCTTTCTCTGTCTCGCTGGGAACCTTGAATCGCCCCTCTTGTTTAAAAGCAGCCTGTTTTCTTCTGAGGCGCCTTTGAAGTTATAGAACTTGATTTCAGTAACGGGGCAGCTTGGCAGATGGACTGCTGCCTTTATTTAGAGACCTTTAACTCAAAGAAGAACAGAGAGCAACAGGCACAGAGACAAAGGAACGGAAACAATGAGAAACTGTGAGAGCCAGGGGCTGGGTTCGGGGGGAATTAACGGCAGAAATTCAAGGGGAGTGGGAGGAGGAGGAGGAGCGAGTGGAATTAAAGGAAAAACCGTCACGTTTTAGGATCCCAAGGGGTTTTCTCTCTCTGCTATTTTAACACAACACGTGCTGTTACAACTCTGTGATAATAGCTGAGGTAGCAATTTTACAGAAATCTACCTAACATCAATTAGTTATTTCAAGAAAAGCTGCTGGATAAAGAAATTGATGCACACTAAAAATAAACCTGGCAATACAAACAGCATTGGCCATTGGAAAAATAGCTTTAATTTCTCTCAGGTTCCTGCTTCAAGGTGACAAAATAAGTTACATTCCTTTTTTCCTTTAAGTTACGGTTCGAAGCAAGAAAGAAAAGCTTGCCTTCCATAATAATCAGCCAAGAAAGTACTTGCAAGACAGCGTCACTTAATGTCATTGGGTCATGCAGCATAGAAACAACCCTTCAGTCCAATTCGTCCATGCTGGCCAGATATCCCAATCTGACCAAGTCCCATTTGCCAGCTCTTGGGCCCATATCCCTTCCTATTCATTTACCCAACCAGGTGCCTTTTAAATGTAATTGTACCAGTTTCCACCACTTCCTCTGGCAGCTCATTCCATACACATACCACCCTCTGCGTGAAAAAGTTACCAGTAAGATCCCTTTTAAATCTTTTCCTTCTCACCTTAAACCTATGCCTTCTAGTTTTGGACTCCCATTCCCTGGGAAAAAGACCTTGTCTACTCACCCTATCCATGCCCCTCATGATTTTATATACCTCTGTAAAGTCACCCCTCAGCCTCCGACACTTCAGGGAAAAAAGCCCCAGCCTATTCAGCTTCTCCCTATACCTCAAACACTCCAGTTACAATTCTCCGAGAATAAAAGGGTAACAAATGAAATTTCTGGGTGGTATTCAGTCTAGTTCATTTGCATTTCTGTGGGGTTGGAAACAAAGCATCCAATTTGTGCAACAAACTCCCACAAACAGAAATGCGGTAATGAGCAGGTAATCCATTTCTGGTGATGCTGATTGAGGGATAAATTTTAGTTCACAGTACTGCTCTGATGTTTCCTTCAAAATAGTGCCTCTAGGAGCTGGCTGAGCAGGGAGGTGAGCCTCAGTTTTAACGTATCATCTGAAAAATTGCACTTCAAAGAGTGCAGCACAGCTTCAGTCCTGCACTGGAGCGTCAGTGTAGAGGTTTGTGTTCAAACTCTGGGAGGGGAACTCAGGCTCAGAACCTGGTGACTGTGAGGGTGAGGTTGCTACCCACCGAGCCACAGCTGAGACGGGTGTTTCTGCAAGTCTGCTTCGGTGAAAGATGAAAGCTAGCAGCTTGTGAGCTGACCTACAACGAGTGTGCAGTGGCATACAGAAACAACAGGTAGCTGTGGTAAAATATAATGCACATGATACTGCACAATAAAAAAGAGCTGGAGTGTGCAATTTCTGCACGCGGGATTCAGAAATGTATAAATTATGACGGAGCAATTATATATCATGTGGTGGCGATCGCAGGGCCCGGAATAACAGCTTTTGAGGTGTTGAATTTCAAAGTAGGGCAAAAGTCCAAATGGTCTTAATGACGTCATATAGACTAACATGTGAAAATCAGGCTTTAAGTGACAAAAAGCAAGTAAAAAGACTGACAGAAACAAAAGGTCACATTTCCAAAGTATCAGTTGCTGCATCTATTCTCTCAATCTCATTGCTGAGGCTCCCTTTGCTAAAGGGACATGAGTAAATCAAAAGGGTTTTACAACAACGGTAAAGAATGGTCACCATTACATTCCAGATTTATGAATGGAATTTAAATTCCACCAGTTGGCATATTGGGATTTGAACCCACAGAATGAACCTTTGGATTACTAATCCAGTGACATTACCACTACACCACCAACTATTGGAATAAGCCTGTGAGCTGCCTTCAAATCCTTAACAAAGCCAAAAGAGTCATAGGTGCACAGAATCATTCAGTGCAGAATCGGCCCTTTGATCCACCAACTTCTCTAAATAGAGTTATGGGGATATACAGCACGAAAACAGACCCTTCAGTCCAGCTCACTCTTGCCGACCAGATATCTTAACCTAATCCAATCCTATTTGCCAGCACTTGGCCCATATCCCTCTAAACCCTTCCTATTCATATACCCATCCAGATGCCTCTTAAATGTTGTGATTGTCCCAGCCTACACCAATTCCTCTGGTAGCTCATTTCATTAACGTACCGCTCTCTATGTGAAAAAGTTGTCCCTTAGGTTCCTTTTAAATCTTTCCCCTCTCTCCCTAAACTGATGTCCTCTAGTTCTGGACTCTTCCACCCCAGGAAAAAGACTTTGTCTATCCATGATTTTATAGACCTCTATAAGGTCACTCTTCAGCCTCCGACACTCCAGGCGATTTTACATGAAAACTACCAACAGTAACTATAGCAGAAGAAGCAGAAATGGCTGAATGAGTTTTACAGGAGCACCAAATAAATCTGAACACCAAACATCACAGTAAGGTATGAAGACAAATGCATATTTTTCATGAGCGTCTTAAGGGTGAAAGGGGACCCTCGATGGGTGGAGAGGTTTAGGGAGGAAATTCCACAGGTTGGAGTTTTGGAGGCTGAAGACCTGGTCATCAATAATGAATCAATTTAAATCAGGATTGCAGAAGAGGCATTCAAGGAGGCACTGCTTGGTTAGTGGCATGCAAGGGGAAGACAGGAGATTGGCACTGGGTAATGATGCTCGTTTGAAGAGGCAGTACAGGCACAGATGGCCGAATGGCTTCCCTCAGCGCTATAACAACTCTGATTCTGGGAAGCTGACCCGGAGGAGATGACAGAGATAGGGAGAGGCGAGGCAGAATAGGGATTTGAGAAGCCTGAAATCAAGGTGTGGCCGGGCGTACCAATGTTAACCAGTAAGCTGCTTTAACCAGACTTTAAGGAACAGATACTTAGGCTGGGAGTGAGCTTTCCAAAAATAGCTTCATATGGGCTCTGAGGAACTGATACTGATTCGGGGCACAGCAAGATACAAAAATCAGGATTACTATGGAAAATGGCAAAGGACCAGACTTTTCTGTCAGAGTCTGAATTCAGTCAAAAGCATGACTAGAGACTGAAGTCAAAGTAGACCCGATATCTCTCCTCTTAGGTCTACCGAATTTACCATTTTTAGACGGGCATGGGAAGAAACTATTTAATATTCTTGCATACTGTGCACGAAAGAAACTCCTGATGAATTGGGTGTCTAAGAACCCGCCGGGCTTGCTGGGATGGCAGAAATTAATTATGGAGCACATTCCCTTGGACTTTTTCACAAATATGGTGCACCACACAACAGACAATTTTTATAAGACATGGCAGCCCTACTTGAGTTATTTGGACATAGATTTATCAGTTATCTTAACTAGGGCGTTTGTTTAACCAGGATGATTAGATTTGTCATGCCCTGGGCCCTGGAGGGGGTCTCCCGAGTTAATACGAGTATGGATACAATGTTCCCGTTCCTTTGTTTGGGAGCCTTGTGCCGAGCATAACTGTTCTGCACTTTGTGCGGTTTTTTTTTGGTGTTGCTTTGCACAGTGTAAGGGGTCCCTTTGTATTATAGAGTAGGTTAGTAGTTAGAGTCATAGAGATGTACAGCATGGAAACAGATCCTTCGGTCCAACCTCTCCACGCCGACCAGATATCCCAACCCAATCTAGTCCCACCTGCCAGCACCTGGCCCATATCCCTCCAAACCCTTCCTATTCATATGCCCATCCAAATGCCTCTTAAATGTTGCAATTGTACCAGCCTCCACCACATTCTCTCATTCCATACACGTGCCACTCTCTGTGTGAAACAGTTGCCCCTTAGGTCTCTTTTATATCTCTCCCCTCTCACCCTAAACCTATGCCCTCTAGTTCTGGACTCCCCAACCCCAGGGAAAATACTTTGTCTATTTATCCTATCAATGCCCCTCATAATTTTGTAAACTTCTATAAGGTCACCCTCAGCCTCCGATACTCCAGAGAAAACAGCCCCAGCCTATTCAGCCTCTCTCTATAGTTCAAATCCTCCAACCCTGACAACACCCTTGTAAATCTTTTCTGAACCCTTTCAAGTTTCACAACATCTTTCCAATAGGAAGGAGACCAGAATTACACGCAATATTCCAACAGTGGCCTAACCAATGTCCTGTACAGCTGCAACATGACCTCCCAACTCCTGTACTCAATACTCTGACCAATAAAGGAAAGCATACCAAACGCCTTCTTCACTATCCTACCAACCTGCGACTCCACTTTCAAGGAGCTATGAACCTGCACTCCAAGGTCTCTTTGTTCAGCAACACTCCCTAGGACCTTACCATTAAGTATAGAAGTCCTGCTAAGATTTGCTTTCCCAAAATGCAGCACCTCGCATTTATCTGAATTAAACTCCATCTGCCACTTCTCAGCCCATTGGCCCATCTGGTCCAGATCCTGTTGTAATCTGAGGTAGCCCTCTTCACTGTCCACTACACCTCCAATTTTGGTGTCATCTGCAAACTTACTAACTATACCTCTTATGCTCGCATCCAAATCATTTATATAAATGACAAAACGTAGAGGACCCAGCACCGATCCTTGCGGCACTCCACTGGTCACAGGCCTCCAGTCTGAAAAACCCTCTGCCACCACCCTCTGTCTTCTACCTTTGAGCCAGTTCTGTATCCAAATGGCTAGTTCTCTCTTTATTCCAGGAGATCTAACCTTGCTAATCAGTCTCCCATGAGGAACCTTGTCAAACGCCTTACTGAAGTCCATACAGATCACATCTACTGCTCTGCCCTCAATCTTCTTTGTTACTTCTTCAAAAAACTCAATCAAGTTTGTGAGACATGATTTCCCACTCACAAAGCCATGTTGACTATCCCGAATCACTCCTTGCCTTTCCAAATACATGTACATCCTGTCCCTCAGGATTCCCTCCAACAACTTGCCCACCACCGTCGTCATGCTCACCGGTCTATAGTTCCCTGGCTTGTCCTTACCACCCTTCTTAAACAGTGGCACCAAGTTTGCCAACCTGCAGTCTTCCGGCACCTCACCTGTGACTATCGATGATACAAATATCTCAGCAAGAGGCCCAGTAATCACTTCTCTAGCTTCCCACAGAGCTCTCGGGTACACCTGATCAGGTCCTGGGGATTTATCCACCTTTAACTGTTTCAAGACATCCAGCACTTCCTCCTCTGTAATATGGACATTTTGCAAGATGTCACCATCTATTTCCCTACAGTCTATATCTTCCATATCCTTTTCCACAGGAAATACTGATGCAAAATATTCATTTAGTATCGCCCCCATTTTCTGTGGCTCCACACAAAGGCCACCTTGCTGATCTTTGAGGGACCCTATTCTCTCCCTAGTTACCCTTTTGTCCTTAATATATTTGTAAATACCCTTTGGATTCTCCTTAATTCTATTTGCCAACGCTATCTCATGTCCCCTTTTTTCTGATTTCCCTCTTAAGTATACTCCTACTTTCTTTATACACTAAGGATTCACTCGATCTATCCTGTCTATACCTGACATATGCTTCCTTCTTTTACTTAACCAAACCCTCAAATTTCTTTAGTCATCCAGCATTCCCTATACCTACCAGCCTTCCCTTTCACCCTGACAGGAATATACTTTCTCTGGATTCTTGTTATCGCATTTCTGAAGGCTTCCCATTTTCCAGCCGGCCCTTTACCTGCGAACATCTGCCTCCAATCAGCTTTTGAAAGTTCTTGCCTAATATCATCAAAATTGGCCTTTCTCCAATTTAGAACTTTTACATCTGGTGTATCCTTTTCCATCACGATTTTAAAACGAATAGAATTATAGTTAGTAGATAGTAGTTGTATTGTAATTTGTATATTTTTTCTTTTTATTATACTGATATTTGTGATTGATTGTTTTTTCAATAATTTTATATGTTTGTAGAGTTATAAAAAGTGCTTAATAAATATATTTACAAAATAAAAAGCATGACTAGAAATGGACATCTCAACCTGGGTAGAAGGTGAGAGGTAACTTATAGGGATCTGCAAATTAGTTAATGGTGCGGAACAGGTCATTAAAATATCAATGCAAAGTTAAAAAGCTGGTCTAATAGCGGCCATTAAACTACAGTCATTTATTGTAAGCCAATGTCCTTTACGGAAGCTTATCTTCCGGTTTTCAATCTCCCACCCTTACCTGGTCAGGCCTACATGTGACTCCAAACGCACAGCAATGTGGTTCGCTCTTAACTGCCCTACAGCCAGCAAAACCCACATCCCATGAACGAATATTAAAAAAATCCTTCCCACTGGGTCCAGAATCTGGGAGTCACAGTCTAAGGATACAGGGTGGACCATTTAGGACAGAGATAATGAGAAATGCCTTCACCCAGATAGCGAGGAGTCTGTGAAGTTTTTTTTTTAAAATTCGTACAGTGTAGTAACAGGCCCTTCAGCCCAACAAGTCCACACTAATCCTCTGAAAAGTAACCCACCAAGACCCATTCCCCAACCCTATATATACCCCTGACTAATGCACCTAGCCTACACATCACTGAACACTATGGGCAACTTAGCATGGCCAATTCACCTGACCTGCACATCTTTGTGTTTGTGGGAGGAAACCAGAGCACCCAGCGGAAACCAATGCAGACACAGGGAGAATGTGCAAACTCCACTCAGACACTCACCCAAGGCTGGGATCGAACCCGGCTCCCTGGCACTGTGAGGCAGCATTGCTAACCACTGAGCCCCGTGTTCACCATGAACTATATCTAACACCTTCATGAAAACATTCAATGTTTTGGCCTCATCCGCTTTGTGTGGTAAAGGGATCAAAGGGTCCAGGGACAAAGTGGGAACAGGTACTGAGTTGGACGATCAGCCAGGATCATACTAAATGGTGCAGCAAGCTCAAAGGGGCTGATGGGCCTACTCCTGCTTCTATTTTTCTGAATCTCTATGTGTTAGTTTCTCCTGTGCAACAGTTCTCAGCTCATCGACTGTGTGAATAGCTGGTGAATCCTGTCGGTCTATTAGCTATTTTAATTCCCGCCAGCTGCTCAGGTGGGACTTGAACCTGGTGCTAACTCAAAGGACATCTGGTTTACCAGGCCAGTGACATTACCACTACACGATCATCTCCCCATGTGTTTCACATTGACTCTCATTTGATGAAAACTTTAGGAAAAGGGTTCTTGCCTTTCACTATAAAATTAGTGGGAGCGAGGGAGGTAGGTAGGTAGAATTTTACACCCTAGCACCAACTCCCCCTCACCCACCCCAGGGTGGGGGTGGAGGTGGGCGATTTACATTATGGAAAATCTGAACTGTGACCCCAAACTCACCACAAACACGTCAGTGTCCAGTTCAACAGGAAGTTGGAGGTCGGTCTGGGTTGAGTAATTTCAAAATGTTCCTGAGGCTGCGTGCCTCAGATTGTAACATAATCATAGAATTGTTAGAGGACAGCGAAAGGCCATTCAGCCCCACAGTGTCTGCAATGGCTCGCTGAATATATCAATTTAACAAATCTCCTGCTGCTCTCCTGTAATCCTACATATTGTTTCCATTCTAAAAACCATTTGCAAAACTCTTCCACACTCCGCCCATTCATTCTCCATCCATTTATGGGTGGGAACAATTGCTCTTTATCCACATTGTCCAATCCCTCAGGATATTGAAAACTTCGAGCAAATCTCCTCTCCAAGGGAGACAATCCCAACATCAATATTTCCTCAGAACTGAAGTTTCTCATCCCTGGAACTATTCTTGTACACCTCTTCTGCACTCTTTCAAATACATTCAAAGCCTTTGCATAGACACTCAGAATTGAACAGAACACTCCAGTTAAGGTCTAACTAGTGTTCTGCATTAGTTTCAGACAACATCTCTGCTCTTATATTCTATTAATGAAGCCTGGAATACAGTGTCCTCTATTAACAGCTCTTTCTGACTGTCATAGGTACAGCACAGAAACCAGTCCATGTTGACCAGAATCCCAAACTAACCTAGTCCCACCTGCCTGCGCTTGGCCCATTTCCCTCCAAACACTTATATTCATGTACTTATCCTAGAGCACCCGGAGGAAACCAACGCAGACAAGGGAAGAATGTGCAAATTCCACACAGACACTCACCCAAGGCTGGGATCGAACCCAGCTCCCTGGCACTGTGAGGCAGCATTGCTAACCACTGAGCCACCGTGACGCCCCGTGTTCACTATGAACTATATCTAACACCTTCAGGAAAACATTCAATGTTTTGGCCTCAACCACTTTCTGTGGTAAAGGGATCAAAGGGTCCAGGGACAAAGTGGGAACAGGTACTGAGTTGGACGATCAGCCAGGATCATACTAAATGGTGCAGCAAGCTCAAGGGGCTGAAGGGCCTACTCCTGCTTCTATTTTTCTGAATCTCTATGTGTCAGTTTCTCCTGTGCAACAGTTCTCAGCTCATCGACTGTGTGAATAGCTGGTGAATCTTGTGGTTGGGTCGGGCAGGAAGTTCTCTCCCCTGCACACTCCCCCTCTTACTGATACTGTAAGAGGTCAAAGGTTAGGGCATCCTGTCAGGTGTTCAGTTGGAAGTGGGTGCCCTCAGCTGACCATTTCAGCCCATCTACCCTCTCACCCCACAATCAGCCTGCCACTCGGGTTGAGATCCACCCCACTGCAAACCTTGGCCAGTCTTTTTGAGCTATTCCCATCACCCTCCATGCCTAGTCCAACCCTAGACCACTGTCAGCCAATCACAGTCAGGGCCTGGCATAGCTAATAGACACTTAGGGAGGTCAAAGGAGCAACTTATTCACAACAAATTACCCCAGGGTCGGTACCTCGCCTCCTGCATGCCTCTTGTACACAGTCAGGAACCAATCGGCCAAATATCTCTTGCCCTCGGGGAGCTGCATTGGAAGGGGAATTCAATTCCAATTTGCTGGTTCAAAACCCAGGAATTCTCTCCCTAAGGGCATTGCCCACAGCAGGTGGACTGTAGCAGTTCAAGAAGGCAACTCAACCCCACCTTAACAGCAACTAGTGACGGGCAATAAAAGCTGGCCAAGCCAGCAACATTTACGAGTAAGTAAAATGAACATAGAATCATAGACTTATAAAGCACAGAAACAGATCTCTTAGTCTAACGCATCCATGCTGACCAGATATCCTAAATACATCTAGTCCCATTTGCCAACGTTTGGCCCATATCCTTCTAAACCCTTCCTATTCATATACCCATCAGGTGCCTTTTACCAGCCTCCATCACTTTCTCTGGCAGCACATTCCGTACACATACCACCCTCTGCACGAAAAAGTTGCCCCTTCGGTCCTCCATTTATATCTTTCCGGTCTCACCCTAAACGTATGCCCTCTAGTTCTGGACTCCCCCACCCCAGGGAAAAGCCCTTGTGTATTTATCCTATCCATGCCCCTCATGATTTTATAAACCACTATAAAGTCACCCTCAGCCTGTGATGCTCCAGGGAGAACAGCCCCAGCCTATTCAGCCTCTCCCTATAGCTCAAACTCTGGCAACATCCTTGTAAATCTTTTTTGAATCCTTTCGTGAATTTTAAGCAACATGTGTGAAATGCAAAGACATATAAGAGGTATTTGACCCTGCGCTGTCTCTTTAGAGTTCCAAGAATTGAATTCGAAAGCTCATCTTGATTCTGAATTTTGGTCTCCCGCCCAGTGAATGAGGAACAGGTCCTCGGGCTGGTAGAACGCAGGTAAAAGCACAGGAGTAGGAGATACTCTCCCTCTTTCTCTGCTGATGACACTGTGCACAGGTACCTAGGGATCAAATGGTGTCTCTGCACCTCACTAACTCAGATTCTGAGACTCTTCTTACACCCGAGATTTATTTTCTTCCTTTCAGAACAGGGACTCTTGGATTGTCCACCACAGCTCATGTTCCCAGTGACAGAGCCTGAGCTTCAGAAACACACAGCTCACACAATGATGGCTACGCCCAGGCAGATGAACACTATGCTGTCACACGGGGTTAGAATAAACCCCAGCATGATCCCTTCAGAGATTTTTTTTTATGAGGTGGATAAGTTAAGCGCAAGGCTTTTCCTTCCAAAGAGTGGCTGTTTGAAATGATCGCACTGGGTTCAGTGGAGTGTCGAATGGTCACTAACAAACATTGCAACCTCAAGTTCATAGTCAAAGCAACTCATTGAGGAAGACACCCATCTTTGACGTGAAGTATCAAACCGTGGCCCCATCTACCTCTCAGTTGGAGTTTTTAAAAACCCAACGTCACTCTTTTGAAGAAAAGCAAGGGAATTAACCTGGTGTGCCAGTTAATATTCATCCTCACTCAACATCACAAAAATATAAACAGACTTGCTGATCATTATTGTCATATTCTACTGCTGTGTTCTTTATTACAGAATTACCAGCCTCATAGTATTCCAGTAAATCGCAAGGGTTCACTTGAAAATCTCAAGCAGATCTAATTAACAGATAAATTGCACTTCTCGGCAGATGATGTGCACGGTCTCAGTCTAGTATACTGCTGCTTGAACTCTGCTGCTGAATCATGTGTCAGTCTGGTCCCTGGCTCATTAATAGACTAACAGCAGTGACCCGACAGCTATCACATTCCCACTTACGCATGTTTATGGTGAGCAATTTTCCTCCATTACAACAATAAAAAGAAAAGACAAGACGTGCGTTCATTTACACAGCAGTTTTCACAATGACCACATAGCCAAACAATTACTTCGAAAAAGTAGGACGATGGACAGTAGGAGACACAGCAACTGATTTGTGTATAACAAGCTCTGGCAAACAGCGATGTGATGGTGACCGCGTAATCTGTCGTGATGTTGACTGAGTGATAAATTTCGGCCAAGACACAGGGATAGCTTCTCTGCTTTTCTTGGAAACAGTGTTGACTCGAAGGTCTGGGAATGTGGTAGCCTACTGGCATTATCACTAGACTGTTAATCCAGAGACCAAGATAACATTCAACGCCTGGGGGGAAATCTTGCCATGGTAGAATTTGAAATCAATAAAACTCTGGAACTAAGAGTCAAATGATGGCCATAAAACCATTTAGGAGCAAGTTACTGCAGATGCTGGAATCTGTACTGAAAAAGCGGGAAATCACAGTGAGTCAGGCAGTATCCGCAGACAGGAGGCAAGTTAACATTTTAACTCTAGATGACTCTTCACCCATGGAACCATTGCCCATTGTAGGAAGAACCCATCTGATTCACTCATGTCCTTTAGGGAGGGAAACTGCTGTCCTTACCGAGTCTGGCCTACACATGACTCCAGACCCACAGCAATGCAGTCAACTTTCAACTTAAATTAAGAATGGGTAACAAGTGCTGGCCTCGCCAGTGACAGCCCTGTCCTATGAAAAAAATGTAAATGAAAAATTATTTTAATTCCCACCAGCTGCTCAGGTGGGACTTGAACCTGGTGCTAACTCAAAGGACATCTGGTTTACCAGGCCAGTGACATTACCACTACACGATCATCTCCCCATGTGTTTCACATTGACTCTCATTTGATGAAAACTTTAGGAAAAGGGTTCTTGCCTTTCACTATAAAATTAGTGGGAGCGAGGGAGGTAGGTAGGTAGAATTTTACACCCTAGCACCAACTCCCCCTCACCCACCCCAGGGTGGGGGTGGAGGTGGGCGATTTACATTATGGAAAATCTGAACTGTGACCCCAAACTCACCACAAACACGTCAGTGTCCAGTTCAACAGGAAGTTGGAGGTCGGTCTGGGTTGAGTAATTTCAAAATGTTCCTGAGGCTGCGTGCCTCAGATTGTAACATAATCATAGAATTGTTAGAGGACAGCGAAAGGCCATTCAGCCCCACAGTGTCTGCAATGGCTCGCTGAATATATCAACTTAACAAATCTCCTGCTGCTCTCCTGTAATCCTACATATTGTTTCCATTCTAAAAGCCATTTGCAAAACTCTTCCACACTCCGCCCATTCATTCTCCATCCATTTATGGGTGGGAACAATTGCTCTTTATCCACATTGTCCAATCCCTCAGGGTATTGAAAACATCGAGCAAATCTCCTCTCCAAGGGAGACAATCCCAACATCAATATTTCCTCAGAACTGAAGTTTCTCATCCCTGGAACTATTCTTGTACACCTCTTCTGCACTCTTTCAAATACATTCAAAGCCTTTGCATAGACACTCAGAATTGAACAGAACACTCCAGTTAAGGTCTAACTAGTGTTCTGCATTAGTTTCAGACAACATCTCTGCTCTTATATTCTATTAATGAAGCCTGGAATACAGTGTTCTCTATTAACAGCTCTTTCTGACTGTCATAGGTACAGCACAGAAACCAGTCCATGTTGACCAGAATCCCAAACTAACCTAGTCCCACCTGCCTGCGCTTGGCCCATTTCCCTCCAAACACTTATATTCATGTACTTTTCCATATGTCCATTAAACGTAACTATACCTGCATCCACCACTTCCTCAGGACGTTCATTCCACACACAAACCACTCAGGGTGTAAAAATAAAATTGTCCCTCTTGTGTCTTTTTAAAATCTTTCTCCTGTCACCTCAAAAATGTGTCCTCTAGTCTTGAAATCCCCCACCCTAGGGAAAAGACTTTGGCCACTCACTTTATCTAGACCCTTTGTGATTTTATAAATCTCTATATGGTCACCCCTCAACTTTCTACCTTCCAGTCAAAAAAATCCCAGTCTATCCAGCCCCTCGTTATAATTCGAACCCTCCAAACCCAGCAATATCTTGATAAATCTCTTCTGTACCCCCTCCAATTTAATAATATCCTTAACGATGACCTACTACATATACACCCAGATCTCTCGGTTCCTGCACCCCCTTTAGAATCATATCCTTTGTCTTATGTGGACACTTACATGTTGGAGCAGAGATGCCCAATTAGCTCAGGGTGATACCAACATTGGGACTGTTCTCATTCCCCTCTTCATAAACTGGAAAAGTACGCTTCCTTCGAATTCATGTACGATGTCTGACTGTTATCGCCCTTCTCTATCCCGACAGAGAGAGAATGAAGAGATATGGGGAAGTGGGAGGTTAGAGTTTGTCTGCATTTGGGATACAGACAGAATCTAACCTCACATCTTTAATACATTGTCTGAGCTGAGGTGCCACCTTCTTTTATAAAACCTTAAGTTATCATGAGAATGTGACATTTTTAAAAGAAGTTCTGGGATTTACATATTACTGAACCAAAACCTGCAACCCATTCTAAAGGGTAAAAGACTTAACAGCCATTCAGATTTGTTCAATATATCGTTTTAATTGCATGACACTGTGATCTTTTGTTATAAATTCTGTGTCTTATGATCCTGCCCCACTAGCTACCTGATGAAGGAGCAGTGGTCCGAAAGCTAGTGCTTTCAAATAATGCTGTTGAACTATGACCTGGTGTTGTGTGATTTTTAACTTCCTAAGGAAGGCCTTTTGTAAAATAACCAGAAAAAAAGGAGTATTTATTTGGCACTTCAAAGTTTGGTTAGGTCAATCTTTTCTCAAAAAAGTGAGTTATTATTTTAAAAAAAACAGATTGCAAGATGGGCTATCAAGTGAAATGAGACTCAGAGAGATTGCAGTGGCTGATGTAAATGAAAATGGAGCAGGAGTAGGACTATTGTCCAGTCTGTTTCACCTTTCAATAAAATCATGGCTGCAATCGTTAAGACTTATCAGAGGCATAAAGAAAACAGACATTGCTAGCGGGAGGAGCCCCATGGGGCAGCACAGTGGCTCAGTGGTTAGCACTGCTGCCTCACAGCGCTGGGGACCTGGGTTTGAATCTATCCTCGGGCATTGTCTATGTGGAGTTTTCACATTCTCCCCCCTGTCTGTGTGGGTTTCCTCTGGGTGATTGTGTTTCCTCCCGCAGTCCAACAATGCTCAGGTTAGGTGGACTGGCCGTGGCAAACTAGGTGAAAGTGAGAACTGGAGATTAGAGTCGAGAGTGTGGTGCAGGAAAAGCACAGCAGGTCAGGTATCATCTGAGGAGCAGGAGAATCGATGTTTTGGGCAAAAGCCCTTCATCCGGAATCATGGTAAATTGCCCACAGTGCGTTGGGATGTGCATGTTAGGTGGATTCATGGGAAATGTATGGTTATAGGGATAGATTTGGAGTCTCGGCAGGTGTGGATTTGATGGGCTGAATGGCCTGCTTCCACACTGTAGAGATTCTATGATTATCCCTGCTATCTCAGCATATACATGTAGCATGTATAGGGTACATGAGATAATTTGTGTTGTCTTAATGTCATTCAACTCACTTCCCATGTACTTCTAGGATACAGAAGGGCTACTTTCTGTATCTATCTCCAGCAATCCCTGATGACCTCAACTGACAGCAAGCTCAGCTCTGTCTGCGCTGGCTTCCCTGGGTGAATAGTCGGCAAATATCCACCGCTTAATCCCACACACAAGAAACAGCCCACAGGCAAAGGACCAAAATCTGGAAGAGGGACAGCATTACTTGCTGCAGGGGAGGGGTGGAGTAAAAGTTTTAAAAAGCAAATGGAAGAGGTTGTTACAAACTTGAGCAGTGAATATTGACCAAAGATAGGCACAAATGGAGCCCATTACTCAATGCATTTGGCTGCAGGCTGCGTTGAGACTCTGTGTGATTTGTTGACGGATTTCAATCAATCAGTCTGATTTTATTCACTGTCCCTCCCATTTGAAGACTGGATTTCAAAATGGCCGAATGTATACTGACGTTCTGGAGTGTGAAAGCTGGGCACTGTCTTTACATCTCCTTCCTCGCGACAGCTTAGAAGCAGCAAGAGTCAGGTACCAGTCTCACACTCAAGGCTGGATCTTTCTGTGTAGTGTGTTTGGGATCCCCAGTGAGGTGAAGTGAGGGGAAGAAAACCACCATTTAAAAACCGTCCTTTGAAGTCAACTAAGAAAATGCTGCTGCCTCAATGCTTCCTGTAAGCCAATGCAGCTTTAACCCTCAACTTGATGATTACGACACATGGGTACGCCATCCCTAGATGTCACATGGCTGAGTTTAACCTCTCATTGTGCAGTGGTAGTGTCGCTATCTCTGAGCCAGGAAACCTGGATTCAAGTCCCACCTGCTCCAGAGGAGTGGAATAACATTTCTGAATAGGTAAATTAGAAAATATCTTCACTGAGTTTACTGGAATGTCAGATCCAAACTCATTGCGGCTTGTTTCTTTTGGGAACAAACAGGCTTTCCCTGGAAGCCATTGCACAGGCCGCAAATCGAAAAGAGCGTGCAATTTAAAGTAGAAAGGCCACAATCTTTTTTGTGCTCTTGTGAGCAGTGGTAGTGCCCCAATCTCTCAGCCAGAAGGCCCAGGTTTAAGTCCCCACCCATTCTGGACGAGTGGGTGGTAATATCTCTGAACAGGTTGGTTACGAAATATCTGAAGGATAAAGGCCAAAGTCAGTCAGTCACGGAGAAGCTAGGACCGGTCTCCATGGCGAGGAGAAGGCTGAGGAGAAACTTGATAAACAAAATCACGAGGAGTCTGAGCAGAGCAGAGAGGGAGAAACTGTTTCCAATGACGGAGAAACAGAAGGCACGGATTTTAACACAATCGCAGAAGTACATGGAAAACAGGAGCAGGGGTAGGCCATTTGGCCCACTGAACCCATTCCACCATTCAACATAATCATGGCTGACTCTTTATCTCAACGCCATTCCACTCTCACCTTTTAACACCTTTCACTTCCAAGAAGCTGTTGATTTCTTACTTAAATATATTTATTGGCTAGGCTTCCACAGCCGTGCCTAGAGACAGCATACCACAGCACATTGATAGGATTGGAATGTACAACCTGAGGCAATGGCAGAAGCTAATACAATCAGGGATTTCAAAATGGGATTCGGATAATTGGAGGGCAATGGTATTCTCACGAAAGTATTAATCTGGAGAGCCGGGCAATATGATGGGGACCCAGGTTCAAATCCTACCAAGATAGGCTGCGACTGTTTTTTGGGAATGCAGGAGGTTTATAAAATCATGACGGATATGGATAGGGTGAATGGTAGGTGTCTTTCACCTCGGGTGAGGGATTTCAAGACTAGGGGACATATTTTTAAGGTGAGAGGAGAAAGATTTAAAAAAGGACATGAGGGGCAACATTTTTTACGCAGACAGTGCATGAAATGTATTTCCAGAAGAAGTGGTGGACGTGGGTACAGTTACAATGTTTAAACGACATTTGGATAAGTAATGAATGAGAAATGTTTGGAGGGATATGGGCCAGGAGCAGGCAGGTGGGACTAGGTTAGTTTGGGATTATGGTCAGCAAGGACTGGTTGGACCAAAGGATCTGTTTCCGTGCTGTAAGACTGCAGATGGTGGAACTTGAATTAAGAGAGGGAACCGTTGTCAATTGCCAGAAAACCTCATCCAGTTCACGACCGTCCCTTTGGGAAGGAAACTGCCACCCTTACCTGATCTGGCCTACATGTGACACTGCACCCACAGCGACGTGGATGATTCCTAACTGCCCACTGGGCGATATGCGCTGGCCGAGCTAGTAACACTCACATCACCATGAACAAACAAAGCTAGAAATACACCTTTGCTCTTGATAAGAATTGTACAGCTGCCACACTGTATTGGCTGCAAGGCAGAGGAGAGTGTCCCCAGTCTGAACAGGGTGAAGGATGAGAATGGAAGAGTGTACGTTAGGTGGGCTTCAGATTGGTTTCACAGGTCACTGCAACTTCAAGGGTCAAAGGGCCTGTACTGCGCTGTAATGTTCTATGTTCTAAGGAGTAGGCCATTCAGCCCCACGAGCATGCTCCCCGACATTCAATGAGATCACCTCCTATCCTACCATACTGTAAACGATTCTACTTTCTAATCACAACTCAACGCCCATACCTCGTGCAACGTCAGATTCTTCCCATCCTTGCGTTTGGAGTCGAATCGCCCATATATGGCGCTGAATTTGCGGATCTCTTCCTCCCTCTGGGGATCCTGCTCGCTCATCTCGAAAATGTGGCCCAGCGACTTGGCCATCTTTTTGTTGCTGATGAAGACGCACTCCAGCTCCTTGGGCTCCATCCTGGGCACGGTGTGGATGAGCCGCTCCGCGCACGCCGCGATGATCTGCACCACGTCTGGGGTCAGGGGCAGCGAGGGGCCACCATCCTTAGGGGGGGAGTGGGGCTCCTCTTTAGGCATCGTCATCACGTGGGAAATGCTGGGCAGCGGATGCCCACCCCCAGCTGCCACCACCTCCGCCTGAGATGATGTCTGAGATGACGTCTCCCGTGACACGGCATGATTGTTGGCCACCTCCTGCCCGGAGGCCAGGCCCTGGGCAGTGCCGGCTGAGTTGGGGCTGCTGGTGTTGAGTTCTGAGATCTTGGCGATGGGAATGCTGCTGGCCGGGAGCTTGGTGAGGGGCTGATTGAAGGCGGTGGGGTTGGTGATCCACTCCTGCAGGGCCTTCTGTAGGCGGCGGACATGAAGGGGCTTACTTGACATGCCCACCAGGGCCATGATCTCCAGAAACTCCTCCTCCGCGGCGTCGCACAGCTGCTGGACGTCGTCTCCGCCCTGCTGGATGAAGGCGTCGTAGTAGATGAGAAGGTTCGCTCGCTGGAGGACCCGGTAGAGCTGCAGCTCGCCCAGGGTGGAGGGCTGAGAGGTCGTCATAGCCCGCTTCCTTGACCTCAAAGACCCTGAGAAACAAAACAAAACAGATTCAATGGTCAGACCTCTCGGCGGAGAAAGAAAAAGCTCAATTTCTAGGGCACGGGGCTCAAGGTCTACCCAGGAACAGGAGGAGGCCATTCAGCCCGTCAAGCCTGCTCCACTATTCAATACCATCATGGCTGGTCATCCTACTCCCTGTTCCCACTTTCTCCCTCTAACCATCGATCTCTTTAGCTCTAAGAACTAGATCTCACTCCTTGAAAACATTCAATGTTTTGGCCTCAGGTGCTTCCTGTGGTAGAGAATTCCACAGACTCCCCTCTCTCTGGTTGAAGTCATTTCTCTGATTCTTGATAATAGGAGATAAAGATACATATCCTTGGACTGTGACCTTGACCCCACCTACTGGCAGCAGATTCCGTAAGACCACAGGCCATAAGGTACAGGAGCAGAATTAGGTCATTCAGCCCCTCAGGTCTGTACTATTATCCAATCATGGCTGATATGTTCCTCAACCCCAACTCCTGCCTTCTCCCCGTAACCTTGGACGTCCTTTATTAATCGAGAACCTCTCTATCTCTGTCTTAAAGACACTCAATGGCTTAGCCTCCACAGCCTTCTGTGGCGATAAATTCTACAGATTAACCACCCACTGGCTGAAGAAATTCTTCCTCCTCTCAGTTCTAAAGGATCGTTCCTTCACTCTGAGGCTGGGCCCTTGGGTCAAAGTCTTTCCTACCGGTGGAAACATCTTAGCCACAGGCATTATATCCAGGCCTCTCAATATTCTGTTAGTTTCAATCATCATCCTTCTAAATCCCATCGAGTGCAGACACAGAGTCCTCAATTTTTATGACAAGCCATTCATTCCCAGGATCATTCTTATTAATTTGGACTCTCCTTTGGATCCTGTCCAATGCCAGCACATCCTGGCTTAGATACGGGGCTCAAAATTGCTCACAATATTCCAAATGCAGTCTAACCAGATTCTTATACAATCCCAGCATACACCTCTGCTCTCATGTTCGAACCCTCTTGAAATGAATGCTTAACTTCCTAACTGCCAAGTGAACCTGCACGTTAACCTCAAGTTAATCCTGAACTAGTATTCTCTTGAGCTTTAGATGTTTGAAGCCTTTCCTCACTTCGAATTAGTCTACTCCTTGATTCTTCCACACTTCACACTTTCCCACATTGTATTGCACTGCTGCCACTTCTTCACCCACTCTCCCAGCCGCTCAGAGTCCTCTGGGGTGAGGTGGGCGTATTCAAAGAGGTTCCTCTTGCAAAAGGTATTGAAGGAGGAAGGAAAAATGAATGGGGACAAAGGAGAGCAGGAAGGGAACTCTGGAGCCTGGGACCCGGCCAGTTTGAGGTAGAGCTGCCAATACTGGAGTGACTTCAGTTGGAGGTGATTAACTGACCAGAATGGTGACTCAGTGATTAGCACTGCAGCCTCATAGCGCCAGGGACCCGGGTTGGATTCCAGCCTTGGGCAACTGTTTCTGTGGAGTTTGCACATTCTCCCCATGTCTCTGCGGGTTTCCTCCCGTTTCCTCCCACAATCCAAAGATTGGCCATGCTAAATTGCCCATAGTGTTCAGGGGTGTGTAGGTTAGGTGCATTAGTCAGGAGTAAATGTAAAACGAGGGGGTAGGGGAATGGGTTTGGATGGGATACTCTTCGGAGGGTTGGTGTGGGCTTGTTGGGCCTGTTTCCACACCGTTAGGATTGCATTCTTTTTTTAGATTAGATTAGATTACTTACAGTGTGGAAACAGGCCCTTCGGCCCAACAAGTCCACACCGCCCCGCCGAAGCGTAACCCACCCATACCCCTACATCTACATCTACCCCTTACCTAACACTACGGGCAATTTAGCATAGCCAATTCACCTGACCTGCACATCTTTGGACTGTGGGAGGAAACCGGAGCACCCGGAGGAAACCCACGCAGACACGGGGAGAACGTGCAAACTCCACACAGT
This sequence comes from Chiloscyllium punctatum, assembly GCF_047496795.1. NCBI lineage: Eukaryota > Metazoa > Chordata > Chondrichthyes > Orectolobiformes > Hemiscylliidae > Chiloscyllium > Chiloscyllium punctatum. The sequence continues at coordinate 14,575,370 of NC_092780.1, read as the reverse complement.
CAGTCGCCTGAGGCAGGAATTGAACCCGGGTCTCCGGCGCTGCGAGGCAGCAGTGCTAACCACTGTGCCACCGTGCCGCCCATAATCTATGATCTTTAATTGGAGAAACGCAAAGGGGGAGAAGAGCCATTGACTTTTAGCACACAAAGAGTTGCCCTCCGATCAGGGGTGGCTTTCTCTCACTTCTGAGTCAGAAGTTCAGGGGTTCAAGACCCATTTCAGAGACATTGGAGATAAATTTGCCCACCATACCAAACAACAACACACCCATTTGAGGCATTATCTTTCAAAGGAGGTGTTGAACCCAAGTCCCACTGATTCTTCCATTGGAAGGTGGGGGGGGGAGGAGTTGAATGTAGAGGATCTTACGGCAATTTTTAAAAAAAGGTCGTGCTGCTGTAATTCACGTTTCATTGACACGAATTCACTGTAATGGGATTGACGAATTGGGGATACTGTCTCTAAAGCGCAAACTTCTAAAACGTGTGTTGTCTGTAACGCGATTACATCGCCAACACTTTAAGAGCTGTTTCTAAAGCACAACATTTCTATAACGCTGGCTTGCGCAAGAACGCAACCATCACCTTATGGAAGAACTACGTGTTACAGACAAAAAAAATAAATTAGATAAGGAAACATTAAGTTCTAATTACAGCCTAAAGTGTGATCTTGTAAGAAGTAGAGAGCCACAGAAAGGGAAACTAAAAAGTCAGATTTGCTGTGTTATTGCATCTTGCACACTCTTAGATATTCCCCAAAGCACTTCACAGCCAATGAGTAACTTTTGAAGTGTTTTGAACGGTTGCTTTTTTTAAAAACACGCCTGTGTTATTGGAAATGTCTCTAACACTTCCTATTGGTAATCTGAGTGAGGCCGGAACTGCTGCTCAGAGCCACAAATCTTCAGCCAATCCACTGAGGTACAACATATAAATACGCCAGCAATCAACTCAAAGTCTTGTTCACTTATTAACACCTTTGTTTTAGCAGTTGGCAGAACTCTCGCCTCTGGGTCAGGGGATTCAAGTCCCCATCAAGAATACTAACACATATTTGGAGAGCACTTTTAATCAACCCCATTAAATGTCCCAAACCACTTCACAGAAATGCCTAACGTAAAGCATAAAACCAAGCCAGATAAGGAGATAATGGACAAAGAGGTGGGTTTCAGGGAGTGTCTTAAAGCAGGAAAGAGAGAGGGAGGAGAGGTGTAGGGAAGATATTCCAAAGCTTACCAACTGCTGTTGATGGTAGAGCAACGCACAAGTAGCCAGAATCGGAGGAACGAAGATTTGTCGGACAGTTGTGGGGCTGGAGGAGATTGCAAGGCGGAAGAGGACGTGGATGGAGTTGAAAACAAAGGCAAGAATGTGAAAGTTCAGATGCTGCTTGAATGGGAGCTAATGCAAGTCAGTGACCATCAGGGTGACAGGGGAACAGGACCCACTGCAAGGTCAGACCAGGGCACCATAGGACCCGAGTCCAAAGCCTGAGGCTAACACTCTATTGCAGTACTGAAGGAGAGCTGCACTGCCAGAGAATTACACTCAGACCAGAACTTCCAGATCCGACATGTTACGGTACAGAAGGAGGCTATTTGGCCCATCATAGCCGCATTGGCACCAAGGGATAGAACCAATCTCCTGTCTTTTCCCCATATCCTTCCACATCAGTTCTATTCAAATAGCCATCCAGTGCCCAAATTGAACCTGCTTCCACCACATTTCCAGGTAATGCATCCCAGCCTCTAACTATTTGACATGTGAAAAGGTTTTTGCTCACGCTTAATCACTTTAAATCTAAGCCGTCAAATTTTTATTCCTTTCACAAGCACAACCAGCTTCTTCCTACCTACTCTATCCAGCTCGCTCATGATTTTGAAAACCTTGATCAAACCTCCACTCAGCCTTCAAGGGGAACAGTCTCCAATCCAATCCATCCCCATAACAAACGTTTCTCATTCCTACAACCATCTCAAGTAGATACAAAAACTTCCTCCGGCACTTACTTTGAGGAAGACTAGTTATCCCCATCAGCCTGTCTAACGCCAATCCTACATTCAAATAGACAATCCGGTTATTATCACAGCACTGTTCATGGGAGCTTGCTGTGTACAAATGGGCTTCCACACTTCATACTTGACAACAGCTTCGGCATTTCAACCGTAAGTCATTGGCTGTAAGATGCAACAAGAGGGAATAAAATAAAATCCTGTGGATGCTGATAATGTGAAATAAACACTGAAAGTGTTAGAGAAACTCAGCAGGTCTGGCAGCTTTTGTGAAGAGAGAAATAGAGTTAGAGTTTTGAGTCCAATATGACCCTTCTTTATTCTGAGTTAACGTTTCATTCTGAAGGACAGTCATACCTGACTTGAAAGGTTAACTCTGCTTCTCTCTACACAGATGCTGCCAGAAGCGCTTGGAGAGGTCTGCTGGTCATCCCAGGCGCTACAGAAATGCAAAGCCTTTTTTTTTAAAGATTCTTAGTCCTTCAAATGCAAGTGTTGGCAGTGGCAACATTTTGGGCATTGGATGCAATTTGGACAGAGTGGGGGAAAAAAATTCCAGTCAATAGGGCGCAGTAACGACAGTGGACCTGTAATCCAGGACCCCAGGCCAATGTTCTGGCAACATGGATTCCAGATATTTCAACCCTCTGGATGATTCTTTTTCCTCAAATCCACTCCAAAACGTTCTTTCCTTAAAACTCTTTCACCTGGGTACTGACCCCTTCTACAAACCTCTCCTGAACTAGTCTATGCTCAGAATTCCGTACACCTCAGTCAGATCCACCCACACCAACCCAGTCTTTCTCTGCTCTAAGGAAAACAATCTAGTCTCTCTTCCCAAATAGGCTGAGTTCCAATTTTGTTTGATAATCACTCTTGTGAAGGTGACTTACAAACTTCAAGGTACTACACAACCGCAAGGTGTTGTGCACGTCCGAGAAGGAACCCTGGGGTGAGAGGAGACTGATTTGTTGGCCAAAGCCGAAATGAGCTTGTGAGGGGAAGGGGTTCACGGAGAAGCTGGGGTGGGGTGGGGAGTATGGTAAATAAACTGGCTGCACTATCTCATTCTGAAATACAACAAGCCCCTCTGTGGACAGCACAGCCTTAGTGCCAGGCACCCTAGAGGGTCTCTATGCAGTGACCATCTTCACAGCAGTGATCCAAACAGTACCATCCACTATGGACCGCAACACAGACAGAGCCAGAGCCACATTCTCTGTCAGAATCAGAGAGCAAGGAATAAGGAAATGCTAAGTATTCATTTCACTGACACTGCTAACAGTAATCTACAGCTATCCACTGCTGCGAGAGGAGCACTTCAATGCAAATGGCCAGTCACTTAAATTCCTCACAGAGCACACAAGAATTGACTGTTCAAGTGTCCTTGCAGCAGGAACTTCAAGAATGAGGGAACATTTGTTCAGCTCCCTGTTTCTATTACAGATTTGAACAGAAGGTTGTAGGGGAGGTGAGCCCTGAGTAAGGCAGCGGAGAGAAGTTCAGTCTGGGGGAAGGAAGACTGGGGAACGAAGACCCTCGTACTGAACCTCCATGGTGGCTTAAAGTAGGAGGCATCACCAATCCAATTTATGGGCCTATGATCTCTAACCCCCTGAGGAGAATGCAAGGACATATATTCCCTTCATTTCCCTCATCCTCTCAGGCTAGGAGACTTTTAAAGTATCACAAGATTACAGAATAATACGACTCAACAACACAGAGTCGTATCACGTCTTAAATGTAATGAAACGTCCTGACCTCGACTGTTTTAAAACAAAACATGACCCTAAGCCACGTAAGGAGATGTTTGGGCAGAAGGCCAAGAGCTTGAATCAAAGAGATAGGTTTTTAAAACATCTTTTCAAGGAGAAGAGTGAGCCAGAGGGAGGTTTGGTGGGGGAATTCCAACACTTGGGGCCTAGTCACATGAACCACAGCCCGCCAATAGTGCAGCAATTAAAAGCAGTGAGGGGCACAAGAGCCCAGGCTGAGGAGTGCAGATAGCTCGGAGGATTGTGGTACAGGAACCGATTTCATACATTCTGAGGGCTGAGCCGTGGACGGATCTTAAAACAAATATGAGAATTTATAAAATCAAGACGTTGCTTGACTGGGAGCCAAAGTAAATCTACAAGCACTGGGGGGGATGCTGATGGAATGGAATTCAGTGCAAGTTAAAGCATGGGGCAGCTGCCTTTCTTCCTTCCCCCACATTGAACTTCTCTTCGCTGCCTAACTCAGGGCTCACCTCCCCTACTATTCAAATCCATAATGGGAACATGGATAATTAAAAGCTCCCTTTTGGTCTGAATTATGGTTGCCACACTAGACTCAGGAGCTGCTGGGATTGAGTGACGTTGCCCCTAACCTCACACGGGCCTAGCTGTCACAAAGCAGTGAAGCAGTCATACAGCAACAGGTTCTGTGAAACCTGACAACCAGCGCAAGCCAGATTACACAGCACAGCACAACCTCATGAACACGGAGAAATCACAACTGAGGGCGAGTCACTTAGAATGAGGTATAAACTCTCCTGGGTTCTGAGGAAGGGTCACTCGACCCGAAACGTTGTCAGATTTCTTTTCACAGGTGCTGCCAGACCTGCTGAGTTTTTCCAGCAATTTCTGTTGCTGTTTCTGATTTCCAGCATCCACAATTCTTTCGGTTTTTAAAAACTCTCCTTACAGCACTCTGCTGTGAGATGTTCGGGCCCATTGTTTTCTGAAGGGACTCTTTTAAAGAAAATCAAATGCGCTTCACTGAATCTCCCTTCACAAGAGCCCAACACTGAGTTTTACTTCTCAATCGCTTTTCCTTTCTCTTGGACTTGGCGGGGTAGTGGCAGATATTTCACTGGAATTTCACGATGTGGCTGGTAATTAATTTTGTTTAATGAGTTGCTCCACATATGCATTAAGCACAGCAAGAAAAGTCAAGGATCAGAAAGAGTCGAAGGAGTTACACTGAAGCCTTTTCCTGCAGGCCTTGCTGCTTCAGAGCTCAAAATTCCAACTCTACCTAATCTAAAGGCCTTGGCTCTGTTCCCACACAACACAGTGACTTCACTAGCTCATTAACATGAGTAAACATTGGTCTTTAGATTGTTAGACACATGCTAACTTTCGAGATGGATGGGCAGTTCCAAATAGAACGTGCCCTCCTCCACATTATGACTAAATAGTTTTTCTCTCAACCTCCACCATCTAACCCCTACTACCATCTTTCCTCAGGCATAAAATCTAGGGTGGAGGCAAAAGACAGCAGAAAGAAATCTCTAGAAAACGTGTCTCTGAACTCCTCAGATGGTTAACAATAATCCAAAAAAAAATCACACAGACTAACTAACTGGCTAACTCCACATTAACCATATATTTACAAGTCATTTTGCACTTAAAATGCAAGCTATTTGAAAAACACCAATTCTCAGACAGGGCATGGGTTAACTAATAAAGTTAGAAGTGAATAACTCAGCATTTCAAAACAATACTTCATTCAGATTTGTACAGAGATATATTATGAAACAGTTCAAACTTGACATTCCAAAATGTAGATCAATTTCTTTTGATTCAGTACATGAAGTGACTCAAAAAAGGTTATCTTTATAATGGACATCTATATTTCATGTCAAATATTTTCTGGTGAATTCAGGCCAAAGAATTTCCCAGGCCCTCTCTGTATTATGGCGGGGGGGGGGGGCCCTTAGGCAGTGATCTCTTCCCATTTAATCCAGTGACCATTTGAACCATTGAGAGAGAGGTTTAGTCTCCTGTCACACCAGGTCAGGCAGGACTCAGCTGCAATTCCTGCCTTGGCCAAACTGCCAGCTGACATCCATACTCGAGACTTGAACACAGCGCAGAAGTGGGAAGAAAACAGACAAGGTGTGAGGTTTTTGACCAAAGGTTGAATTGCAAATCTCATTAAACATAAAAGCGAGAGATACATTGCTGGGTTTTATATTTTTTTTAAATCTAAAATGAGGGCATCTTGAATGAATTCAACTTCATGACTGCAATAATAAAATTCTTTTAGAGTGCATGGTCAAATTGGGGGAGGCGGGGTTAGGCTTCATTCCATTCTAACTAGGAGGAACGAGTGGTACAAATTAAGTTGCAGTGTGATTCCATAGGCCCAAGTTTCTCTTTCTGCGGGGATCTGTAGCATGTTCATCTTGACAGTGAGGTTGGTCAGATGGAATGCACAATGTCCCAGCACCTAGTCATCCAGGCCTGGTCCTATCCACTCCCTGGTCCTGCTGATGGTTCATTGGGGTAACGCCCTGGAATGGTTAATTATCCACCTTTCTAACCCCAAGGCTGTTGACACTACTGCCATAGATTCAGCAAGCAACGGCTGTGTCCTACAAGTGCCAGACTATGACCATCCCCAACAAGACTGGAATCTAACCATCTCCTCTTGACATTCAGCAGCTATTGCTGAAACCTCCATTGACAACTTGCTCAAGCCACGACCAACCTGAAGTTTAACTAGATCAGCTATGTCAACGCTGCAGCTGGAAGGGGAAGGTCAGAGACCAGGGCAGCTGGTAGGGGGGGGGGGGGGGGGGGGGGGAGAGTAACTCACCCCCTCACCAACATTCCTTCTGAGCTGTGCAGCCACATATACTCTGGGATCCTACCAACGGTTCTGGAAGGCCTGCACAGCAGGGAAAAATAATCAGCAGGAACATTGCTCCTGCCTCCCCAAAGTCTGTCCACCATCAACAAGGCACAAGTCAGGAGTGTGATGGAATATCCCCCACTTGCGTGGATGGATACAGCTCCAACAACACTCAAGAAGCGTGACACCATCCAGGACAGCACAGCCAAAAGCAGATGATGAATCTATAGGTTTTGAGGCTTAACAATTGATGAAGTAGTCTCTATATTGATATGTAGATCCTATCACAATATATAAATGTCGTGCGATATTCAATATTACCAGGATGACTCTACAACACCATCTGAATGAGGGTGAGTTCTATAATTGTCCAGACAGAGGCTACGACCATTTTCTCAACCATTGGGTGAAATGGCTTTGTGAAAGTCATCCACATCCAGTGAAGAAAAGGCAACAATGGT